>NW_023596576.1:31645854-32013354 GCF_011947565.3 Pollicipes pollicipes
CCGCTCCGGGATAGATAGGACCTCTGATACCACTCTGATACCGCTCCGGGATAGATAGGGCCTCTGATACCGCTCTGATACCGCTCCGGGATAGTTAGGACCTCTGATACCGCTCTGATACCGCTCCGGGATAGATAGGACCTCTGATACCGCTCTGATACCGCTCCGGGATAGTTAGGACCTCTGATACCGCTCTGATACCGCTCCGGGATAGATAGGACTTCTGATACCGCTCTGATACCGCTCCGGGATAGTTAGGACCTCTGATACCGCTCTGATACCGCTCGCCGGGATAGTTAGGACCTCTGATACCGCTCTGATACCGCTCCGGGATAGTTAGGGGCGGAGACGCGGGCGGTTACCGTCAGGAGATGAAGATGGGCACGTGACTCTGGCCGGTCGGGCCGGCACATGACCTCATGTGTCCGTGCAGGATACCCGAGCCCACCACTCATTGCAGGGATAAGTGCCCATTACGGACGTGCAGGAGACCTGGTGAAATCTCATGCAGGGCATGGCCTGGCGGCGCGGTGCGCCCGCAGGCCTCTGTCGGACCGGCGCCGCGCACGTCACGGTGCGGGCGCGGCACGCGCTGCTCCTCCGAAGTCATAACACGCAGGACCACATCAGGCGTCCGTCGCCAGTTCGGGGTCCTATCGACCTGCCCGCTGGGACACGTGACATCGGCTTTGTAAACGTATGCTTTGGACGCCAGCGGTGTACCGTCAACGTCATTCAATGCCCGAGACGACAGCTGCGAGCCGTCCGAACTGGGCCAGAGCTTACGTCAGTCGAGATGTGCGAAACGCCCGGCGGCCCCGGCACCGTTCGGGACGAACCTACGCTCGACAGGCCACACGACCACCATGAGCACCGTGAGAGAGGTGGCAACAGGCGTCCTCGCGCACAGAGGCGGTGTCTTTCCGCAGGGCAGCTGGGCAGTGGTCTTCGCAGACACCGCAGAGGCTCTCCCAACAGGCGACCCTGAAGTCACTGAATGCCACCGCGGACGTCACCAGCCACGAGACACCATGCCTGGCCTGGTCAGACCCGCTGCGTCTGTCAGGGCACGTGCCCAGCCTCAGCTACACACTGCAGTGGCACCTATGTTGGCCGCACTGGCTGTTTGTGATGACACAAGCCGACGCCTCGTCCGGAGTCGGACCGTGGCAAGAACAGCGCAACATCAGTCACAATTTTTTGTTAGGTACGTACCCAAGAGGAGCTTGACAATTCTAGGATTGACACTAAAGGTAACCTTTTCTAAATAACATCATCTAACCAATGCCTCCTGGTACACTGTAGGTTGATAATTCAGCATAAGAACTGAAAGCAAGCATTGCATTTCGGCACCATGGGTGCATTCCATGGAGACAGGGGTTAGGAAGACAAACCCTTACAGAACGATACATATTCAGTCAATACATATTCAGCTAATAAATCGATAGAACCACCATCACAATCCAGTTTTTTAAACCTAATGAATCCATGGAAAGATGGCCAGCTAGGCCGATGGGGTGAAGCTGCCAGCGGTGGCGGCCCGGCCCGTTCGGGCTGGCCAGTGCCTGTCCGGTGCGTAGCCATTTTATCAGTTCTCTCGTGAGGTGGTCACATTTCACTGGACTTGTCACTCCCCTCCAGCCAATAGCTGCTATACCCCTTTTCGAAAAATAGTCCACCTTCATAGAAAGAAACTTCAAAAATCACTGCGCAAAATATTTATTGGGAACATCCTCAGCCTGGAATCACCCAGCATGAGCACTCGCGCCGGCAACGACAAAGTTGCATTAACATTATATTCATGAGTGACTTGCCAATGAAATGTCGGGACGGAGCGGAACCTTTTCCAACTGTTGGCTTACATGGTTTGATTTAAGATAGCGTGCGCCTGCAGTCTCGGTTTATGAAATACGGCTCATCTTTGGTAAGGACAAAGGATATCAAAGGCATGTGTACGAAAATGCGTATTCCTTGCTGAATTATGCAGTAACCCAACAAGGGGACTGTCACTGTCAAAGTTGAAAGGCTGTTGGTTTTATCTCGGCGTTTGCTGAACTCGCCTTAAATCTGTTTCCTCTGAACTCGCTTCAGTTAAGGCCATCTGTTTGGTTGAGGTCCTGAGCTCGGCTGTAGTACTAGTTTCAAGATTGCCTAGTGCACACGAAGCAAACAGCGCCACCATTTTCTCCGAACTGCACAAAAACTCACAATTTCTTCTTTCTGTTGGACCAGCTGCCACGGTTCACCTGACATCTCCGTCTGACCAGCTGCCGCGGTTCACCTGACATCTCCGTCTGACCAGCTGCCACGCTTCACCTGACATCTCCGTCTGACCAGCTGCCGCGGTTCACCTGACATCTCCGTCTGACCAGCTGCCACGGTTCACGTGACACCGCTGCCGGACCAGCTGTCGTGGCTGGCCGTGACTCTGCGCGCCGTCGCGCTCTGAGTCGGCCAGCGGCGGTCGGCGTCACGCACGAGCGGCGCTGCAGGGCCGCCGGACGGCGTCCGCTGCAGGCCGAGAGCCGACACCGAGGCGGCCGGAGAGCGGCTCGAGTGTCGGAAGACGGTTTCCAGCCGCGAGGCACGCTTCCTGGCGGAGCTGGAACCGCAGCTCACGACCTGAGCCCTCACATCGGGACCCGTCCCGGTCATGATCGCCACAGGACGGCGACGGAGCGTGAATCGGCCGCGACCGCATCGACCGCAGCGGAGACGCAAGTCACAGAGCACGGACTGTGATGACGCAGTGTTCCGACAAAATACGACCATCCCGTTGGAAGCGGCGCCGTCCGCCGATCTACGCCGTGCGTGATAGCATTTTCAGCTACTTCCTCCTCGTCCTACACCGCATGCGTGCGATCCTGCAGCACACACGGGCATGAATTGGTGCTCTGCCCAGTCGTATCCCACGCCACGCCTGGGAGAGCACGACTGGCACGCCATCTGGCCAGTAAGGCGGCCACTGCGTCCAGAGGCTCGGCTGCCGGCTCGGGAGCGCGACCTCCGACAGCCGGCCGCCATCGAAAGTGAGGTCAGCGGGCCACGCAGCCGCCGTCTCACGGCCTCGGCGACCGGCCCCGCCGCGCTCGGCATCAATCAAACGTGGCGCCCCTGCAATTGAGTGACAATGGGAGGGCATTACGGCCGGTCGTCGGTACCTGAGGGGCCGGCCTGCAGAGTCAGCTCACAGCTACCTCTCCGGCGCTTGGTGGACGGCGGCGCGGCGAGCGTGCACGAGACACGAACGTCGCGCCGACAGGCCAAGAGAGTCACGCGTTCACTGTTTACGGCCTGAGCTCATGACGCCAGCCTGTCGGGCTGGGGTGGTCTCCCTTGCCCCCTGCGTGCCCAGTGGGCGGCGAAGCATGACACAGACCGGTCATGCTGGCGCCCTGCGCTCGCCCAGGCTGCGGCCACGTCGGCGCCGCGCCCCTGCAGATGGGGGTGCTGTAGCCGCGGCGTGCGCTCCAGGGCGCGGCGTCTCTCCCCGCAGTCAGGGTGGGCAGCGCAGCGTGACACGCGGACGACGTTTTCCACCGGTTCATGGGCCCGCCTTCAGAGCAGTGCCGGCCGCCGAGTCATGCACCGGTGGCGGCCAGTCTCGCCCGGCCCGTCAGCTGCCGCCACACGCTGCACCAGCCAAGCTGCCACTCCATCGCCCGGACACGAGCGAGCCCGTAATGTGCTGTAAGCATGAGCATCGTGTGTGCACTCAGGCCGGACCGTGTGGCGGTCGTAAAACAGCCGCGATCACTGCGGCGCCGGGCGCGGAGCGTGAGGGCCACTCTTGACTGGGTGCTGATGGTGGTGTAGAGCAGACCGGTGCCAGTGATGCTGTGCGGTGGTCGCTGGCTGCTCCGTCAGCCGTCACACGGTTCAGACCGGTGCTGACCCGGCGCTGACCCGCCGCTGATTAGCCCGCTGCCGGCCGGCAGACGTCCGTCGACCGTGGCTCATGCTGTCGTGTCAGTGTGGGGAGGCCCGGTGGCCGAGACCGCACTGCGATGGCATGGGGTCCAAGGGTCCGGGTCCGGGTCCAGGTCCGGGTTCGGATCCGGGTCTGGGTCTGGGTCCGGGTCCGGGTCCGCTACGATAGGCACCAGTTGGCTCGCACCACCTGTGGCCCGTCTGCAAGCGTCGGCATGTGCCTTACAGTTGGCACTCTTATAAGAGCACGCCGACGTTTGAGCATTGAGGCTTCTATAACTTTTGCCTTGTCTTTTCTTCTTCTTTTTTTGCTAGGGTAACCGCGCATTAAGCCAGAATCATCGGGAATCTAGGTCAGAGCGTTAAGGGCATGAGGTGCGCTTAAGACAATGACTGATTCCGCATCAATTAAAAATAATTGATCCTGAGAACAACGGGGAATAATGTATCAAAATCAAGCCCACTTTCTTACTCATTGCTTATTGTTTTTGGTATCACACAGTCTCTAATAGCGAGCTGTTCTTTGAACAATGCTGATAAACCTCAACGATCACACTTATCATACATGAAAGCTGATATTTAGTTGTCTGACGCCAAAATAGAACGCATCTCATCTGTTCAAGGCATATATATCTCCATTGAAGCACAAGGAATGACATAATCTGGCGTTAGATTGTCACCACTACGATATACATATATATATATATATATATATATATATATATATATATATACGTCAATCAATCAATATTTAAGGGGCAAAACCCTGCGCTTGGTGGCCTGCAGGATCACAGAAGAGGGAAACAACTTGGACAGTGCAGCGGAGCCGAGCTCAGGGTTCAGAGCTTAAGGTCAGGGTAATGTTGCCCCGGGACTCAAGGTCAGTGTTCAGAACTCAAGGTCAGGGCTCAGAGCTCGAGGTCGGGGTCAAGCTGCCGGAGAGCTCAAGTTCAGGGTTCAGAGCTCGAAGCTGGAGTCATGTCGTAGCGGAACTCGAGGTCAGGGCTCAGAGCTCAAGGTCAGGGTCATGTTGCCAAGGAGCTCAAGGTCGAGGTTCAGAGCTCGAGGTCAGGGTGATGTTGCCCTAGAGCTTGTACCGGCCCACAGCATTGATGGGATTACGACCTGCAGTTCAACAAAAACGGAAGGCTCATGGATGGCGGTGCCGCGTAGGCTCCCATCCATGGCTGGCCGATATGGTCGCCGACGAGCCAAGCCTGCACTGCAACACATTTCAGACGGCCGCTGACATTCCTGTGGCAGCGCCGACCTGTCGTCAGGGAGGCCAGCCTCCCACGCGCCCGGCCGCGAGACGTTCCCCAGCGACCTCAGGCTCAGAAGCCCCTCTACTCATCGCCTGGCAGGCCCAGATGCAAACTGATCGACACCAGAAATATACGACCGTCTGTATATGGACACGAACAGAGGACGGATAGCTTTGATCCCAGTGACGTCCCTGGGTGGCTGACATGAGGCACGTTAGGCACAAACTCTGCACCAAAGAAAATAATACAAATAGACCAAATATGGTGGGCGCCCCACGAGGGTTGCTATGCAAGTATCTGTACCGTGTGAGGCAGGGGTAAAAGAACCTGTTCCGCAGCCTATCTGTGGTCTGCTTCTCAACTCCAGGCCACCAGCAAGCCGCGGTTCCGTGGGCTTTAACGAATGATCGAGGCTGCACTGATGAAGGACCTATTCCGCAGCCTGTCTGTGGTCTGCTTCTCAACCCCAGGCCACCAGTAAGCCGAGGGTCCGCGCGCCTTGACGAATGATCGAGGCTGCACTGATGGAGTACAGTTGGTTGATAGACCTAAGCCGCGGGGAAGATATCGGGCGTTGATGTCGATAGCTAATGCACCACACGATAACAACCGACAGAAGGCCCTTATCAGGATGCTAGCTACGACTGGTGTGGGGTAAATGTAGATGCGGTGTCAATGTATACAAAGCAAAGATGGCATCAATGAGCTATAGAAAGCTAGTGAAACATTGAAAGTCGAATATCCATAAAAGGGTCAAATGCATTATGAGGTATGCGAATAGCTGTAAATGTTAAAAATAATCTCAGAACATCTTGCCGATATTCTCGGTATTTTTCCAACCGATCTTTCTCAGCGAGCAATCCATGGTAACAGTTCTTGTAACCTAGGCGGAGAATCGGCGACAGTCACTGAAACATATGGCTGGTAAAATATACATGCGGAAGAAACGGCACGAAACATCCGGCTTTCGGTCATGCCTTCAGAGAAACGCGGTGAACGGTTCGACACGTCCGTTAAACATGGCGCCTGGCCAGCCGGGGCACGGAAGGTGGACTCCCCGGGACAGCCCACCAGTAAAACAAACCCTGACCGCAGGCAGCCCACCAGGTCAATTAATACCGAGCGCAGACATTCCAGCAGGTCAACTAACGTCGACCGCAGACATTCCAGCAGGTCAACTAACGCCGACCGCGGACAGCCCAGCAGGTCAACTAACACCGACCGCAGACATCCCGGCAGGTCAACTAGCCCTGACCGCAGACATCCCGGCAGGTCAACTAGCCCTGACCGCAGACATCCCGGCAGGTCAACTAGCACTGACAGCAGACATCCCAGCAGTCAACAAATGCCGAGCGCAGACACCCGGACAGGTCAACTAACGCCGACCGCAGACATTCCAGCGGGTCAACTAACGATGACTGCAGACATCTCGGCAGGTCAACTAACGCAGACCGCAGACGCCCAAGCAAGTCAACTAGCACTGACCACAGACATCCCAGCAGGTCAACCAACGCCGAGCGCATACACCCGAACAGGTCAACTAACGCCGACCGCAGACATTCCAGTGGGTCAACTAACGCTGATTGTAGACATCTCGGCAGGTCAACTAACGCCGACCGCAGACATTCCAACAGGTCAACTAACGCTGACTGCATACACCCGAGCAGGTCAACTAATGCTGACTGCGGACACCAGAGCAGGTCAATTAACCATGACCGCAGATAGCTGTGCGAGATCAGTGGGCCGGAGTGAGGCGGGTCGGCGACTGACGCGTCCCGTGGCCGCCGACCGCGGCGACACCGTGTGGCAGTTAGATGCAAAATTATTCATGGATCGGATGATGGATGGTGGTCATCTGGCGGCTGCTTAATCACACACGGCTGCGGCGGGCCGAGGTGGCAACTCTAGCGCGAGGCGTGTCCTATGCCCGACCCGTCAGCGCTGCCTCCGGGGCCGCGTGTCCCGTGAGAGGCCCCGTCCAGCGGAGGTGGCCTTTCACCAACGTGAGGCTCTCTGACGAGTGGCTTGCCGGTGCCGTCTCCGGCGCCGCGTGACCCACGAGAGGCCGGGGCCTCCCCGGCCGGCGGAGGTGGCCTCTCATCGACGTGAGGCTCCCAGACGAGAGACCTGCCGGCGCTGCCTTCGGCCTCCCGTGTCCCGCGAGAGGCCCGGCCGGTGGAGGTGGCCTCTCACCAACGTGAGGCTCCCTGACCAGAGACCTGCCGGTGCTGCCTCCGACGCCGTGACTCGTGAGGGAACACCCCGTGGTGACTGGACACTGGCCTGCGCTGCTTCCGTTCGCTTGCCGCTGGCGGGGTCGCGGCTGGGTCAGTGACCTGTGTGGAGGTCCCGCTAGCCGGAGAGGCAGAATCGGAGGCTGGACAGGGTGCAGTGCAGGACGGCAGCGGACAGGGGGCGGAAGGGATGGTAGCTAATGGCGCAGGCGCCAGACATGGCAGCGGACAGGGGGCGGAAGGGATGGTAACCAACGGCGCAGGCGCCAGACATGGCAGCGGACAGGGGGCGGAAGGGATGGCAACTAACGGCGCAGGCGCCAGACATGGCAACGGAAAGGGGGCGGAAGGGATGGTAACCAATGGCGCAGGCGCCAGACATGGCATGAGGAGTCCTGCCCGTCACGAGCAATGGCTGTTGGCTAGAGGTGCCAGTCCTAAGGCTATGTTCCTGCTTGCCAGGCGGCTGAATCTGGCAGCCCCATCAGCTGAAGTAGACCGCAACAGTCGGCTAGCATGGTAGCATTTGGTAGCGCCCCAAATTCATGAACCCTCTCGCTGGGTCATCCGGTCGGAGTCAGCCGAATCCTACGGCCAGTGCAAACCAACGATATGTTCTCCCCATTGTAGAAATCGCACAGATAACCTATATAACTGCACAGATAAGGCTGCTTTCATAAGCTGAGGTTCCCCGACAATCGTAGGACATTTCTTTCGCGCAAGAACATAGCCGAGAACAGTAAATAAAACTGATCTCGAGGACTTTGCTTGCCAATGAACTCGTGAAGTCACCCTGTCCTTTATAGACCAGGCTCCAACGGGCCAGTTCAGTTCGAATCCCCGGCGCTGCAGGCTCTGCGTGCACTGGTCCGCTCCGGCATCCCGTCATCGTCGGCGCCTGGCAGCACAAACGGGACCCGAGAATCCGCGCAGTCATATTCTGGAACAAGCGGCGCTGCGCTCGATTTGTCACGCCAGATGCGACACGCGTTCAATGCGAGGCAAGTGGCGCGTGCTTGCTGCGCGGGGCGCGCCGGCAGGGGTCGCCATTTGCACCATGACCGGTCGGCCGCCGCCTGCCAAGTGACGTCTATTTCCGTACGGAGAGGGCGCCGCGTGCGGCAGTAGCGTCAGAGGACGACCAAGTGTGAAGCGGGGGCGTCCGCGCTGGACGGCCGCGGTGCTTTGTGGCGCTTTACCCGGCGCTGCTGATTCAGCGTGCGGCTTCCAATGAACCTGGGTCCTTGGAATCGGCAACAGACTATCCTCGTCCTGTCTTTGTGTTCCCGTTCTTGCAACAACAAACAAAACAAAAACACACGCGATAACGGTCAAGCAATAGGCGTGGCGCTGTTTACCACATGCATGCAGGCATTTGTTTGTATAATTCGAATGTGCGAGTGAGGACAGCAGGCATAAAGTATCTCAATGGCCTATGAGAGGAAACGCCGTAAGAAACGAGAGCCACTTCGCTGGTTACCTTCCGCTTGGTATTTAGCCCGCACGTTCGTTAACAATAGGCTTAGTATTACACTATGTGCTTGCCGGAAACTGGACAAAATTGAACAAGGTATACTACAGGTGTTTGAACAAGATATTATGCGTGTATATATATATATATATATATATATATATATATATATATATATATGTTTATTTTTGTTGAGCTTGGCCACTCCGTCAGCTGTTCTGATTACGGGAGCAAACACAGCACAATACTCTCTCTAGTCCGCCGAGCTCTGACCTTAACGTCGGCCCAATGAAAGGCAAGTGCCCGCCGCACAGTCACGGCTGAACAATGCTGAGAAGAGATGGTGCGGCCAAACTGCCGGGACGACCATCTTACTGCGACAAAACGTTGAACTCATGAAAATTTCAATGGATGTTGACGTGGCCCATTCTGAAACCAACATGCCGCATAATCTGCTAATGCACGAAGTCATGGTTCATTTATGGCAACGTTTTTGTTCATAACATTCCGACAGACTCAAGGAGCAGGCAGTGTTCATGTGCTCGTAATTTCTTGTGCCCAAAAACTGTGTCTTGAAATTGTAAATTTCTACTTATTTCAGGAACGAATATAGTAAGAATGCCTTGTTTGGCCCATTCTCACTAAGGCTACGCTGTGCACCCAATAACCCACCCCACACATGCCACATAGAGCTCCACGAAGTTGTTGAGGTGGCCAGGAGAGTGCCTTTCAAGCCAAGTTATTATTTTGTCATGGTTACACGTGCCAAGCGTACCTGTAATCATACGGCCTCAGTGGCTGGAGAAATGTGCCTGCGCACAGACAGTTGGTTGGATACCCCGCCTCTCGTAGAAGATTTCGTTGTCGCCCTTAAGAGCCCTTATACATTATTACACAAGCTGACAGGGAACAGAGACACCCATTTCCCGGAAGATGGAATTGGCACACGTAGTACGTTGCAGACGCACGCTTTCATCGAGATCTCAATGTACGCACGCCGATAGGGAATATGTTGGGCTAAGCTTCAGCATGCAAGGTGTGGCGTTTCAGCGCATTTAACGGAAGTTTCATCATCGCATGTGCTAAATTTTAGAAGTGCTGAAGGACGTAGAATCAAAATAACAAAAGGTAAACATCAGATAACGCTTACAGGCCAGTAACATAGCTAGGTTCCGCCAAGTTCTTTAACGACACAGTTATCGATACGTTAATTTGTTGACACCACACGTTTAAACGACTTCTAGCCGGATACCAGTCAATTCAAGCACAAAACTTGATAAATCCTATTTTTGCGAGCTTACCTGCCAAGCTCCTCGAAAATGTCATAGAAATCCTCCAATGGTTCCGTTCGAAACTCCATATTCACCGCACTCATCTACAGCACTGTCATAGCACACCGTCTGTCGTACCAGCAGCCGCCGGCCCCTGACCGACACGCGCGCACGCACCCCCCCGGCGCCCTCCGACGGCTGACTGCCGACGCTGGTGCTGGCCGGGCACGGCCGCCCGTTTTTGTCCGAACCGCCAGTGTCAGCGGCGCGCCGCCCTCTCGCGGCGCGCCGAGCCACCGTGCGCGTGCCGTACCTGTCCGTGCCTTCGGACGGACACACGTGGTGCCAGCCGGAATGAGATGGCCGATCAAAGAGTCACAACTTCGTAGATGTGGCCTTGAGCGAAGAAGATGTTGCTGCTGTAAGTGTGCCAAGAGCTGAAGCAGCGGAAATTTCAGAAGGGCCTGGGGCTTTTCTGATCTGTTGCTTTTCCGGGGGGGGGGGACTGAGGACGCTGCAAAGAAAAGCAGAGTCTGTCCCATTTCCCAGAAGATGAAGACGCAGAAGCTTTCTTGCTTTCTTGCTTTCTTTTTTTGCTTTTGCAGAATACGCAGATCTTTATTCTCCCGGATAAACGCTTCACATGGAGCACTGGCCCTTTTAGGGTGATTGTTGGCGCCAGGTGCGACCTGGTTCAGGAACAATGCTGGTCCTGGGTTGGTCCTATCAAAAGCGCTAGTTCTATACGAGCGTTAGCAGTCGGGATTCAGGTTCGTGAGAGATGTGGCGCATGTCGTCATCACCGGAGCTCAAAAAAGGAAAGAAAAACGCAAGTATTATGCTGGTGAAAGCAAGGAATACCGGCAGATTTACACGAAAATGTGGAAATCTACGATAATCAGCTTATAACTAAGTACCAAGAAGGCTTAGATTACTCAGCTTACAACTCAGAGCAAGATGTGTTAAGTGTTTAACTGTCAGTCAGCGAGATGAAGTATCTTCTCATAAGGTCATCGTCTTCAAACTCCAGGTCCTCGACCGCTCGTTTCACTGTGTGAACTTCGAATGAAAATATTTTCTTTTCGCATGCTGGCAAAGGATGACATTTTGGCTCCTCTGATGGTTTTTCTGCGCAAATCGAGGATGACATATCCATGGTAATACGTTGAAACATTTCGGAGACAAAACGTTGGGCTTTTGCTCTCACAAAGCCTCTCAAACAATCCGTTAGTAACACAAATCGCGCTTGTATGATCTTTCTGAGTACTGCCGTCCGCAAAGGTATTTTTGTTTGGTCAGAGCGTTCGGCCGGTAATCCTTGCGGTCAAGCGTTGTTGGTCCTGGGAGCGACCCGAGCACGCTTGGTCCCCGTGAATGTAACTCAATGGTCAATCAATCATGTATTCTTGCAACCTTGACAATGTGGCTTTTCTGGCTATGTGTCAAGTTTTCAAGGCACACACACATGGATCAAGACACACTAAAACCGGAAACCCTAGCTTCGGCGGGTTATCCCCCGTGCGCACTCCTCGCAGCTCTAAAAGGCTGTTGGCGGCTCCTGGCAGCTCTAAAATGCTGTCGGCGGCTCCTCGCCTGACACTGATTGGCAATGCATCGCTGTGCGGCGCGTGTTCTCTCCGAGATATCGCTGAGCAATGGGTAAGGTTCCAGCTGAGCGTCCCTGGGTAAGCGTATTAGAATGAAGTCACTTTTGATCGGATTTTCCTTCAAACCATTTTAAGTGATCTAGGAGCCAACTGACGCCAAAATTTCCCCGATGTTATTTCTAAGACGATTTGAAGTGTTCGGATGACATGTATCGACAAGCTATAAATCATTCGCATGCAGTCGTCAGACGAGCATGCAGTCGGCGATGTGAGATGGAGCCCGTTGTAAACAATAAGAATAAATTTGGTACTAATATCGAACCGTGGATCACACCGTACCTCAGCCGAAAAGCGTCATTTCCATCGAGCGCACGCTGTTTACGATCACAGGACCAATTACGGAACCAATGGGAGCCAGTGTTACGCCACCCAAGCTTCTCCATGAATTGGCCATGCTCGACGCTATAAAAAACGTTGTGTGTCAATCGCCGTTACCGAGTCTGTGTTTTCCGTTGTTAAGTGTTTCCGAGAGATTTATCACCTCGTCCAGCATTGCCGTTTCCGTGGAGACCACGGTCCGGAGCCATGTTGTTGATCACAGCCTGAAATCGCGGGATAAATGCATCATCAGTGAACCGCACAATACCCGTGTAACGTTAAGCTGTTGTCGCCCTGTTCCGCAGTGGGCGAGAAGCAATTATGAATGCAAGCAGTCTCTGTATCCGTTCGTTTCAGCTCAGTATCCATTTAGCAACACTGCACCCAGCCCAGCGTCCAAACCTCAAAGGCCCAACCCTCTCCGCACCAGTGCGCGCGCGTGCGTCTTCCCTGCCTTCCACCTCGCCCCAGTTGGTGCTGCCATCTGGCCATCCACAGTCACCGCAACTACAAGTTATGTTATTATCTACTAGGTATCGGTAGGTGCACAAGCCGAGCCAAGTGTAGGGGAAAGCGGGGCAAGATGAGGCACCTGGTAAAACGGGCACCCCGCGATTTCGGCTGTTATAGGTGGCGTCATCGGAAATAAATGGTTTAAGCTAAACCTTCTCTGACAGGGGACGTAAATGATGCGCACCGGGCCTTCCTGTCGACGGCCGTCGCTGGAGGAGGACGTGAGTTTTGGCTTTCCATCTTTTGTTATTATTTTTATGGTGATTTGAACGTTGTTTATTCTACGAGTATAATGAATCGTGAATTCAAAGTTGCTGCGCTTTGATGGTGTATGCATGCAGATTCCTTGTAGGCAATTATGAATTGTTCGGGTTAGTTTTCGTTGCGTGTCGAATCATGTTGTGTTGTTGGCGTCCATGGGGCAGAATGGTTGGGGCAAAATGGGCACTCAGGGGGAAAATAGGACACAAAAGCTCCCGTTTTGCCCCACCTGAAATATGACCATCGCAAGGAAAGTTTGGCTTAAATAAGCCATGAACACAATGTTTCAATGGTAGTAGCAGGCGCATGAGGAGAGCCCGAAAAAAAGTGAATCGATCCTGTTTCAGTTCTATGATTAAATAGTGGTCAAACTAATGCGTCAGACTGAGAATGTGTGGTCTTGCGATTTGTCGTTTATTAGTTATTGAAGGTGCGCATGTGATTGCTCTATATTTATCGTTCCTTTTAGGCCTCATTTATTGTAATTATGTTGTTTAACAAAGCTTATTTGTGAACATGAGAATTGTAAGTACCTACCTGTGATGACTTGATTCAGTATCACACATTTGCCCATCTCTTTGATAGCCTCTATAACTTACTTGTTAGTCAGCAAACAAGCAACTACTTTCGACCGACCCGTTAGGAAAAAAACATCCTAAAAAGTAGCTTAGACTATGAAAAAGGTGAAAAGATAATACATTTTTGGTCATTATTGCATAAAACTCACAATACATTTCGTACTTTTCCGTACATTTAAATCGTGTATTTCTCTGCATGCACAGGCACTGGCGTAAATACTAACGCATAGGTATTCTGCCTGACAGAACTGGCGTAAAATACAAATTTAAGTTTTCTTTTCTCTGCTTATGGGCAAGACTCAGCAAATTGTAATAAGTTTTGATGTTTATTTATCATGTTGTGCCCAGAAACGCTGCCAACTCCAATAAAGTGGGAAAAGCCTTACATTCGCTTTAAACATATACGATTCAGTGTTTTGTTTTTAAATCATTAAATAGTTCAACGGCTTCTTGTTCCTTAAACATTAGGACTGACTTATTGTAAAGTATTACATAGAAGGTGTTTTATCATATCACCCTTAATATTAAACGTAACTATTTTAACACAAGGAATGCAATGCCCTACAACCAACTAATTATAGGTATGCAGTTGGGCATTTTGCTTTGATAACTGTACTTAATTTTTCATCGTAGGCAAACGTTTTCCTAGTTTATAAAAAGGAATATAGGTACACTGGCGGGTCCAGGGGGTGGGGTGGGAAGGGACGGGGGGGGGGGGGGGGCTTAAGGGGCAAATGACCGAAGAGATCGGCAACCCTGGAAGCAGGATGCGATGGCGAAGACCATCAAACCAGTCAAGATGGAAAAAATGTCCACCAAAGAAGCGGCAGGCCGCTTTCTGGTCCCGAAGTCGACTCTCGACAGACGGCTGAAAAAGGCACGGGCAATGTCAATAACAGAGGCCACAGAGAATGTCCTGGGTCGACACGAACCTGTTTTCACGGAAGCTCAGGGTCGAGATTTGGTACAGAACATAATGGAGCTCCAAAACCTGATGTTCGGAATAACGCTGACTGACCTCAAGAAGCTCGCATATGAGTTCGCAGACAGAAACAAGATCACTCACCCATTCAACACGGTGACGAAGATGGCAGGGGAGGTGTGGATGCGATGCTTCCGCAAGAGGAACCCCACGGTCTCACTAAGGACACCAGAGGCCACAAGCGTTGCTCGTGCCGCGGCGTTTAACTCAGTTAGTGTCAACGCGTTCTTCGACAACCTTGAGTCGCGGATGGATTCTGCCCAGTTCGGTCCCTCACGCATCTTCAACATGGATGAAACGGGATTCAACACGGTCGCAACAAAACAAGAGAAGTTGCTGGCGAGGAAAAGGTGCAAGCAGGTCGGCCAACTGACATCTGCGGAACGAGGCACGCTGGTTACCGGGGTGATGTGTATCAACGCTGCGGGGAGCTAGATACCTCCAGGTGTGATATTCCCAAGAAAGAGGGCCAACCAGCAGCTGGAGAAGGGCCTTACCTCAGGTAGCCTGGCGCTGTACCATGAGTCTGGTTGGATGCAGAAGGAGCTGTTCGTGAAATGGCGTGATCATTTCATACAGCACGCGAAGCCCTCGAAACAGGATCCAGTCCTTCTCATACTGGATAGACATGCCAGCCACACCAAGATCCTCGCAGCCATCCTGCTGTGCAGGGAAGCAGGTGTGGTGATGCTCATTACTCCTCCGCACACCTCACACCGCCTTCAACCACTGGACCGGACGTTCATGCTTCCCGTCAGCACCTTCTTCTTCCAAGGTCAGAGAACGTGGCTCCGAAGCAACCCTGGTAAAGTCACCACGCTGTATGAGATGGGAGAGCTGATCGGGTCAGCCTACGTGCGGGCGGCAACAGTGAAGACGGCGTTGAAGGGCTTCGAAGTCACGGGGATCTTTCCCACAAACCGCCATGTGTTTGCGAAGAAGACTGCGCAGCGGCAGAAACAACGAACATCTCGCTGGCCGGCACCGCAGACGCACCAGTGGGTTTCAACTCAGCAGCAGCTCCTCTGCCCATGCCTGGGCCCTCTGACGTTGATGTCTCGGTGAGCACGAACGTTCGAGAGTCCTCGGAAACTGTCGCCGGAGACGCAACGCAGGCTGGAATATCGGGGCAGGGAAGCTTGACTAATGCCGAAACTCCGGCAGAGTTGCTCACCGCTGGGGCACTGCCAGATGATTTCTCAAGCTCTAGCGATGACAAAGATGATTTCCTGATGTTCCCTCACATGTGAAATTGATTCTGCCCACGAAGGCTAACATCTATCGGAACGAAGACCTCGATCGCTCCGGAGTTTAGCTTGAGAGTGATTTTGTTCTATTCCATTGGTATGTTTACATTATATTTCATTGGTATACTTACATTTCATGCCATTAGTATATTAACATTTTGTTTCATTGGCTCATTAGAGCACGGACCGGAGCGGTGGTCCGTGCTGCAGACGCCGAGCACGGACCGCCCGACGACGCGCCGACGTCCGGGTGCCCTCTCTCAGCCATGCAGCACACTTGACATTCACGCATCGTCCGCAAGTTAGCGACACATTCGTATTTGAATTCAGCGTCGTGTACCGATTCCGCGTAAAATGAGGATTTAGGTCGAACACAACCTGCTGATAACGAAACCCAGGGTCACGCTCCTCTATCTCAACCAGACTGACCTCAAAAGGTCAATTGACTAAGTAAGCACGCCGTACACCACCGCATGACATTGATAACTTTGAATCCGACCTGATTTGGAAGCCAGTCATCAGTTCGGGCCTGCGATATCAAAACGTCAGATTTCAAGGTCCATTGTAGTGGTAAAAGCAACCCTAAAAGCACATTTTCAAGGTAAAAAAACAATGCATTGTCGCGTTGATGCTGTATGAGACGGATTTATAGAAAAAAGGCGGCATTGGAAAGCCCGTTGTTGATCCCATGCTGGCTCTCCATAAACACCAGAGTCAAAGCCAAAACCCGTGGTCAAATTCAAAGTTAAAGGACAGGGTATCGCCGCATTGGCGCTGTATGGGACTGATCTGTACAAATAAAGTGACACTAGAAATTCGTCACTAGGTTATCCATTGCCGATCCCAGTTTGTGCCTTAAACATCAGCTCATGCCAAAACCCAGGGTCATATTCAAGGTCACCGTATGTTGCTCACGGCAAGTTTTGATACGTAACAGAGATTCTCCACAGGGACGTATGCAGGATTCTATAGGGGTGGTCTCTTTCTGTACAGTTTCAGCATCAGTTTAGCGCGTTGCGATCGAGAGAAATATGCTACATGGCAATGAACAACACGGTGTGCTTTCGGTTGCTATTTTAACGCATCTAACCCGATTTTGGCCTTCTGTTTTGCATGGGAACAAGCATTTTACATAAACAGGTGTCATTTATATGGAAATCAGCGAAATCATATTGGCCCACGAAACCAGTCCTGTTGGCTTCCATGTCAAAGGGAATATTCCACATTTGAATTTATTCAAGCAAGCATTAAATGTGGTGAAATAAACTCACCTGTACCTATTGGTATGCTCTTAAGTGAAAAGGCTTTTCTCCGCAAGACAATGTGCATATTTAGTAAAAGTGCTATTTTAACGTGTCGTTGTTTGATTGCATAAAGGGCTAACGTTAAGAGAGGTCTACACAAATAACAATATACTCGGGTACTAGCCCTCATATCAAACCAAATAGATATAATACAGTAGTTCAGTTCATTACATTTGTATAGATAAATGCAAATATAATTAATTTGAAATAAATGTGCTTAAGTCAACAATAATAATACAATAAGTATCATATCAATACCTATGGTACTCATGAGATAGTGATGACGTGCTGTATTGGTCTCTGCAACAAGAAATGCCATTCATAAACTATTTGCTATTTTCCATTAGTCATGTCATGCATATAGAGCATGAACGTATGGCATACCCGCCGTATTTGGGATAAACGTAAAATGCGCCGTACTCGTGGTACAGCGACTCGGGGATGAGTACATTAGCGACAGCCGGGTTTAGCCAGCCAGCCAGCGTTCAGCCAGCCAACAGCCAGGCAAGCGTTCGCGGGCCACACCACCCTGTTCTTAACGTCAGCACTGAGCCACAAACTATCAGCGCAAGCCCCTCACACCATGACAAGTCAATGTAGCTTTGCAACGGGGTGTGGTCGCAACGTACAACATTCTTGCGAACTTGCTGCTTGTATCCTTTTAAGAGTTCTCGTGCCTTGTGGGCACGTCGAAGGTGATCCTAGGACGTTGCCGTCCTCAAGTTATCGGTAAACTGCTTCTGCAACATTCTGCAACCTTTTTCAACAGTTTAAAAGATTTTCTCTGAAATCTATCGTGCTCTGGGAGAGCATTTGAGTGGTTCTAGGGCTCTGTCTTGCTTGATTACAGCGTAAACCAACGTTGCAATAGCGTACAATTTTTACAACAGCCATACATTTTGAGCCTCGATCAATTTGGGGATTTGCTGCAAAGGCCATCATATGACTAGTGGTTTAGCCGCGGGTAAATGCCTGGGGATGTGGACGTGACTGCGATCAAAGCCCTTCGTTCCAGATCATGACACGTAGCCAGATCCTCGACAGAGCTACGTTGACTTACAGGGGCTGATCAGTATTCCCTGGGGCTTCGAAGTGTCACCGGTCTTTAAGGTTCTTGTCTGCTTTGTCAACTCGCTGGGCAAAATCATGTCGGACTCCACGGACTACATCATAGCCAGTAGCTTCCATAAAAAGGTACGTAAAAGCTTTTGATTCTTCGCAGATGGCTGATGCATTTATTTCCAGAGCACACTGCTCGGAAATATGGAAGACGCTATCGGCGAAGACGCCTGCAAATGGAAGACGCTATCGAAGATGAAACATAATTAACAACCTTATTTCTCGCAGAATAAACGTGAGAATGGAGAGATCGATGTGATATTTCAGCTGCGCGGCTTTATCAAAACGAACAGCGGGAGTAGCTTAAAAATTGTTTGCCAATCCTTCTCGATTTTTCAGTTTTTTTTAAAAAAGGGAGCCAGATTTTTACAGGTCACCAACATGCAAGGGATCAAACAAAGAGCCACCGCCAACCATTTGTATAATAAAGTACACATCTAACTAAGATTTGAAATACGCAAAAATACGCGTACATGCGAACAAATTTAAGTTAACAGGCATCACGCATAACACATTCATGCACGCAAACGATTTCAAGTAAATGATTTTAGGTAAACAGACATCACGCATCATGCACCAATCGTACATGAAAAAGATTTTAAGCTGGCGCGCATCACACATTAAGTTGCTAATCATATTCGCATAATCGGTCATGATGAGCCCCGTACGTTAAGGTCTGATCACCGACTTCTTATAAGAAAAGATTCACTTATTTTCCTGTCTGGATGGGCCTGAATCTGCGTATCCAGCTTCCACTAAGCACAATTCAAATCGTAGCATGCTCCATCGGACTCTAACACTTCATCAAATTGTGAAAAAGAAAGAAAGAGCATAAACAAAATCAGTGTCCTAGAATTGCCGACCTTGGGTGTAAAGCAACACCCTATGAGGAGAAATTTCTCACTCCCTTTCCCCCAATTTTATGTGAATTTTCCCTCCTGCCTGACATTGTCTAATCGCACATGCCAAACCCCTATTTCCCTTTCTGAGGTTTTCAGATGACATCCAAAACCGAGCTCACTTGAAGCCACCAAGCATAAACGAGGCTCTACAGAACCTGGACACCTATGGCTATGTCCTGCTTCACCTACGTCTGATCATGTCTATGTATACACAGAGCAAGGCGCGAGGTACCTCCAAGCCCAAGACCTCCAACGACTCCAGCCGCTTGCGTGCATTTAGTTTGGTTTGTTTACAAAATGCATCACGATCGGCAGCTGTGTGCCAAAGTCAAGGTTTTCACGTATCCCCTATTTTGTCGGTCTCACCACCGCACCACGAAAGCAGAGCCTGGTGCAAGCGCCAGCTAGGCTTGGCAGAGAATTTTACTCCACGTATTTTTTCCCGAGGAAGCTTGACCACTAAATTGTATCACTCCCGAAATGCAGGGGTAAAATATTCAAGAAATGTCTTCTAAATGAAATTTGCAAGATAAATATCACCAATTGAGCACTCTTGTTAACAGATTTTAAGTCAAATCAGCTCATCACACAATTTAGCCAGAAAAGCATCAGTTTTTATATTCACTTAATTACTTCTGTTTTTATTGGTATCATACGAGTGTGATACAACCTTGTTCTTCCTTCCTTTTTGGTTGCCTTTAGAGATACCATCTGTTGCTTAAAATGTCGACCAATTTCTCTGCAAGATGCTCCAACTGCAAACATGCACGTATTTCATACATAAATTGGATCAATCCACCAGCCGTCCAAAACATGTTTGATATGCACCCAAGAGATAACAATTCACAGGGAATGAAGGAGACAATTTGAAGCACGGAACTTATTTTTACCGCCATTTTTGTCCTGATAAATCCTCGGTTAACCGTTTTCTTGGTTCATGGTGGTGCTCAATAATGATAAATCTAAGCCTTTCGAGTGTCTAACTTACCAGGCTACCTGACAAGGCTATCCTAATGCTGCCATACAGAGCTTTGAGACAGACCTGACGCAGCTAATACAGAAGTGTTTGATGGCGAAATTCTGCCCTCTGGAGGTGTTTATCATGCACACCTCTTACTTGTTCCGCATTCTAATCTCATAGGTTGGTGGACATAATTGACATTTATGTTTGGAGGGTGAATGGGATGACCCTCTCTGCCAACAGACCATGCAAAAGGTACTGATCTTTTGTTTTGGGGGAGCAGGAAGAGGCCAGTAAGTCTCCTGCGGACCAAGTAATTGTTTACCTTACCTGCTTTCAACGCATGATCGGTAACCAGAGTTAGCCATTTTCTGTTGTATCCATCAAATTTTGTCTTAAGACAAGTTATAATGCCACAAATCATGCGATGGGCTTATTTTGTTCCATATTCTTGAATATTTGCCCCAAATTTCTTGAAGTGGTCCCTCATAGCTGCTTCCACCAGATGTTTGCTATAGTTGTTATGGTTCGCTGACTGGCAAATGACTGTACTGTATACATGCACTATATGTTTAACACAGGTATACTCTAAGCTGTATAGCAACTAT
This sequence comes from Pollicipes pollicipes, assembly GCF_011947565.3. Classification (NCBI taxonomy): domain Eukaryota; kingdom Metazoa; phylum Arthropoda; class Thecostraca; order Pollicipedomorpha; family Pollicipedidae; genus Pollicipes; species Pollicipes pollicipes. The sequence continues at coordinate 31,666,486 of NW_023596576.1, forward strand.
AATTTGAGTTAAATATTAGTATGTAGGAAAAAGTCAGACCATCCCATTTAAAATGTGAAGCCAACATCTCAAACTTTGTCATTAAATCTGAATAAACAAGCAATCATAGATGCCTTTGCTGCAGCTGAAAAGGCAAGCAACAATACTGGCACGGTCATCTAAAAGTTATGTTCCTTTTGGAGAAGGGAGATTGTTTTGTGGACCATAACCATTATTGCCCTTGACATAGGTTAACCATGACAATCAAGATAAGTTGTTCGAAGTGATTTAAATTATTTTGATTTGTGTGTTGTCAGCTTTGTCTGACGTCAACAAGCATACACAGATGAACTGAACAAAAATGCAAGTTGAAACCAGCCAAAAATTATTTTTACCATGTTCTTATCACAAGTGCTGCTGTCAACAGATAGGTGAGTTGAGACGATATTCAACACATGGGCTACTCTAAGTTAGGTTAAGTTGGTTAGGTGCATGACAAATGACAACAGAAATTGTGCAAGACTCAGCAACTCACGACCGCTGCTGTAATGCGAACAGGTTAGACAGGATGAGATGAAGTGAGGCCTCTTTAGGTTAGGCATAGTTAGGCTACTTTCATGGAATAATCATTGATATTTTGTAAGAAACAGTGACAAAATGCTTGTTTCCCTGACCCCATCCCGACAGAGGCCAGAAGTATGTCTATTGTATTTGTCTTGGTGATGGGCTGATGTGTAGGAGTCCTACGTTTTTTGTTTGAGTGTTTTATGCTTGATGCATTTTCTGTTGTCATTTTGTTATTGAATTACGTTGCTTTGTTTTGTGCTAAAAGTGCTTTGGAAGGGGAGTGCGAAGTGCAGCATCAAAGATCTAGTTCAATGTTGTCTACCGGATCTCGGCATCCCCACCCAGTCGTGAGATATGGGCCGTTCCCGCTCCCAGCGCCATCTACAGGAATTTTCCAATGCTTAAGAGGACATTTCCAAGGAAAACCGACATTTTTCTTTTTGCATCATCTTGTTATGCACCAAACCCCATTAGGCGAGACCTCAAGCACTTTCTATATGCCACCTGTCAAGATAGGCCATGTAAAAAACAGTAACGAAAGCTGGAGGCCAAAAACCAAAACAGGGAATCAACGTTCCGTGCATCACGGTGAATTTAACCATATCTAAGTCACATTGATTTGGACCGTTTGGTTACAAGTTATGGGAGTCAAATGTAAGGGTGCAATGAGGCACCTCAAGCTAACTCGAAGATGGTATGCTCGGTGACATCCAAAGTTGTATGACTTTCTAGGGTTTGACACTTTGCCATCAACCCATCTAAAAACTTTGCAAAACATGATTATGCACATGGGAACCTTGCTTGTTTTAACAAGAAATGCTCAGAGAAGGATGCTTGGCTCGCAAAAAAAACACCTTTCATCATCGAAAACATGGCTCAACTGACGTGCTACATGGTCTACACTGGATACCCGCTTTATACGAAGGCAAAATGAAAAGTTATGAAGCAAAGGAATAACGGAGTAACGAACTAACCTGCAGCGGAATAGCCGACCACGACCAAAATTCAAGTTAATGGTTTCCTTACATTTCTGCTGTTCAGTTAACAAGTTTATTGTCACGTTACTCGAAAGAGCGGTTCTGTTACGCGACCCATTGACGGAGTAACGACCTGTGCCCACCTTCGCCCAGACATGAATGGTCAAATCCCTTAACATATCTCGCTGAATCACGGATCGCTGCGTGGTCTGCTCACGGATGCATCTGTATTTGTAAAATCAACTTTCCAACACAGCCGTGTTGGTATGACGTACTCATCGACTGTATATTTTTGTCGGTGTATTTGATGCCGTTTCTTGGCACATAGACTTGTGTATGGATCTTTCCTCAAGCTCACAATACAGCGTAAGGACTTCTTAGATTTCCTGGTATTTGTCGGTGACTTCCGTGAGCTCGGCGGGAGTGCAGGCACCTAACGTTGGTCATGACATAATATTTGTATGCGTGCGTAGCTGTTGTGCCATCTGACATGGACATTTAGCTGTGCCGTTACGTACGACAGAGCATCGCTAGGTGAGATCACAGACATTCAGCTGTGTCGTTACGTACGACAGAGCATCGCCAGGTGAGATCACAAACATTCAGCTGTGCCGTCACGTACGACAGAGCATCGCCAGATGAGATCACAGCCATTCAGCTGTGCCGTACGTACGACAGAGCATCGCCAGATGAGATCACAGCACGGGACGTTTCGGCCCTCAGATCCGCCAAACGTCCTGTTATCAGGTGATTACCACAGATAGACGTGTGATGAAAGCACAACTGATGTCTATCAGTTCTGCAATCGCTGCCGTAGTGTACGTAACAAGTGACGACCACGTGATGTGAGATGCATGACAGGCATGATATCCGGCCTCTCCGTAATGCCTGTGTTTTTATTCAAGACGAACACCGCTGTGCTCCGGTCGGTAGGTTTCCAGGGGACGTAATAGCTCATTACTGTGACAATCTATCATTTGCACTCGTTGGACCTAGTATTGCTGCCTTTCAATTGACCACCGGCATAACATCATAATCACGGCCGGGAAGGAAGGCGGGTGTACAAGTCAGTGAACCGCTTATTCCATGAGAGTGACCCCGAAATCTCGAGCATTGCAGTCAACGCCGCGATTCATCGCAACCATGCGCCAAAACAGCCGCGTTACAAAGCTCTGCGCTTCGACAGGCATGAATTGCTACCGAAAGTTCCAGTGCGGCGAGGCGGCATCCAGGCATATCTGCACCCCCGACGGTATTCGGCTGGCAACACCCCACGGCGGCGCAGGCGCCACCAGGGGGCGGGGTCGTGGCGGCGACTGGTTGGGACAGTGAGCCGAGGCGCCAGTGGAGCGCTCCTCCAATCAGTCGTTCTCCTTCACAGGATATCAACGATACGGTCACCATCTACTGTTGCATGTCGACCGTCAGCTCCCACGACTGCGTGGTCCATTTCGCCAGGCGACTGCTGGGCTGAGTCGGTGACTGCTGCCTCGAAACAGACGTTTCTGAACGCCTCGCGCTGCTCCTCCACGATGTTGTGAGGCGTTACACGCGTGTCAGAATAAACTCGTAGGTTGTCTCTGACCGCTTTAGCAGTCGATGCCACCTCCTCCAAACCAGTCAAAACAGTGCTTAATAGGTGTGCGGGTATGGCTGAGCCTGTTGTTTAAAAGGTCTTTGTTTTTCGGTCGCGGCACCAGCGAAGCCTTTCATCAGCCACGGCAGGAGTGGGTACGCTGGGTCGCCGGTTATCATCTGCGGCACATCCAGCTCACCAGCACAGCGCCCGGGGGAGGGAGGTGGGAGGTGGGTACCAACAACAGACTAGGCCTGTGACGTATTTAGTGCACCTGTAGTAATCCACGCACGCGTCTGGAAGTCAACAGCTATGCAGATATAATACAGGTGTTGCGTCTTGCACGACGGGTTTGTTAACAGAAAAATGTGTTAGGAGAGAGAAAGAGAGAGAGAGAGAGAGAGAGAGAGAGAGAGAGAGAGAGAGAGAGAGAGAGAGAGAGAGAGAGAGAGAGAGAGAGAGAGAGAGAGAGAGAGAGAGAGAGAGAGAGAGAGAGAGAGAGAGAGAGAGGGAAGAGAGAGAGAGAGAGAGAGAGAGAAAAGAAGAAAGAGGAAGAGAGAGAGAGAGAGAGAGAGAGAGAGAGAGAGAGAGAGAGATAGAGAAGAGGAGGAGAGAGAGATAGAGAGAGAGAGAGAGAGAGAGAGAGAGAGAGAGAGAGAGAGAGAGAGAGAGAGAGAGAGAGAGAGAGAGAGAGAGAGAGAGAGAGAGAGAGAGAGGAGAGAGAGAGAGAGAGAGAGAGAGAGAGAAAGAAAGAAAGCAAGAAAGAGAGAGAGAGGGAGGGAGGGAGGGAGGGAGAGAGCGAGGGGAATGGAGGAAGAATTGGAGGAGAGAGTTAGCTTCGTGAAGCGTGGTTTGCGGGTCACGCTTGAACCGTTCCCGGGGTGAATGGCGTGACCAAGTCCGGACATGGCAATGGTCACGTACCGTTACAAGCTGATGTGGACAACGATGGCGCGCCCAGGCGTGTTATCGATTGCCTGCTGCATCCTCCTCCCTGGCAATAAACTCCATGTGTGAAGTTGTTCCGGCTCGCAGTTGCCTGCACGTTACCTGGCAACGGATATCGCTAGCTACTTTTTCCACGAAGAAATAGTTTTTTCTCCACATCTCGGATTTGCATAAAATTTGCTGAGATGGAGGTACCTGATCGTATATCATTGTGTCGCCTCGTGTGAAATATGGGGTTAGCACCAAGTGGCATGTGAGGCTTGCAATTGTTAACGGTCCAAAACGGCCTTGAATCTCCATGTTCTTGCTAACACATTCTGACAGTTTTGACACTATGAAGGAGCTGCTTTTTATGGCTTTTGGATGTGCAGTACTTTTGTTTGTTACCATTGGTCCGATCTTTGACCTAACCAGGATAATTGTATTCTTTTTTAGATTGGGTCATGTTCGGCCGATTTGATTTGAGTTACTTTTCGCATTAAACACCTTAACATATTTGCCACAGGGTGTCAAATTAATCATTTGGTAGACGAAAAGAATTTGAGATATGAGGCATTGCATGTCTCCTGTTAGCTATCATCTAACAGAGATCAACAGAGATCAAATATGAATACATGAAATTTCTTACCTTTTTGCGTTTTAATCCAGACTGGAACAAATCCGGGCTGATTGTGGGCTATCCTCCGCTACATCATTATGTTTGCACCATCTCTTGAGTCTGAACGTCGCTATATGACTGGCACAAATTCTGGCTAAAATTGCATATCCTTCATATCCAGAAGGACAGTTTGTTCACCACGACACCTCAAATTTAAAAGACAAAAACGTTAATTTTTAGTGATGTTTTAAAGGTAATTGGCAACAACAATGACAACATGTCCTTGGCGCGTTAACTGCGCTTGAGTTTGGTTGCGCTGTTACCATTTCGCCAAGGTTCTCTTTTAAGTTTTGCCAAACATTTTCGGTAATCTGGTAACCGGTAATCAATGTACGTAAACGAAGCCCCTGCCTGCACACCATAAAAGACCAATCAGAGGCTGTGGGCGATGCTGCGGGCAACGTTGCTGTTGGTTTGGTTTGGTTTGGATTAGAGGCCTGCCGGTCGGTAATGACTATTCCAGCACTATTGGGTGAAGGACAGTAAATAATGGTGGGCGAAGCTAGGTGCACCGGGTCCCATCCACTGACACACAGACCGCTCAGGATTTGCCACAAGGGGTATGTGCTCGGCACTTGGACCGGGCCTCCACCAGGGGACGATTAAGCCCACTTATGGCTGGTGTATGTGGCTTTCCCCGGGCAGACAGGGCGTCGCGAGAATGCAGGATCTGGCGAGAATGAGGAAAAAAGAGCAGATACGACAAGGTCGCTTCGGATAGCTAGATTTGAGCGTGTTGGTTCTGTTCAGGGCGTGATGGACGGGATGCCGTTGAGGGCGGGTAAAGCGCGCAGGAGTCGGCGTCCCAGCCACAGGTCAGCACCACCACACCCGTATTGTGCTATGTTGTAACTGTCAGGGACGCATGCGTCTGATCAACAGACAAGCTGTCAATCAAACGTGCGCTGAAATACAGCGCATTTAGAGGAGATAGTCATTTACTAGACATATCGCTCATAAAAGTGGTGGAAGCAACAGCGACAGCTTTTAAATGACGCCAGCGTACGGGCACACAAGATGCTCTTGAGGAGTTATAATCAATCGAGATCGTGGGGATGTGGCGTGCCAACGTTCATGAAACACAAGTCTTCACTTTGTTCGGTATAAAGCGATGTGTGGTGCTCCGTTCACCTATCGTGGTCAGATCAGCTTTACAAATTCTATCACTTTGTCGGTGTTTTACTTACCCATTATGTACATATCCAAAGGGAGGCTGAGGAAAAAGTGAAATCTCAAGAAGCCGCAGATAGCGCCGATACAGGCCACCACGTGGTGCCCTTGCGCCAGCGCAGAGTCCCAATTAATCACAATTACTTATAAGATTACCTCACCCTCATTTATTGGCCGTTGCGCCAGAGGAGACCTTGGAGTCGGTGAGCAGGAGTCTCGGGTGGGCACGAGCAGCCAGACGCGCACCACGTCTATGCTTTGGCCTGTGGAGCCACGCATCGGTCGCAGCACTTCGCCGACTCGGTCCATTAAGACCACCGCACTATTACAATAACCAGCCCGGCGTAATTAACCTGATGTTTAATTCATATTCTCGGACATCAGAGCGAGCGTTAACGACTTTGGAACTCTATGTGGACCAACGGCTGGGTCGTGTGCAGAACCGTGAGTGTCTGCCTCGGGCTGCTGTGGTGGCTGGCGCCTGCACAGCCACCCGCCCGACCACCTGCCGACGAGCTCAATAACGACGGCCAGCTGATGACGAGCTCAATAACGACGGCCAGCTGATGACGAGCGAACGGGATGGGCAGGGCCACCCTCTGCCTCTGAAGGAGCGGCACGCTTTGAGGCACCGCTGCCAACAGCCGAGGGAATGAGGCTGAGTGGCCACGCCTCCGCCAGGTGTAAGGCATGGATCAGTCAGTTACGCCTCCACCGGGTATCAGGCGTGGATCAGTGAGACAATCTCACGCCAAGCGACAGGCATGGATCAATGAGACAATCTTGCGCCAAGCACCAGGCGTGGATCAGTGAGACAATCTTGCGCCAAGCACCAGGCGTGGATCAGTGAGACAATCTTACGCCAAGCACCAGGCGTGGATCAGTGAGACAACCTTATGCCAAGCGTCAGGCGTGGATCAGTCAGACAACCTTACACCAAGCGTCAGGCGTGGATCAATCAGACAAACTCACACCAAGCATCAGGCGTGGATCAGTGAGACAATCTTATGCTAAGCGTCAGGCGTGGATCAGACAGATAACCTTGCGCCAAGCGTCCCAGCCTGTTTCACCTGGCCGGTTTACACTTTTGACTGGAAGTACGCAAATATATTTCATGCATACACATGCATCATATGTACATAGTGATATCATACAGCTGGCTATCAGTCAACGTGGTTGATACCAGACCATGAAATCATGAATCTGGCAAAGGCGAAGCTTCACGAAATTCGTTCAGGTGCAGAGAGATTACCAGCGTCCCCTGTAAACTTAGGTAATTTGCTTTTGGGGAATACATTTTAGGGGATAAGGATCAAAATGTTGAGGACATCGGCACAAACGCAGACGGTGTGGAGCACGGCCCCTACAATTTTATTTTACCAATGTTTAAAAGGGATGATTCAATGCGCAGTCAACTCTGCACAGTGATCGCCCACATACTCACAAGTTTGAAACCACTGAGAACCACATGACCTACGCCAAGAAGTTAGTGCAATCAGTCGAGTTCTAAGAGGCGAAAGATTGCCGACCAGTATTGAATCAGCTTCAAACATGAAATGGCGATTCGAAGCGTTCTGATCCTGTTTAGTCGGAGAGTATTTCGGGCACTTCATGAAATGTCTAAAAATTATATATATATATATATATATATATATATATATATATATATATATATATATATATATATATATTGTGAGAGCGCAGTTAGATAAATAAAATGTAGTCTTGCAAATGAGATAAAAATGATAATAACAGAAGGTGCGCGCAACCTGGTAAATATTTCAAATTCAGACAGAAGTTTTGGTTAGATTGGGTAATAGTGGTAGTGTCAGGTATGTTGCATGAAAACCAATAATGTACGAAACGCCAACTTTTTTCTATAAAACATCACCTTACGCCTTAAAACGCCTTCGACAGATAAACGTACGCGACTTGTTTAGAAAAAGCGTTTACTTTTGTCCTGCATACAAAAGCAGATTAAGTTGGCTACGTTAAAGGAATGTCTGGATGTCTTACGAATGAATGTCTGGCGAACCAGTGATCTCTCAGGGACACAGCGGCCTTGCCTATGGAGTCGTTAGTCTGATGATGAAGGCAAAACCACACGAGGTGACAGCCGATCTAACGGATGCGGTCTTCTACAAAAAGGTGGCTCGTCCGTGGGGAAATTTAGGGAGGCGTTCACCAACGGACTTTTCGGTGGCGAAAATCAGGCAGCAGTGGCGCTGCCAAGGGGAGGGCTCATGGTGCTTGAGCCCCCCCCCCCCCCTCCAGCACCCCACCCCCTCCCGTCAGGCTCAAGCGCAGTTTTTGATAAGGACGATACTGAATATAGTTCCGGAATCTGGTGATCAGGAGAGTTGTTTGGTTTTAAATCTCAGGTTCACTAACATAAACAGCGACACGCTGATCATGGCAGCCGTGATTTAGTAGCAAGATGAGTGGATAACTGTATGTAAATGTACGATACGCAGCTGGCACAATTGTTTGAGGCACCAGGGCAGACCAACATCGACATCTCATTGATGCGCTGAGGACTGTGCCTATTGGCGTTTGTGCGGTCTGTTGGTCTGTTTGCAGTGTGTGGGTACTGTCAACGGGATTGGGACACGCTCGTAAAAAATTATCCCCCGTCGCGTGCGAATGATGATAGGCTCTCTGTCGCCAATGTTGACTGCGCCTCCGTGAGACGCCCGCATGAGAGGGATCCCTATAACCAGCATCAGTACGACCGAAATGCTCTGTATGTAGGTGATGAAGCTTGGCGCATCAAAATTGTGCTACTTTCACACTTAAAGTGGATGAGCCCGTCGTGACAGCACGCCCTGAGCTCTTTCTACTTTGCGCGTAGGACTGCATTTCCCAATAATTTAGGCATTATTGCGCTGTTGATATATGGTCCACTTATGGTCCACTTACTGCAGTAGAGACTATTCATGCGAGGATGCACTGGTGCACTGTTTGGAGGAAGATTGAGTGGCGCTTTGAACGCACATGACCATTACAATAGCAACAAATGCTACCCTTCTGTCTGCACTTGTTGCTGTTTCAAGAGAGTGTTCCCCATTTATATGGGGTTTGAAACTGAAATAGTCATCTTGAAAACATTTCAGTGCTGTTCAAAACAATATCCTTCTAAGATCTAAGCCCCTTAGTTTCTGACGAGTCCGCGAAAATCGAAAGTATTTCGGAGAGAGTATTTCAGAGTCACTTCGGCATTCATGACGTCATAATTATGTCATTGAAATCCTGCTATTCCATAAGTCATGCGGCGATCAAGGCCAGGAAAAATATCATTGTCGGGGTGGTCATATCTGGCGTTCGTGAGTGCGATTTCCAGACATAACGGCCGACAACCGACTCTCAGTCAATATTGTGCAAGGTACGATGACGTAATCAAATCATGACGCAGTGAGGTGCATATTTACCAAAAAGATAGTTGTGTTGTCTAGAGAAGCCTTCTCCACTTTACAATTATACCAATAGGTATAAGCGAGCTTGTCTCATCATATCTGATGTTTGCTTTAATATCTTCAAATGTGAGTAATTCTCTTTAAGGCAACGAACATCACCAAACTGGGGAAAAGTGGGATCAGTAACAGTTTCTTGCAGCCTAGGTCGAAACCTTTTCTACAGATAGGAACTATTAGATCCCTGACCGCCCGCATACTTTATGTGCATAATGTGGATTTTTTAGAGAAAAAAATGTGTAAAAGTAAAGCATATTTGGCATGATGTGTGCTTCGGGTAGTCAAAACACATAAACAAAGCAATGTTTAGACATGCCGTGTAATTTGCTGAACACTTCCACAATCCAAGCATCACTCAATACAGTCTATGCCATTCAAAACGTAAGATTATGTGGGCTCTGAATGCCGACAGCGTGTCAGCGCCTTTGCGTCGACAATGAGAAAAACACGACAAAAGATGGGGGTCGACGAAGAAGTGTGGTTAAGTTGAGTAGACCTTGCTTTTATCTTTATTACTCATTGCTTTGCTCTCGACAAATCAGATCTTGACAACATCAATCAGGAAAAGATCAATTGAGCTTTTTTATAGCACAGAGCTTCTAGAGACCCTGGCAAGATTAGGCCAATAAATAATGCGCATGGCTTATTGCTCCTAACAGCCTTAACGAGCATTACCCCACTTTTCACCGAAGGCAATGCAAGGTGGCTGGAGGCAGCTAGTCATTGCGACAGCGCCGAGAAGGCTGTGTGTTCCCACCTAGGGGTGTTGACGGGCTGTCGAGTGCGCGCTCTGGCTGATGGAGGTGCCGTCCGGACTCATTACATGCGCATCAACGAGGCCTGACGCCACTCTGTGTAACAACTCAGCTCGGGATAGGGGGCGCTGAGTGGGGAGGGCTGGTGGGAAGCCGGGCGCTAGTGGCATAGTGGAAGCGCAATTTTAAGAAGCGTATAGCGTTAACGTTAGGAGACAGTGTCTTTTTGCCCTGCTTTGAAACTGAAACAAGGACAGTGACGAGCACGCATGCACACAGTACGCGGAGAGTTACAGCGCCAGCGCCCGACAAAAAGTAACTACGGTAAATTGTCAAAAATATAAAAAAATGGGTTTGAAATGTGTCACATGTGAGAATGGGAAAACAGGAACAACGTGCATGACGAAATGAACTTCAGGTCCATGGAATGACATTTCACAGGCTCTCATACAGGAAGCTTCATGGCCTCACTGCACTAAGCGCTTAACTTTCTGCAGCATCAATGAAGCACGCACGAAGGGCGTAACACAGCCTCTTTTCCGTGATTTCATAACTGTCAGTGACGGCGAGAGTGGACCAAGCGCCGCCTCTCACAGAAAGGCAGCGGCCGGCAGAGTAGGGCACGACCTTGAGGTGAATGCGCTAGCAACATTCATCATGCGTAAGTGCCGATCGAGTCCGGCATGCCCAACGAGCTCTCTTTAAAAGGCTTCGATATGATCTGCCCCGAGCGCCGGCTTTTCTCCACAGAGATAACATTAACCGCCCCGTAACCAAACGTCGGCAACTGGCGAAGATCTTGAGTGAGTTTTGCATTCCTGTAAAAGGTATTTGGTCCAGCAATCGTTACTATTCAAATCACAGCACCAGCATGCAAGGATCCCCCATCGCATTCCGCGCTGTACCGAATGCGTCTCTCTGGTTACATATATGACTAGCTGTGACATTGTCTGATTCTTGTGGAATCTTTCATTGTCATCCGTTGAACTTTTGGATTTGACTCAAACATGGTAATGAACGGCTGGTGGATGCAGTTTGTTGGAAGAAGCCAACTTGCGAAAAGACGCTGGCCATGTGCCCTATACATTGGGACGTCTGTGACCCGAGAACGAACTGTTAAAATAGAATTACTTAGCTTGTTGAAAATACCCCTTTTCCTGCTACGGTTTTGTATGAGATAACTTTGTCACCAGTGCGTGATATGGTACACCTCATCCACCTAAGACATACCATGGTCACCTGTGCGGACGTAGCCTGTGACCGGCCGGGCCGCCGTCACCCGCGCTGTTAACGCGTCTCGCACGGACCGGCCGGGCCGCCGTCACCCGCGCTGTTGACGCGTCTCGCACGGGCCGGCCGGGCCGCCGTCACCCGCGCTGTTGACGCATCTCGCACGGACCGGCCGGCCGCCGTCACCCGCGCTGTTGACGCGTCTCACACGGACCGGCTGGGCCGTCGTCACCCGCGCTGTTGACGCGTCTCACACGGACCGGCCATCTGGGGCGTGGTCGACGCCCTCGGGCCGACTAGCGGACGCGCGGGAGAGCAGCCCCACCGCCGGTCTGTGCTCGGCCGCGCTCACCAGCGCAGGTCCGCATGCTCACCTGCCGACGCCTCCCAGACGTGCCGACCCGGTGCCGCCGGCTCGGCGCGATCCACGCCCCTGAAGCAGAGCTGACAGCAGGGTGACAGACGGGGCGTTCCGCGGCGCCTGGGGCCGACGCCAGGGGCAGCTGCGCTACGGCCTCTCAGACAGCTGTGTGTGGCCGCCAGACCGGAACAGCACAGAGCAAAGGTGCTCCCAACGCTGTGAAGAGGTGGCGTGAGTACCTCGATCGTGTTCACCTCACACTCCCCAGACCGGAACAGCACAGATCATAGGTGCTCCCAGCGCTGTGAACAGGTGGCGTGAGTACCTCGATCGTGTTCACCTCACACTCCCCGCTCACCTGACACGCTACCACTCGAAGACGCCACTGTTGACCACACTCAATAAAACGGAACATTTTGCATCTTACGTGATGTTGGAAAGGCTAATTATGAACTATTCCTCTTTCGGAAATTTGTCACCAACGATTCATCGGTTGCGTCATGTCGGCTGTGAGCAAGCAAATGTGAATAGCTATGGCTTTTCATCAGCTGATTTCATGGAGTTGTTGGATATATGTCGCATTGGCTTTGATGTGTAATTCAGAGAGGCTTCGGCCGATGTGCGTTCGCGTGCAAAAGAAAACATCAACATCTTGCTGCGCTTGGTGAAATGAAAGCGCATTTCAGTACGACCCAATCAAGGGCAATGACTGATATCGACATCAAATTAAGCTAATCTCTTCGTGGGAGGGCCGTGGGTGTGGTGGTGCATCATGGGAGGGCCGTGGGTGTGGTGGTGCATCATGGGAGGGCCGTGGGTGTGGTGGTGCATCATGGGAGGGAAGTGGGTGTGGTGGTGCATCATGGGAGGGCCGTGGGTGTGGTGGTGCATCCCACACAGGTTAACGCACTCGCAGATTCTGAAAACGTGGCCTTGAAACGTGTGTATAATGTACAGTCGACAGAGCTTCTGACGCCAATTCAAAAAGATAGTTTCCATAGATGTTTTTCTGACGGGGGTTTTGCCGGCGCTAGCGGACTGGCCTCCGGAGCGTTTCATGGCGTCAAGTCAAAAGACAAAAATTCAAAAGACTTGAAGTCAAATGTTAAGAAATGAAACGGGGCAAAATTCAAATGCAAGCAGTCAAAAGGTCAAAGTGTCAAAGGGATAAAAGTCGAAGGCAAAAAGCAAAATAAGCGAAAAGGTATAAGGGAATCAGAAAAAATGGATGCATTCAGAACAGGGTAGGTTGAAAAGCCGAGTAAGCAAGAAAGCATAAATGAAAAAGTAGAATGGATCAATTAAGAATAGCGTTGGGTGAAAAAGAGAACAGCGTTAAAGAAAAGAGTAAAATAGATACATTCAGCACAGAGTGACAAAAACCCGCTTCCTGAACAGACTTTTATAAGCATGTTCTAGGAGCCATTGATCAGCTGCTCGTACAGGAGGGTGGGGCTTCGGGAGGGGCGAAGCTCTACCTCTGCTTAGCCAGTGGGGTCCAGCCGCTTGACGGTCTCGCGAGTTTGTGGGAGGCGGAATTTACATTGGAAGGGGCTTTAATGTGATGCTAGCTTACTGAACGCGTGGCGATTTTGCGCCATGTGATACCTTTAAAATCAATCTACTTCAAGTCCATTCAAACTCAGAACACGATGGTCAGTATGAAAACCATCCATCTCATTTGTACACGCATATTTTCCTGGGATATGTTGAGCTGAGGGAATCATTTAAGGGGGCCTCCCCGCGGATGGAGAGTTGGGGCTCCTCGGCATGACTTTGCAAAGAAATTCCTCAGTTTGGGGGAGAAGAAGGCAAAGAAACACCATAGCAGCCTGTACTCCTCTAAACGGTATCCAGTGAAATGTCACAGTTTGGAAGATTTACAACTCGCATTCCTGTCAGTTATTTCTTGGGTCTGGGGCGGCAAAGAAAACGTCTTTCTCAGGGATCACGGATAGCAAGGCGTGTGTGTATATTACGATGACCAATATGACAACAATTAGATCTACTCACGCTTTTAAACGCTATCTCGCTTTGCAGGCATACTTCTGGAAAGCAGGGCTTCGTCGTAGTCGTGAAAAGTTACCAGGAATATCTTTTATATGTGATACGGTTGTTATTCTGTACAAAGCGGCCAGAAGCTCGATAATTATGAACAAATATTCATTTGACGTCAATTGCAATGTTCCATTGACTCTGTAAATGGACAACATAGAGGCCAGATTTATTATTATATAGGAGCCTGAACGGTCAGACTGTCTGCTCCACACCGGTCTTACCTCTGGAAGACAAGTGAGTCTATTTATGTGCTTAGTCTGATCTGTCCGCTGTACATTACGCAAACAAATCAGTCATGGAAAACACGGCATGGATGATCCACGCCTGCATGAAACACTCAGATTAGTTTCTCAGGACAGATACGGCATATGTAAACCCGACAGCCACTATTCTGGGATCCAGGCCAGAATGTCCCTGGTCTGAGTATATGGGGTGTGGTCATCTGTCCGACTGTGGAATTTTTTTGGGGGGAAAGGAGGAAAACCTGTACATAGGAGCACGCATCAAAAATAATCTGTCATGACCATATGTCTTTTTCAAAGATGGATTGATGTAAATAAGGGACCCCAATCCAGTTAAGGGCTTCTTCATCCCACCTACATTTTCCTGATCCGGAACGTAGGTCTTCTGGAACAGGACGTCACGTAATGAATGGAACTCCTGATCCATAACAAGAGACAGGGGCTTCCTGGCCTACGTAAGATGCCTCCTAAACTGGAACAGGGGCGATCTGATTCATAAAGGTGACCTCACTAGCCAGCACCCCTCTAAACACAACACGAGGACTCCTGGTTCAAAATAGGACCGACTTTGTGATTTTGAAATTTCCGTGTGACTTTGACTCCTTTCGACATTTTCCATTTTAATTTGTCATATTCGGCATTTTGACCTTTGGCTTCTTGGCTTTTGACAGGTTCCACGCTTACCCCTCCCCGCTCCTCAAGAGAGCTACCTTCCGCGCGGATCTCCTGCTGGTAAGTGTTCCCAGTCATGTGGTCAGTGCACTCCCTTCGCGCCCTGGCTGGTGCGTGCCTGCCGTCCGGGCACGCGCCTGCCTCACGCTCGGCCGCCACTGAAGCGGAGAAAGTGCGGCACGCCGGCCCGATCAGTCAGGCGGGCGCTGGCGTCCGTCGGCGGACGGACGGGACAGCGGCGGTGGGGGCCAGCCACCTCCGGTGACCTCCTCAGCGGCGGGGCCCGATCCGTCAGGCCGGCGCCGCCTGCAAGCACTCGTAGCGACGGCAGCGGCGGAGGGGACCGCCGGCCGCCGGCTACCATCCGTCAGCACGGGCCTGCCTGTCCGATGGCGCGCGCCCCTGCCTCCACAGACGGGCGCTCGGTAGCGACAGCGACCGACCCTCAATAGCTCGGTGACGACACCGACCCTCAGAAGCTCGGTGGCGACAGCGACTGACCCTCAGTAGCTCGGTGACAACATAGACTCTCAGAAGCTCGGTGACGACACCAACCCTCAGTAGCCCGGTGACGACACCGACCGACTCTCAGTAGCCCGGTGACGACACCAACCGACTCTCAGTAGCCCGGTGACGACACCAACCGACTCTCAGTAGCTCGGTGTCGACACCGACCAGTCGGTGACCACACCAACCGACTCTCAGAAGCTCGGTGACGACACCAACCCTCAGTAGCCCGGTGACGACACCAACCGACTCTCAGTAGCTCGGTGTCGACACCGACCAGTCGGTGACCACACCAACCGACTCTCAGTAGCTCGGTGACGACACCAACCGGCTCTCAGTAGCTCGGTGTCGACACCGACCAGTCGGTGACCACACCAACCGACTCTCAGTAGCTCGGTGACGACACCAACCGGCTCTCAGTAGCTCGGTGTCGACACCGACCAGTCGGTGACCACACCAACCGACTCTCAGTAGCTCGGTGACGACACCAACCGGCTCTCAGTAGCTCGGTGACCTCACCGACCGACTCTCAGTAGCCCGATGACGACACCAACCGGCTCTCAGTAGCCCGGTGTCGACACCAACCGACTCTCAGTAGCCCGGTGACGACACCGACCGACTCTCAGTAGCTCGGTGTCGACACCGACCGACTCTCAGTAGCCCGGTGACGACACCAACCGGCTCTCAGTAGCCCGGTGACCTCACCGACCGACTCTCAGTAGCTCGGTGTCGACACCGACCGACTCTCAGTAGCCCGGTGACGACACCAACCGGCTCTCAGTAGCCCGGTGACGACACCAACCGGCTCTCAGTAGCCCGGTGACCTCACCGACCGACTCTCAGTAGCTCGGTGTCGACACCGACCGACTCTCAGTAGCCCGGTGACGACACCGACCGACTCTCAGTAGCCCGGTGACGACACCAACCGGCTCTCAGTAGCCCGGTGACCTCACCGACCGACTCTCAGTAGCCCGGTGACGACACCGACCGACTCTCAGTAGCTCGGTGTCGACACCGACCAGTCGGTGACCACACCAACCGACTCTCAGTAGCTCGGTGACGAGACAGATCAACTCCCGGTAGCACGGTGACCACACCGACCGACTCTTAGTAGCTCGGCGACGACACTAACCGACTCTCAGTAGCTCGGTGTCGACACCGACCAGTCGGTGACCACACCGACCGACTCTCAGTAGCTTGGCGACGACACTAACCGACTCTCAGTAGCTCGGTGTCGACACCGACCAGTCGGTGACCACACCGACCGACTCTTAGTAGCTCCGCGACGACGCCGATCGACCCCCAGTAGCTCGGTGACGAGACAGATCAACTCTCGGCAGCACGGTGACGACACAGATCAACTCTCGGTAGCATGGTGACGACACCAACCGACTCACTGTAGTTCGGTGACGACACCACCGACTCTCAGTAGCTCGGCGTGTCGGCCAGGCAACAATCGGGTCTTCGATCCCAGATCAGTGTGTGCGGGCATGCTTAACCCAATATCCGCGGCAAGCTGACTCCCGGAGGCCGAGAGGCAGCCTCAGTTTTGCTCAAAGTCGTGCGCATGCCGTGTGGGGATATCCAGCCAAAGGGACGGTGCGCGGTGCGTACCAGCCTACACGACATCGATGCAGATGCAGGCTGTCATGTTCCTCAGACATGCATTGCACTGAGCGTTACAATGCCTGCAGAAGCACAGCGGTTGGATAGCTTAATGAAGCGTAAATGACTACAGCTGCGCCATGGTGTACCCAGCAGACTTGCATGACTCTCAGCGCCAATTCCTTAACCTTCGCCAGACGGTCGTCTGTCTCAATTTGCCGGACATAGGTGTTTCAAAGTCCTCCGCTTTCTTTGAAATTACTGGTTCTAGAGTCGAGCAGAACGTGGTACGGGATGGGGTCGGCCATTGGCCATTTGCCATTGAGCATCCGTGTAGGTGGTTTTGTTTACCAAATGTAGTCAACGGGGCTATATTCGAGCATTTAGGCTGTGCTCATATTTTCAGAAACTCTATCTTTCACTGCAGTGGGGAAACATTGCCTTGGCACACTGCCCA
Organism: Pollicipes pollicipes; assembly: GCF_011947565.3. Classification (NCBI taxonomy): domain Eukaryota; kingdom Metazoa; phylum Arthropoda; class Thecostraca; order Pollicipedomorpha; family Pollicipedidae; genus Pollicipes; species Pollicipes pollicipes. The sequence continues at coordinate 31,683,718 of NW_023596576.1, forward strand.
TTAGTGGAGGCGTGACCTGTGACGCACTAGGTCACGTGACACACTGTCGGACTTGGCGTGCGTAGGGCCCACCTCCTTTTCTCAAGAACCAAGGATGGTGCGACAACAAATAGCGCCTGTTAAACTGCATTAAACGTCGCTCAATGTAACACAAGAACATCTTTTGCGACGTCATTGACGGCCAACCATGCAGCGAATTCTTCACGCGGCACACCTGGCTCGGTTCGAACTTGGCTGACCTGAGCAAACGGCATTCATGAAATTTCATCGCCATCAGCTGCGATCAAAGGCAGCAAATCGATACCAGAAACCCCTTTATAACCCGCATTGCACTGTCCAGTTACCATGTCGGGCGTCGGGGGAGTCATTCTTCGAAGCCTATGAACAAACGAGCCTCCATGTTTTCGGCGCGCGAAAGGGTTGAAAACTGCTGGAATTTTCAGCAGTATGCACGCTGCAGCAGTACAGCAATATGCTGGAAATACCACAGAGACCTCTAAGGCCCTCCCGGCGCAAGTTGATTATGTGTTAACTTTAGCCACGAGAGGAAAATAATTACGGTTTGACACCGGTTCACCACTCGGCAAGGTGTATTAAGCTTTAATTTTATCCAGCTTAATTGTGTAAGACGTCATAGGCTCGAAAAATAATTTCTGTGTCCATTCCATGTACATCGAGATGCCAGAGATTGGTGTCACGAACTATGTCAATGTAAGCGACGACAGTGAATACATGCGCCTTGTCTCATCATATTATGCGCACGGTGATTGGAACGCTCCAATCATGGTGACCAGTCGTCTCGCCCACCGAGATGGAGGGCGGTTTTCAGTAAAGATGAGACAGGGCCCGCTGTCTGGCCCTAAGCGCCGGCCGCTAACCCCGTGACTTGTGACGCTGACCCTCTGACCTTTGACCTTCGACCACGACTGAGGTGGGCCATTTCCATACATTGGATCCCATACATGGGTGACCCCATCCATCGGCAACTTACCAGCATCTTCACAGGTGTTGGACGCCTTACCAAACCGTGTCTGATTCTGAAAGTGGACACTGCTGTTTGGTTGGATGGACAGCTTTATGCTGTTTTCGTAGCAAAATGTACCGGCATATTTTTCCGTGCTCCAAAACGAGAAGGTGAATTGCAAAAACGTCAAGGCGCCATCATCGTCATGGTATATTTTTCATCTTTAGATAAATGAAATGGATAGCAAATGACTGTGCATGGCTAAAAGACCAAAAAATGCACGTAGCAACAAATCCACCTCCACAAATCAAAATTAGTGTTGTTGCGCGTTACTCAGGTGCAATTTTCGGCGTTTTGTCGGCGCATTTTTTGCATTTTATTGCCGCATCCGGCGTTTCGTTGGTTTTGTTGTATTTGTATACGTCAATGTTGAACGCTTGAGCAGATGAACTCATGTCCTCGACTGCAGGCACATGTGAGCGGACGGGGGACCACTGGCAGCTGTGAGAAGACGGGGTGCTGCTGGCACCCGTAAGAGGACAAGGGACCGCTGGCAGCTGTGAGAGGACAGGGGCTGCTGGCACCTGTGAGAGGACAAGGGACTGCTAACATCTGTAACAACAATCTGGAAGTTCGTTTACAAACCGTTAAAATATAAATTAAATGATACTTACAATTACGTTGGAGTTGAGCCAATAAAGATTTGGTTGGCACAGCCCCGACTCCAATGTATATGACCAGTTCTAAGAAATCGAGTCAAACTTGAGTCTAGATTTGATTTATGACTTGACTGCAGATACAACCAAAGTTAGCGGCTAGTCTGTCCCACGGTGTGGCAATGCTTTCAGCAGACACTTGAGACCGCGTCTACTGATTTGCCAATATGCTCAATGTCGGTATGATTAAACGTCACGCGAGACATGCCCTACGGGCATGGTTCGGTGGCACTTTGAACAGAACCACTTTTGCGGCTTGAGAAGGCAATAACTGGCCACACTGTGAGAGGTTTTTGAATTGTGTTATGTACAACTAACCAATGGAGGTTTGTAGACTGCTGTTTGGCGTTGAAGTCACCATACAAACGAAGTGAGATCACGTACGTGATAACGGATTCCCGACAACAGCGCTAATCGCATCGCGATGCTCTCATCGCGGGCCGGCTCACACCTGTCCGGTCGGCTCCCCGTTCCGGATCTCCCGAAACCGGGTGCAAGGCGGTCAGCGGTCCGGGACGCTCCACTTAAACATGGCCGGACCGCTCTTCCCACAAACCGATCTCTCGCGTCTGAGAGTCGGCGCGCCTCGAGCGCCTCCAAAGAGTCCGCGCGCCGTGAGCGCCGTTTGAGAGTACGCGCGCTGTGAACGCCGTTTGAAAGTCGGCGCGCCGTGAATGCCGTTTGGGAGCACGCGCGCTGTGAACGCCGTTTGAGAGTCGGCGCGCCGTGAACGCTGTTTGCGAGTACGCGCGCTGTGAACGCCGTTTGAGAATAGGCGCGCCATGAACGCCGTTTAACGCTTGATAGTGCGCACTCTTTCCCGCTTGATCCTGACAGGCAAGGAGGGCAGGGCCAGGCCCGGTCTCTGGCCCGATGCAGAGGTCCCAGTCCTGTGTCCGGCCCACTGCAGAGGTTCAGGTCCGAGTCTGGCTCGCTGCAGAGGTCCCGGTCCGGTTTCCGGGCCGCTGCAGGGGTCTCGGTCCGGTGTCTGGCACACTGCAGTGGCCCCCGCCCCACCACGATGAAAGCCAGCGGGCCGACAGCCGGGTGTGGTGTAACACTAAGTGGCGGGTATTCGGCGTCGACGGGGGTGTTGCGGGTGTTGGCCGGCAGACAGAGGTCAGGTGCTCCAGTCTCACCTCCATCAGCCTACCCGGTCACTCGGAAATAGCCCACGGGGATGGGCTCGTTCTGACCGGCCCTGGTTTGGAGATCGCGTAGGCCAACCGAGCGCCAGCAAGGAAGAAGCGAAACAACAGCTGCAAAGAAAATATGCAAAGGTATCATAGAGGAAAGTCATGGTTTCCTAATTCGGGCTTGCGTGGACAAAATTGGTGGCAGCGGGTGGTTTAGTGTACGGGTGGCAGCGGGTGGTTTAGTGTACGGGTGGCAGCGGGTGGTTTAGTGTACGGGTGGCAGCGGGTGGTTTAGTGTACGGGTGGCAGCGGGTGGTTTAGTGTACGGGTGGCAGCGGGTGGTTTAGTGTACGTGCAAATTAACGGGGACGCCGCAAGTCCACGCTATTTGAATGCATGTACATCATTCTAGGCAGACGGCGATGAAGGAAATGCACAGCAAATTTTAAGTGGACGGCATTGGACGACCCCATTGTTCGACTTCGTTTCCACTTCGACTTCGTTTCCATTGGACTTCGTTTGGCGTATATTTTGCGTCGCGCTGACTTTCGAGCCGGAGGCTTTGCCGGGGGAAGATTCCTTATCCACGCGCTCTATTGTAACGTCATTGAAATTTCTTGCTCTCACTTACGGCGTGACCGAGGAAGAAATGATTTAAAAGCATTGCTACACATTCTATCAGATTTTATGGACCCACATGTGGTCTAAGTAATCTTCTTTGATGGCGATGCGATAGTGGAGAGCATATGGGTTGGTCAAGTTCTCTCGGCTTGTGAGGAATATGACAAAGGTGAGATAGTGCAGCAACCATTAGCATTGGATAGAGTATGGTTTACGTTAGTTATTACGCTGCATTATTAACTTGTTCATCAACTGACGTCTGTAAGACATCAGACACCACAAATTATCACAAAACAGGAAAGATAAGAGGGGCCTTCAAAATATAATTATTACGATAACGACAGCAGATGTCAATCAAACGTCGGTCTGTCAGACTGATGGCATCGAACTAAGGCAGCAAGGACATCCTGACAGATCAAACAGCGATTGCTTTTTCAAGGTAGAACCTTGCGCACTGTTTGCCGGTTGGCCGATATGGAGGCTAAATATGACGTCTTAATATGGTAGGTACAGGACATGAAATGTGATATTGACCCCTAACAGGGTGATGGGGCACATTGTCCCGTTGCATGGGATTCGGCGAGGAATGAGAAGCAGGATGGCGGCTACATATAACATATCAATGAGGTAGATTAGGTTCGGTTAGGTTAGGTTAGGTTACCGACTGAGGGGAGCTGGCCGGCAACGCAATAGCTAGCATATGGCGGCCCAGGAGAATGCTTAAAAGCGAACGCAAAGACAGCCAATGTGTATATTCGCTAGTATTGCTCTACGCTTTCGGCTGTCTGCGCGAGAGCGTTCTTTAATGACGTTATCGATTTGTTTTCCGTCGGTGCCCCAACGCCGTATCATTCATTGCTTGCGAAGCGGCCACCGTGGGCATTTCTAGAGTTACTGGTGGCGATAAGAAATATTTGAGTAATTGACCGCTCCTCAGATGTTATTGACTGCTCACTAAAAATGTAAACCCATTATATGAACCTTGTATGACGTCATGTAACAGTGAACCTGATATGGTGAATCAGATTTGTATTGGAAGACTTAAATAAGTAATTCAGGCGTAAGCACAATTCTCAAGACATTTCTTGTAAAAAAACTGTATGGTGCAGCAATGGTGATTTAAATACTAATGTCGTCATTGTTATATTTGTGCATAACTTCGTTCTTGTCAGAGAGGCGCGGTTTGTCTTTAAAATGTGTTATTACAGAATTTATTACGTTAGCAGCTGGTAGGAGTAGGCAAATTTGAGTGTAACATTCGGTGGGTGAGAAGTACGACTAGAAGCTAGCTACCTACATATCTCGGTAGAGGCATGTAGATAGGGCATATCTAACTTTGCATAAGTGCCTGTCCAATAAAATGTGTAGGGTGTATGACCGTGAATGGGACATAGTATCGAAAATCTAGAGTGCGAACACTCATTTGAGACAGAAAACAAACAAGACAAGACAACACAGACAGACAACACAGACACTCATAACCGTTTCATTAGTATGTGAAAATGTTCATTTCACTGCATTTCACTGCTGATAAAAGGCTTTCAACATAAGGCCTCAGCATGGAAAGAGCATTACTGAGAACTTCATTTGACTCATTTTTGAAGAAGAAAAAAACACTGGAAATTGGTCAGATTTGATAACATCTTGTTGGGACTGCATTTGAGCCAAATTACATTATGGTACTGGCTCATGCAATTTTTGGGATAAAAGAGTACATTTGCTGACAGGTAGTGCCACTTATAAAGCAAAAGAGTGGTGCTTTGCGGGCAAGATCCAGGCTGGCTGGTACATCCCATTAACACCTTTGACTCTTTCTCCCCATGACGACGACCGTTGACATGCCATAATGGGCCCAATCATTGAACTAACCGCAAGGAAGCTAGTGCCGATCGTGAGATCTCGTTTAGACCAATCCGCTGGTGTTCTCTGCTAGGCTGCATCTTTAGTACTTTGGAAGCACCGGGAGGCGGATTTTACATCACCCCCCGCCAGTCATTACATCAGTCCGCGTCATGAAAAACGGCGAACCAGGGCGAGGGTTAGGGAGACAGATCAGACCATTTGTAGTTTGCGGGCTGTAAGCGTAAGCTTTTTTTACCTCCGTTTATACACTGCAAACAACTTAACTGGCACTTTGTCCTATGAGTGCACTTCCTTTTCACTTGGCGGAGGAAGGGCGGAGACTGGAGCTTTACCCCAGTCCATCCACTCTGAGACCACAGTGTGTCGAATCCGGGGATAGCCCCGTTTTGTAGCGTGTATTAGGGATAGCTCCAGCCTTTTCACACAAATTACTTGTGAGAGGCTACAAAACTCAAGGTCTGCTTGGTTCATAGCCTTCTAAGTTATGCTGTGAGGCATAAATGCTCCACAGCAATTTATGTTTGCAAACTGGTGGACATTTTCAAAACCTCATTTAAATAGCTTTTCTCGTCCGAAGCAGAAAAGGAGACGGGTTTCGGGAAGACTTGGGGGGGGGGGGGGAGGGGGGAATCTGAATTGGATGAATGGGAAAGCGTCTGAGCTTTAAAATGGGGCCATATGGAGACATCTTGACCACATGAGCTGGCTGACAAACCTGGCACGGATGCCAACGAAATGCTTGGGAACGGGGGAATCACATCCCAACTATCCCTGCCCCTTATCGTGTCTTTGCCCTAACAACCCAATAACTTAGGGAGGTACCCCTAATCAGAGTCTCGAAAATCAAGGGAGCCAGAACAGGCAGCGCCGTCCGCAGCTATCCGAAAATTTATCAATAGCCTTATAGGCATGAACTGGAAAGAAACATCACAACGGGTTCGGCGCTGACGCTGACCCCCTCCCCCGTCCCGTTTGGAATGACCTACAGCGGTGTCGCTAACCCTAAACATCGTTTTCACTGGACCTAGATTCATTTATTTCACAAGGTAGCTTGTGGTGCCCTTAGGTAGCACTTAGCCATTTCTGCCCTAAGCTTTTGCAGATGCTACGCCATGTTTGATCGTACGCTGCAATGCTGCCCCAACGCTATCTCGTCAAGGTCTGCCATATTTTACGTATCGGCATATTGGCAGGGACTGATCTGTATTAAAATCACTGCTAGACTTGAGTACTCACTTTAACCAACTGCAATGTTTTGAGGCCATTATTTCTTTGCACTACCATAGATATAGTGTTGAAGCTCCCAGCCAGTGAAATGCGCGAATCAGCTGTTTACATTCGAGTTGCATTGTCATTCTCCATGGCTCTAAGATTTGATTAGGCCGAAAACTGGTTTTATAAGAAGTACATGTTTAGCCTTGTTTGAAAATAAAATCCTTTTGCCCTGGAAAAGCCTTTAAGTGTTGCTTAGTGTTCAAGATGAAGCACATACAGAACATGGTTATCTCACTTTTCAATATCTAATACGACCATCAATCCTGTCAACCATCTCCTTGAGACCATGCACTGCAGAGCAACGCCGTGGCCAAGCGAACCCTTGTTGTCAAGGTATGCTGATGTTTGTTTATCTTAGTATACAGCTGTAAGTTTTTCCTTCTCATTATCTTATGTTCTCTCTTTCCTTCTCATTATCTTATGTTTTCCTTCCTATTATATTATGTTCTTCTACTCTTCGGAAGGCCATCATGTCTATCCAGCACGAAAACGGAATGACCAAGTCCATGGTCAATGTCGACACCACGTAGACAATACAATTCAGATTTTACATGACGTTTGATCAGGTGACGTGCGGTTGCCATGACGTTGATCAGATGACGGATGGTTTTTACCAGAAATATCATCTCTGTAGTAAGTAAGTAAAATTGTCGGGAACATAATTTGTAAATTTCTTTAATTTGTCAGCCTTTAAAACATGAAACATGGGGAGGACGACAAAAGTAATGAACGTGAAGAATTGCTGTGTCTGGCTACGGTTAAGTCTCCCGACGACAGGGGCGGGCGGCCCCTCTTCGAAGCTATTGACCACCCTTATTTCCCCACGTCCAAACACATCTTACCTTAGTGTTACAAAGTAAGTGTTAGGTGAAAAAACGTCTGATAAGCCTTGATATCACTGGCCTTTAGCCACTGGTTAAATTCCCCTGGTAAGGATATGTCTAAGGCATGCTTATTTGATCATAACACTTGTAACTGTGCCTTTATTCATGCAGACTGCTATTATTCCTGGTGTTTTGCCACGTGAAAGTAAATTGAAAGTGACTGAACATGAGCTTGATTTGTTTTTCAGAGCCGACTTTTGACGCACACCAAGCATTGAGAGATGACCTTCTAAAAGTATCTGGCGACCGGTAAACTGGCTTGGCAAAAATCTGGCCCTGTGGTGCAAGTTATGAACCGAAAAGAAAACAAACTTGGCCACATTTTGTCTAATATGGGTGCAGGTACTTCGGTGCACCGAGAGTACTACGGGCTCCAGGACGTTTTCGTACTATCAGTGTCGAGCTCGCGACAATATCACGCTTTTTATCAGCACAGAGGATCGGCTGCTGCGGTGATGTTGAACGGCGAGCTGGATGAAGATGTGGAAATGAGGCTGTTAGATGACACCTGATAATCTGCGCGAGGGACGTGTGACATGGCCGTGAGCTGTGGTGCGTGCACTGGTCAAAACACCTCACTCTTTACTTCACTACTGGAACTACCTGCCACGGAAAGAAGAAACCACTAAAAATGAGCAGGCTTATCGCGGTGTGAATCCCAAAGTTTTGTTCCCCAGGTAAGGGCACCGGGACAGGATTGCCAAGCAGAGCGTGATAGGTATACCGACGTCAGCGGCCCCACGTGCTCACTTGTTGCGGTGAGATGTGGTGGGTTTCCTTTGGAGATGCACCAGAGGGAAACAGGTCCGGCAGAAACCTTCACCTGTCATTACCTGCGTGATTCGCCAGCCAGAGTATTTAGCCTAACACTTGGCCCACTACTGCATTACCCACAGCTCCGATTGAAGCCCGATATTTGCATATGCATCCCCGTAAGAAAGAGATATGTAACACTTATAAATGAGGCCTTTGACAAACCTACAACCTAACGTTACAGGTCCACTCTTATGACTTTATGCACCCTTTAATATCCACCAAGTGTATTTTGCTACCTGTTTTCTGAACAAGGATGAGGTCGATCAACTGGCTCTGGACAAGAGGCCGACGGATATGTCATAGATGGCGTCCTCGTCTACCACCATGTCACGTTTCAACCCTGTAACGCTACTGGTTAGGGTGTTCATGTAAATCTAGAAAAGCAACCATGTCCACGTAAGTCGGAGTTTGGCGAATAAGTGATCTGTCCGTGGGTTTTCATCAATTAGAGCTCGTAAATTTTCCGGATCATATTAACCTACAAGTGAAACTTGCAAGGCCATTCTTGTAAGACCCACAAAAATATCATGTTCCCAATATTAGCGGCCGATCCGTCTTCATTGTCCCGCTCCCACAGCGGTGGCGGCACTATCCGATTTCATCCGGTGCCACCTCGAGGGCCGCACTTCATTACGGCGGCCGCTGGGGTCGATCGGACCGCGATCCATCAGACCGGGGCTGGAGGCTGCCCAGGCACCGTCGCCCGTGCTGGCGTCGGCCCTGCCGCCGGCGCCCACCGGCGTCCGCGCCACCGCCGCTCATCAAAGCTTATGTTCAGCTCCTCAGGCCCGGCAGCCTCGGTGGTAGAGCCTGAGGTTGCCGGCCAGCTCTATCAGCGCCTGGTCGCACGAGCGCTGGTCCTCCTGAGCACCCTCAGACGTGTCTACCACGGGGCAATCTGGTCAGGTCTTTCCTGAAGCGCTAACGTGCTCCTAACCTGGTGCGCCATGCCACGAAGTCTTGACCCATACTGTTAAGACTTCAGGTGACTGCGTGCAGAGGTCCACACCTCACGCCGCGTGCAGAGGTCCACACCTCACGCCGCGTGCAGAGGTCCACACCTCACGCCGCGTGCAGAGGTCCACACCTCACTCCGCGTGCAGAGGTCCACACCTCACGCCGCGTGCAGAGGTCCATACCTCACGCCGCGTGCAGAGGTCCATACCTCACGCCGCGTGCAGAGGTCCACACCCCACGCCGCGTGCAGAGGTCCACACCTCACGCCGCGTGCAGAGGTCCACACCTCACGCCGCGTGCAGAGGTCCATACCTCACGCCGCGTGCAGAGGTCCATACCTCACGCCGCGTGCAGAGGTCCACACCTCACGCCGCGTGCAGAGGTCCACACCTCACGCCGCGTGCAGAGGTCCACACCTCACGCCGCGTGCAGAGGTCCACACCTCACTCCGCGTGCAGAGGTCCACACCTCACGCCGCGTGCAGAGGTCCATACCTCACGCCGCGTGCAGAGGTCCACACCTCACGCCGTGTGCGGAGGTCCACACCTCACGCCGCGTGCAGAGGTCCACACCTCACGCCGCGTGCAGAGGTCCATAGCGTGCAGAGGTCCATACCTCACGCCGCGTGCAGAGGTCCATACCTCAGGCCAACATATTCGTGAGTACTTCGCGCGTCCATTCCTGCACACAGCACGTATATGTTCCTGTAGGTAAAACAACACCACTCGGGAAGAAAATATGCTTCAAATCTACCAAGTCAGAGAAGTTTTCTCGGTGGATTGCTCGGTCCGTGAAATACCCAACGTGAACAATATACGCCGCTGCGGATGCGACGAGGTGGCGGCGTGGGCGTGAGAGTTCCCAACGTCAGCTTGTAGATCAGAAGGCAACGATGCTGGGCCAGGTGAGCGATTTGCATCTAGTCAACCTTCACGCGCTTTCAAATGTGCGACTCTGGTCAGTTTATCAGTACAGGATCTCCGCAAACTTATTTTGTCTACACCGTTACCTAAAAACAGGAAACCAGGAGTATCCCGCCCTCTATCCCAGCGGTGCAATCAACCGTACGTTGACACCAGAAAACATAACATCAAGTCGTGGCACTCCTAGCTAAGAAGAGGAAACAAACGTAAAGAAGCAGGCGAAGAGGTGGTGCAGACCCGGCAGGAGTCGTGAAGCAGGCGAAGAGGTGGTGCAGACCCGGCAGGAGTCGTGAAGCAGCCGAAGAGGTGGTGCAGACCCGGCAGGAGTCGTGAAGCAGGCGAAGAGGTGGTGCAGATCCGGCAGGAGTCGTGAAGCAGGCGAAGAGGCGGTGCAGACCCGGCAGGAGTCGTGTCATGCAATCGGCAGGGACAAGTCATACGTGAGAGGGCCTGAAGAAGTCACAACCCAAAGTCAGCTAATGATAGCACGTGAGAACCACACCATAAATTACTACCACACATTCAAAACCCCAGCTAGGCGGAGCTTGTTGCTAAAAGCACTCCTGGGTACAAGTATACGAATATGGCTATATAGGAACGTGATTATGGAGCATAAAGGAGGTTATGCATTGTGTGAGTTACATACCTACAAGGCAAAGAATTGCAGTATCCTCAAATGTGTTTTGGTTACGATAACATGTGTTCACAAAATGTTTGGAGTTTGACGTAAAAGGCGTTTTCTCTGGACTATGAAGTCAACCATAGTGAGGGACGTTCTTGGCGATGGAGACAAAATAGCACGCATAGTGACTCCTAAATGACTCATTAAAAACAAAACTTGCACAGACTAGGGGTGTAGTTCACAAAATTAGTTGGGGAGAAGGGCTTAGCAGACAAAATAACCCCACTTATCCCAAAGTTATCTTAGCTCAGCTCCAGACTGCAGCCACCTGTGGCTGAGCAGGAAGGCGAGGTCGTGAGAAGTCCGTTGCGTTTGACGACTTCAGGCATGGTTTTCCGCGCGTTGTGTCTCACATGGCGAAGAACGGACGGGGGAGAGATGCCAGTGTATCCACCAGGGGGCTATATTTGCCCCTTGGTAAATACAAAGGGTTGGTTCCCTCTTACCCTCTGGTGGCGCTACCTATGGGCGCCTTCGTGGGGTTGGTATACGCATCTTCTTCACGACCCGGAATAAGAATTTTGCGAGCTCCAAAATGAGGAAGAAGTGAATCAAAACGGGCCCTTTCGGGTTAAATGAGTAATACGTTGCAATAGAATGAATTTAAAACAGAGCACTCTCCAGGTTCTATGTTTTCGTGTGGTGCGGCTTAAAAACCCGTGCCCGACTGCTTGGAGACATTTGTGACCTCTTAAAGATCTTACAGCGTTCCGCGAAAATGGAACGACACAACCCCCGCCAAATCTTCAGGACCTTTTCTTCAGAATTTCTTCCAAAAACCTGCGAATTTGGACCTAATTCCTGCGAAATCGCCCGGTGCCGAATGCAAACTTCCAAGCTCAGGGGATGTGCTCTCCTTTGTCCCATCCTTGGCTAGGTTTCAAAATTTCCTTGAATGGTTTTTCACGCAAATCTCACATCCAATGAGTCTGAGCGCCCTTTCAGCGCTTCGTTACGATCTCCCGCCTCCGCGCGGGGTGGCGCCGTCTGCGTCTGCCCGCTGGACAGGCGGGGTGGCGTCTGTCTGCGTTTGCCCGCTGGACAGGCGGGGTGGCGTCTGTCTGCGTGTGCTCGGTGGACAAGCGGGGTGGCGCCGTCTGCGTTTGCCCGCTGGACAGGCGGGGTGGCGTCTGTCTGCGTGTGCTCGGTGGACAAGCGGGGTGGCGTCTGTCTGCGTGTGCCCGCTGGACAGGCGGGGTGGCGTCTGTCTGCGTGTGCTCGGTGGACAAGCGGGGTGGCGTCTGTCTGCGTGTACCCGGTGGACAAACGGGGTGACTCCGTCTGCGTGTGCCCGGTGGGCAAGCGGGGTGGCGTCTGCCTCCGTTTGTTCAGTGAACAGGCGGGGTGGCCTCGGTCCGCTTACGTCCAGAAGGCAGAGGGGTGGCGGCGCCCGTCTGCGTGTCCAGTGAGCAGGCGGGGTGGCGGCAGTCGACGCTGCAGCCCCGGCGGCCAATTCCAGCGGTACATTCACTTTCGTTCGCGGCGGGCGGCCGCGCCGCCGGCGGCGTTCGGTGCGGCGGAGCTGCGCCACATTCCTCCCCACCGCCTGTGACGAATGCTGTGGCCGCGACGAACCGCGCCGATGGGTTTATTCGGCGCTCGGAGCGGTTTCCGCGGCGTGGCAGACGAGTTCGTCATCCGGCATAATCTTGAACACCTGCCTCTCAGCCTGCGGTGTCTGGGCGAGTCAGCGCCCGCTCGCCCTCACCCAACCGGTTTGGTGTCAGCCGGGGTGGACTTCTGTGTGTGCCCCATTCGTGGAGTGGGCTTCAGCCTGTATCTCTACTCTCCTGGTTTTTCTTCTCCGAGGAATAAGGCTAGTACTACTGCCTCATCAGTTTGCAATTACACTGGTGGCTGTACCTGCGTGTTACGGTGACCTGCGAGCGTCGCATGACGCGGGTGGCCATGCAGCGGTGGCCGCGGCTGGTAAGCGCCTTCGCGACTGCGCGTAGCTTAGCGTTTGCTGCGTATCTGACGCGGGCTGTATTGTAGGCATTGGCGTGCTTTGTGATTGCGTTTTGCACGCATGCATACGTATGTAGTTATACGAAAAATTCCCTATATAAAAGCTAAATAAAGAATTCCCTATATAAAAGCTAAATTTAGATCAAACATCGAAGCATTACACGCTGCTGGTGTTCGCGACAGCAGCCTCCAAACATGAACGAAGTGAAAAGCTGGCAATGACAGCTAATCACGGACAAATACCGAATGAAGCACATGGATAGATCGCAACCATCTCTAAAATCACAATGTTAAAATGGGAAGCTGAGTGTATAAATGAGTGAGGGTGCAAAACCCGGACCAAAAAAAACAAACATGCTGAATGCTCCTGGGTGCTGGGACGCTCATGAAAACGTCTTTAAGTGGTGAAAAGGACACCATGCGTCTGCAGATCTGATCATCGACTTCAAGGATCGGCGCCGCACATGGCCGCCGGTGAGCAGGGTGGCGCCCGCCCTGTCGTCAGCCGGCCCCCTGGCGCCGCTGCGCAGGGTGGCAGCCCGCCCTGTCGTCAGCCGGCCCCCTGGCGCCGCTGCGCAGGGTGGCAGCCCGCCCTGCCGTCAGCCGGCCCCCTGGCGCCGCTGCGCAGGGTGGCGCCCGCCCTGTCTTCAGCCGGCCCCCTGGCGCCGCTGCGCAGGGTGGCAGCCCGCCCTGTCATCAGCCCGCCCCCTGGCGCCGCTGCGCAGGGTGGCAGCCCGCCCTGTCGTCAGCCGGCCCGCTGGTGCCGACCACGACCGCGCCCCTTTCTGCTGCGTGAGAACGTGCACACGTCGCCTGAGGTGTGTGACGGGCCGCCGCGGCCGTCCCGACCCACTCCCGCACCCGCCCCCTTCCGAGTGACCAGTCGCCGACACCGCTGCGTCTCTCCCTGCCCCGACTCGGGTCACCGTGCCCTGGCCCCGGACAGAACAGTCCGTTCTGCACACCCATCGCTCAGCTGGAATCCGTCGCACGCCGTGCTGAGCGGTACCGTGCCGTAACAGGTAGTAAGAAACTGGGCAGCACCATGCGCAAGGAGGTAACAAGAGACTGGGCACTACCGTGTCGTAAGAGGACAGGTGGTAAGAGGCAGGGCAACACCGCGCCGTAGGAGATAGTAAGAGGCTGGGCAGCACCGTGCTTCAAGAGATAACACGAGGCTGGGCAGTACCGTGCCTCAAGGGATAACACGAGGCTGGGCAGCACCGTGCCTCAAGAGATAACACGAGGCTGGGCAGTACCGTGTCTCATGAGATAACACGAGGCTGGGCAGTACCGTGTCTCAAGAGATAACACGAGGCTGGGCAGTACCGTGCCTCAAGAGATAACACGAGGCTGGGCAGTACCGTGCCTCAAGAAATAACACGAGGCTGAGCAGTACCGTGTCGTAAGAGGACAGGTGGTAAGAGGCAGGGCAACACCGCGCCGTAGGAGATAGCAAGAGGCTGGGCAGCACCGTGCCTCAAGAGATAACACGAGGCTGGGCAGCACCGTGCCTCAAGAGATAACACGAGGCTGGGCAGTACCGTGTCTCAAGAGATAACACGAGGCTGGGCAGTACCGTGTCTCAAGAGATAACACGAGGCTGGGCAGTACCGTGCCTCAAGAGATAACACGAGGCTGGGCAGTACCGTGCCTCAAGAAATAACACGAGGCTGAGCAGTACCGTGTCGTAAGAGGACAGGTGGTAAGAGGCAGGGCAACACCGTTCCGTAGGAGATAGTAAGAGGCTGGGCAGCACCGTGCCTCAAGAGATAGCACGAGGCTGGGCAGCACCGTGCCTCAAGAGATAACACGAGGCTGAGCAGTACCGTGTCTCAAGAGATAACACGAGGCTGGGCAGTACCGTGCCTCAAGAGATAACACGAGGCTGAGCAGTACCGTGTCTCAAGAGATAACACGAGGCTGGGCAGTACCGTACCTCAAGAGATAACACGAGGCTGAGCAGTACCGTGCCTCAAGAGATAACACGAGGCTGAGCAGTACCGTGCCTCAAGAGATAACACGAGGCTGAGCAGTACCGTGCCTCAAGAGATAACACGAGGCTGAGCAGTACCGTGCCTCAAGAGATAACACGAGGCTGAGCAGTACCGTGCCTCAAGAGATAACACGAGGCTGAGCAGTACCGTGCCTCAAGAGATAACACGAGGCTGAGCAGTACCGTGCCTCAAGAGATAACACGAGGCTGAGCAGTACCGTGCGACGGCGGCCACGTACGTCAGCCGCGGGCGTCGCAGAATGGTTCGCTGAGGCCGGCGCTCTGCACCTGTGGTGGGATTGAACACCCGGCGCCCAGCTTATGGCCGATTCTCGCTGCCGTTCGCCGCATTGGCAAGGTGAGACATGAGCCACACGCCTATTACAGTCTCTGCTGCCCGACTGTGCTGATATGGTGGTTATTTTGTGTGCAAATTATGATCTTGTTATCGGAGTAGTAAATTTAAATCGCAGTGACTCCCGACGTGGTTCAGCGCGGGCCTATCCCAGCTCGCACAGGAAAAATGTAGGGCAGGCATGTCTGGAGGCAGCGGGACCTTGCTCTTATAATGACGGGTGCATTACGCAAGGAAACTCTATGCACAGCTCAAGTTTGCACAGCTTCGAGGGTCTACTCATTATGCGTGATTGGATTGCTTTGATAATAAGTGATAAGAAGCCTGAAAATTGCACGCAGCAAAGAGTAGGTGATTTGCACCGTATGACTAAGCTGAAAATATGACCAGTTATCGACGTCATCTGGTGAATACAAAGTAAGATCCCGGTAGGAGCAGAATGCCGGTTGGAACAGTACTGGTAAAGCAAACTAACATGGTCCTTACCTGAAACAGTACGGCATTTGGAACTGATCCATTCCGCCTGTATAAGGAAACAAAACCATGGGACAAACCTTTGTGATAACACTATCTATGCAAGATTCCACCTGTAAAGATTTCTGTTGGCGTCTTGTGGCTTCTAGCTGTCCTGCAAATTGGCCGAAGAAAAAATAAATTTGGAAGCAGTGTAGGATTGTGCAGCAGATGCATTAGTGGTTAAGGTGGAATTTAGGAAGGATCTCAGTTCAGACTACCTTTGAGGTTTTCACATTATATGTCCCGTGGATCCCGGCGGCCTTACCGCAGGTTGGCATCAATCCATCAAGCTGTCCCTGCTGCTGCAATGCACAACCGTGGTACTCTCGTGGATCCCTCGCGGCTGCTTCATGGCGAAATAGGAGCAGCTCAAAGGTTTGAGTTTAGCAAGGTTTGACCTTCCTGCAGGAACTGCTGCCGAACTTTACCGAAGCCCTCAGGTTCTGTACCGATGAACTGGGGCCGCCTGAGCGCAGTCGCCCATGTAACTGGCTCACACTCCTTTGGCTCAGAGTTCAAGGGTGGTATGCAGCTGGCTGAAGCGACCCCACAATCCAGCCGTCACGGGGACCTGTCTGCCGTTACCGCCGAGCTGCCTGCGCTGAGCCGACGGCGGCGTCTGCCCACATGTTGCCTGCAGTCTGCCCACACATTGACGGCGGCAAGGTCGCCCCGCCCTGCGCCCGGTGCGTGTGTCCCCACGCGCTG
This sequence comes from Pollicipes pollicipes, assembly GCF_011947565.3. Classification (NCBI taxonomy): domain Eukaryota; kingdom Metazoa; phylum Arthropoda; class Thecostraca; order Pollicipedomorpha; family Pollicipedidae; genus Pollicipes; species Pollicipes pollicipes. The sequence continues at coordinate 31,700,098 of NW_023596576.1, forward strand.
CCAGCGGACCGGGGTCTCGGCTCGAAGTGGGGATGGGGCTGACGGTGGACCGGGGTCCCGGTTCGGAGCCCGGAGGGGGACTGGAGACGGACTGGGGTCCCGGCTCAAGGCGGAGATGGGGCTGACATTGGATCGGGTCCCGGCTCAGAGCGGGAGGGACTGCCAGCGGACAGGGTTCCAGGCTCGGAGATGAGAGGGGACTGGCAACGGACCAGGGTCCTGGCTTGCAGCGTTGGGGGGGGGGGGGCTGACTGAGGACTGGCGGTGAGGGCTGCGGGAGCAGGAACGAAGGCGTCATTACTGATGCCCTTCAGCGCTATTGGTAGGAATCGGTACTTCCAGGACCTATGAAAAAACATATCGGCACGCGCCAATGCCGAATTGTTTGCGCCATGAAATTTTCTTTAAGTAAAACTGCAAGCTCTGCTTTCCTGCTATCGTGGCTTGAGACGCGGATGCAGAAATACGTATATATATATATATATATATATATATATATATATAATGATTCAGTGATAACTGAATATCCTTTGACATTCAGTTATCCGTTGCCGGTTATCTGGTTATCTGTGGTGGGATTGAACACCACATGTTGCCTGCAGCCTGCCCACACATTGACGGCGGCGAGGTCGCCCCGCCCTGCGCCCGGTGCGTGTGAGTTTGACTAACATGGTCCTGGGATTGATGCCAACTCTGCGTGTGAGTCGGGAGCCAAAACCAGCAAGTTTTGAGTAACACCAGACAAAATGCATATATATATATATATATATATATATATATATATATATATATATATCACATCAGTAAAATGCTAGAATTGTTTAAATTTATGCGTCATTAAAGGGAAAGTTCTGCATTTGAACGGGTTTTGAACCCCGCTAGCCATTTTGAAGATGACTCATTGCAGTTCACAGCTCTGCTCTTTTAGAGAATTAACACCCTCTGGGTTTTGAGGCTGCTACCCGCGAACTTGTGTTGATTATTTCGTGCTGACTATTTCATGGTCACCGAGGTATGCATAACGCTAAAGAAATGTGACCCAAGTACTGCATTGGCTATGTAGTGCCCAAGGCCGAAAAGAATGTTACCATCGAGTTTTTTTGTGTCTGGCGCACGTCAGCATGATTTCTGGTATCAAAAGACTTCATTTGACGCTCAATTAATTTCATACGTTCAGGGCAAGTTTTGAACACAATTTGCTATTTGTGCTACAGTAATTTGGCAGTGGTACGAGTTACGACGGAGATAAGGCCGAGAATCGAATAACTTAGAGAAGCACCGTAAACGAGTATGTAAATGCAAGAAAACAACAAAAATCAAAAGCAGTTATGCAAGAACATTACCAGAAAGAGCCAAAACACTTGCGCGTAACTGCATTCAGTTTCGCAAACACGCTCCAGCAAAGCGCCGCTTCCTTTCGGCATGCTGAAATACTACAAATGGGTCAGCTCGTCCGCTACGGCATGGCAATTCTGACACGGCCAGTGTGGTGGCGACTCTGACGCTGTAAAGACGTTCCATGACGTAATTAGACGATAACGTATTGAGCGGCATATTTGCGAAGTAGTGAAATGTTCTCTCGAGCAGTGTTGGAAACTTCAATGCAGACCAATAGTTACGTGAGTTTATTTCATCATATCTGATGCTTGCCTTAATATTTTCAAATGTGGAACATTCGTCTTAAGCGCTAGGGTGAGCCAAACTATCCTTTATAATCCATTGGTTTACGCCCCGCCAAAAAGTGGCGCCGCTGTTGTATAATCATTATGAAAAACTGAATGCTGCTGCATATGGCAGTGATGCACAAACGTTACACCGAAGCGAGGTGGTAAAATGCACGTGTACACTGCTCTACACTTACTCCGTATGCCGTCTCCAAACTAAAATCAGGCGCAACGTGCTACATATGTAAATTTGTGACTAAATTGCGGCCAAAATCTGCTTGTATGTGGTTAATTTCAACCATGCCTTTCAACTGTGCTTCCTTTATGGGTCGCCCTCTGCTGCGTTCCGCCCACCCACGGACGCACGAACCATTGAGACAGACAATGACAACTCGGCCAAGGGTTTGACCTCCTGTCGCAATCCCCACGCCCCGTGTGAGCAAATATGCATGTGTGCAAACAGGTGTGCAAATATCGATATCTCGTGTTGATGCTGCCGACCATTGCGCGCAGAGGAACGTCACGGACAATAGACGGACAGCCCGCGCGTGGCGAGCTCTAGGCTGCCTTGCCGGCGGCGCCCAGTAGTTTCTGAGCTGGCCGCCAGAGGTGGGCTAGCCGGCCACCGCTCCCCGTACGTGATGGGGCGCCACGGCCTGGGGATCAGTATGGCGGGAGTCAAGCGGCGTCTTTGATCGGAGGCTGGTGTAAACTGCGGGTCGGCTTTGATCGGAGGCTGGTGTAAACTGCGGGTCGGCTTAGCGCAAGTGCAGCGGCTGAATGGACCTTGCGTGACGCGCGCTGTCGTGGGATGGCGGCTCTGACGGAGAACGTCCATGGGCTGAGGCGCGTACGATAGTCGTCCCACACGACTGAACCGGTGAACGACGGACACCTGCTGCCACCGAGGACAGACCACAGGCCTCCGGCCGGTTCAGAGGAGTGACCACATGCCTCCGGCCGGTTCAGAGGACTGACCACAGGCCTGTAGACAGCTCAGAGAACTGACCACAGGTGCACCGGAGTTCTCGGTGGTGTGGGTCACTCGGCCGGGGGTGACCAGGTCTGGCCTCAGGACGCCCGTGTCGGGACCGACAGCTGACGTCAGGTAAGCCCCACTGGAGTGCCGTGACCAGCGACAGGTTAGGCCGGGAGCAGATTTGCTTTTGACTCTAGGTGCTGGCTCCTGGACTCCACTAAGCCTCCGTTGTCACTTCAATGCAAGCTTTTTAGGGCAACACATGACACCAATAGCGCAGCCAGGGCTTTCTGGCTGCACAGGACGGTGAGGGGGGGGGGGGGAGGGGCGAGCGGCGGGCGGAGCTCAGGAGAAATCATGACGCCTTTTTCAACGTTTTGCTAGAGACTGTTGTGAAAAGGGAGGATTGCGACCCTAAGTGCGGCCCCAAGTGACCCCGACCAAGCCGCGCCTGTGTAACAAATGCTACGGAAAAGATGCAAACCTAATCTTCCGTAGTGACAACCCCGTGCTTTTTCAACCAAAGGTGTAGGAACAGGCAGGGTGGCAGAGGGGCAGCTGCTCCCCCAAACGCTTAGGCTGAGAGAGCACGCCTTCGGACCAAAGAAGAGTAGGCATGTTTTACTATGTTACGAAGACCGCTGATGCTGTTATGCATTACCTGCACCGATGGGTGTGCCTTGCCATTTGCGCGAACGATGTTCTAAGCGAGAAATGGAAGCAGTCCACACAGTGAATCTCAAAATGAAAAAGGTTCTTTGCGGAGCATATCACAGTTCTTGCATAGTTTTGACTAAGTTTGGCGGACAAGATTTTGAACGAAAGGCCGATTGCTACCAGATTATTTGTATGATGTGGAGCATATCTCAGTGTTTTTTCCAAACGTTTGCGGTTATGTTAACTCATGACAATCGGTTTGTTCCTATGAATCAGATGCTGTGACAGGTGATGGCAGGGTTCTGGTTCGGTGTAAGGCATATGCACAAGGTTGTTTTCCAGCTAGACCGGCCGACCCCTGCGACCGCACGACAGGGCAGCACAGCGAGGGATGGGAGCTATGGAAGGATACATGGGTCCCAACTGCGGGCCACAAAGCTAATACATCTATGAACAAGCGCTCGGTGGGAGGCTCACATTGCCCCCCCCCCCCCCCGCCCCGAAGGTTCTTTTCGGAATTATTAGTGAAAGAAGAAGCCTGGCCTCGCCAACCTTTGCGCAGCCGTAGGCCATTAAATGTAGGATTTTTTGCATGCAAATTAAATGTATCTTGTAAGGAAGCTAACCTATGGCAGGTCAAAGTCAGGCCGTGCCATCAACAAAGGCATTGTCTAGGAAGTCCATAGGCAGATCCCGAGGGGGGGGCACGGGGCCATGGGCCCCCCCCCCCAAAAAAAAACTCTGAGAGTATGTTTTGGCCCCCAAACATTCCCAGAACTTCATAAAAGTTTTGTCCACTTACCGTCTGTTTTGACTTTGATAGTGCGGTATCAAACATTTTTTTCCGTTTCGGAAAAAAACTTCATGAAGAAAAGTTGGCAGCGATTTGAATATAAAAGCGCATGTTGACGCGGCTTAGTCATACTCGGCGCAAACATCGTGTTTGGTAAGTGCACTGGACCTCGGATCCCACACCAGCCAGCTGGCGACGAACGGCTGCCCCCCCCCTCCCCCTCCCCAATCTCCAGGCTAGATCTGCCCCTGAGGGAGTCGTTTAATCTGATGCGACGGCGGAGGGCTAGACGAAACCAGCATCTCTGTGATAGTTTGTTAAACAAAGCAATAGCCGAATTTAGGGTTACAAGTTCCACTCATCTTGGGTCAGGTATGAAGGTATGACTGAGGCTAAAACCAACCTGCGTTTACTGGAGAACTTGCTCTACAGGATTGTTATGATACCCATTTTGAGCTTCTTGATAACATGGACCGCAAATAATCTCCTATGGACTTCTTAACTCGCGCCCGGGTGCCGGTTGAACACCATTCGCTCGGGTGGGGGTCAATTTGAACCCTCTAAGATTTCAGAAACTAGGAAAGCTAGAAACACCAAGTTCACCGGGTGTATTGGCCTGTGCGTAAACTCACTTGTGTCAAAATTTGAGGTTCCTAGATTATGATCTTTGCGTCAAATGGGGTCAAACAAGGTCAAACTCCGGATTGGTGCCCGAAGTGCCTCCAGACCTTCTCGTGCAACCATCATGAACCTAGATAACTGTTCTAGGCAAAAGATCCTGGTGCTCATTTTACGTCAGCGATCTTATTTGAACTTCAGAAGATCGTGGTGACCAATATCATAAGGACTGTTGAGAATTTTGCATTTGAATAAGTGTCAAGGATTACGCTAGGCGGTATGATACTAGAAAAGAAATATCGACCTGGGTTATTTTAGATCACTGACCTATTCTGACCTTTAAGAAGTCCATGGAATATGTGTCATGCAGTTTCTATTATCAATAAATTCAAAATGAGCACCAAAAGCTTCTCCAAACAGCAAACTCTAAAGTAAACACAGGTTCAATTTGACCTTGGTTTGACCCACAAACCTGATCCTAGGCCAAAATAACTTGTTCATTGAAGTGTCGTGTTGACCAAGAAACTATCTCAAAGATGCATGGCTTTGTCTAACACTCCGTTGTTGCATCCGGTTGTACGACTCTCTAGAAACTGTCCTCACTAAATTAATGGCCTGATTTCGATCTGCTGTAGGTCAGGAACCTTACAGGTTCACCTCAGCTATTCATATCAAAACATTTGCTGTTCAATCGTTTACAACTATGAAAAATTCGGCGCTGCTGCGCCGCGCTGTTTGGAAATCATTCCGGAAAACCTTCGGGGGTTAAATTCATCCCCACCCCCACCCGAACGCGTGCTTCAGGTCAGAACAGGTCACTGACCTGAAATGACATATGTCAACATTTTGTTTTAGGAACATGCCGTCTAGCGTAATTCTTAACGCTTATGCAAATTCAAAAATTAAAACAATCTCGTGGCTTCTTGGTCACCATGACATTTTAAAGGTCAAACAAGGCCGCCGACCTAAAGAGAATATCAGTGACCTTTTGCCTAAAACAGGTATATACAGGTTCGAGGCGGTTGGATGAGGAGATTTGGAGGCACTTGGTTCATCACCGGACGCGTGTTAGCATGCTCCCTTGTTCTAGAAATGATTAGGTTGGAAAGTAGTTTTGTTGGGTTCCACCGTTTCACGACAGCTACAACACTAGTTTGACAGGACGGTAATAGGCCCTTCGTGTAGCAAATATGCACATAGTTTTAGGGAAGGAATGAGGCAAGTTACCAGTATCACGGATGGAGCATTGGTTCGGACTATCGTGCATGTCTGCTGTGTAATGTGGCAGGTACTCACGTTAAATTAATAATGGTTCGGACTATCGTGCGTATCTGCTGTGTAACGTGGCAGGTATCCGCGTTAAATTAATAACACACCAGGCGAGGACATAAGTATACGAACAGGTATTCCCTTCGTGAAATATGCATATCTCCCTTCATAGCACATATTCACATGGATATGCATACATAGCTATATGTCGCATGGTGCACATGTGGTATATATGTTGAACTATAGTACGCCATTTCCGGACGTCATTCCGAAAAAGTAACGCAGTAATGCTTGGTCTTAGGTAGTGCTGGTGTGTGACGCAGGAAGAGATGAACCCATGAACTGATGGCGAGGCATTGCAAATGCTACGGCCTTTCGGCTAGGGTAATGCACTTGGGTGAGTGATGTGTGTCTTCAGCTGTTGATGCACATTATGTAGTACCAGTTAGCTTGAAAGCTTTCAGCGTTATATGGGTACTTACATCGCCTTTCAGTCTATCAGAAGTACAAGGTTAGCATAAGATAATTGGTTTTACCGTCTTTCAGACTAATAAACCTACCCATTCCAAATATCTGTGTTATTTGACAACTTGCACGCATCGACACAAGCATTTGGAAAAATACAACTGAACACAATTATTGCCTCTTCCCAGATTTGCGTCCATCCGCCGTGTTCTTTGAAAAAGGCCCGCCGCTCAGGAGATTACATTTTCACTGACAAGTGGCCATACATTGGTGCTCCCCCCCCCCCCCCCCCCTCCTCCGACAGCAGCGTCAGCCCTCACTCGCACGGTCCCGCAGCACGCCGTATTCGTCACGGGTCGCCCATCGCCTTGGATCATCGATGTTCAGCCCAGAAATTTCGTCCTCATCCTTAGACAGCGTTTTTACCAGCCTAGCTAGTCTGCAGACGTTGACGTAGCATTCGGACGGCGTTGTGCCCGCCCAACTGGCCGTAGCGTGTTCAGTCCAGGCAGTGGCTTCACCGGCGGCCCCGGCAGCCGACATCTCGGCCTCCGCAGCGGCTTCACCAGCGGCTCCGGCAGCCGACATCTCGGCCTCCGCAGCGGCTTCACCGACGGCCCCGACAGCCGACATCTCGGCCTCCGCAGCGGCTTCACCGGCGGCCCCGGCAGCCGACATCTCGGCCTCCGCAGCGGCTTCACCGGCGGCCCCGGCAGCCGACATCTCGGCCTCCACACCGTCCCACGCTCGGCCCGTGTCATTACCGGCGGTTATTTCTCGGCCGGTAAACAGCCGCTCCCAGCCCCTCGGGCAACGGCGCCCGGGCTCTGCGGCGCTCCGTTCTGATCCCGCGCGACCACATCGTACCATGAAAAAACGCGAGACCGCGCCCGGCGCCGCACCCAACAAACTGGGTTGGGGGGGGGGGGGGGGGGGGGGGGCGGGCAGCAGAGCTGGCTATGACGTCAGCCGGCCGGTGATGACAGACAACTGGGGTCGCCTTGGGGCAAGACCGCGCTAGCTGACGAAGGCTGGGCCTGATCGATGGGCTAATTTGAATTGATATAAGACGAAGCGCCCTTCCCCTGAATATTTCGACGAGCTGAAGGTCACTCGAGTTTGGGGGCTTCCGTCCAGCCATGCTCTGGGGCGTGTTCGTGTTGCTTGTCATGAGCGTGGGAGCGCGCTGGAAGCGAGGATCAATATTGGAGATGTGTCAGAAGTGAACGTGATTTGCTGAGTAGTTTCTAACCATAACCAGAATATGCATGAAAGGGAAAGAATGTTCTGAATCGTGACTCTTCCGTGAACAAGCTTGTTTGGCCCGAACCACCCAGCACCACCTGCCACGTTCCCATTGGCGCTGACATCCGACTGGCATATTGAAGTATGACTATGTATGCTTATTAAGCTATAAGGTTGCTCGAAAATTCTATCCCTGCCCATTGTCTATGTCAAAATTGTAACGAACTCCTTTTCGTGGAGTCATGGGCGTAACCACAGGTGGGGGTTGCTCAGGACGGGGCTCCAGTAACTCTAAGGGAAAATTCGGCACTTTTGATGCTTGAACTGTGTTAAACAACGACAAAGCTGACTGAGCTCTAACAACCTTTACACGTTTGCTAAATTCAGGATTCAGGGGCTCCAAATAGCTCCTGAACTGTGGCTACGTTGCGCAACGCTGGTATCAGGATGGGAAATTTAGTCCTTTTTACCGGCGACAGAGTATGCAATTGCTCAGTGATCAGAGAGCAAAATCGTCTGCAAACATATGTCTGTATTTTTTGGAATGAATGTCTACACAGTGGATCTTGGGTGAAGTACAACATTCTCCATTGCCTTTTATGGCTCCACATTCCATTAGTGCTTTTTCTGCCAGGTAATTTGTACATCAGCCTGTTATTTTATATTTGAGTGGCAAAAAAAACGCTTACTGTATTTGGGACGCCATGCAGACTCTATCGGTATCTCAAAATAAGTGCTGTAAGTTTGGCTGTACATGCGGTGTTTGAAAAAAAGTGGCATAAGACTTATGAACTGAGCATGCAAATATGTCCGCGCGGTGCGCCTGCTCGGTTCACAAGCCCGTTCCCTACCTGCCAATATCATCCACCCCGAGCAAGCCAGGATAGGTAAAGAATGACACAGCCTTCACCTGATGTATTACACCACAGCACACCTGTCAGTGCTAACGGAGTGCCTTGAGTGAAGCAGGCACCGCACTTGCCGCAGCGTAGCGCGCATGCTATAGAATATTAAATTTGCATTCGTTCTAGTGAAGAGCCTGGCGTACAAATGCTCTAGGTGCGACATCTGCCATAAAACGGAGGTTGTCCCACACTGGTTGGCATCCTTCAGGAGCACTAGCAAGCTCTGAGGAACGAACCGAAGGAAGAACACACATCCAACACAGTCCCGTGTGGTTCTCGTTAAAAATTAAGGCACTTCGCTTTGTCCAACCTTGCATGGATGAAAACTCATGCTTTTTATAAGCAAAGGGGATCCCGAGGTGCTGTTTTTTTCGGCGTTATGAGATTGGGTTTTCAACACCGGCAATAATTGCTCCTCAGTATACCCGAAGGCAGGCACGTAGCCAAAATTGTTCTCAGAAGCAGGGAGGTAATGTCAAATGCTCTCCGAAACCCTGTGAACTTAGATCAGATTCCAGTGACGTCCATAATCAGAATCACATAGTGTAAGCCTCTTAGCTCTAGGAGGGGAGGGAGGCATGGCCCCCTGGCCCTTCCCCTTGCTACGTCCCTGCCAGGAGGTAACGTTTAGCCGACGTTGTCAAGCAAGCACTGATCGTTGCCTGTACCTAAGTGATCTTGTATGGTAGCTTGAGCATTGCACCACATGAATTCGCGCCGCTAGATGTGATCTTCCCTGATTCGTGGTTTTGTTACTTTGCGTATTATTGCATTTCTACCACACTGCGTTTTGCGATTCTACCATTGTAATCCCCCCCTCTATTTCTATGGAATGATTCGTAAGCATATCGCTAAAGGTACCGGTGCTGGTACTGAAAGGTAACTCGACAGCATCTTTTAACCCTGGTATATCCTACAACATTGTAAGTCGGCTGTTGTCATCGTAAGAACTCATGATGCTGAAATGCCATGTGCGCCATGCTGTCTTACGTTAGTAAAGTACTTATGCTATTATGACCCTTGTCAACGGCATCAATGTTTTCACCACGTTTCAGACCGTTTTATGTCGTATCCACGATCGCAGTATGGCTGTAATAGCTTCCCGATAGTGAGATGCTAGTGCAGTAAGTCGGTGTTAACGTGGCGTGTAAAACCTTTCGTAAACATAGGTCCTAATGACTTGCCCTTGTCACGTGCAGCATGACTAACGATAGCCGCGCGGGCCTCTTCGTTGCCCTTGAGGCGCTAATTTTGATCTTGTAAACACTATCAGAGCCCGAAAAAACCAGGGAGTCTAGGGTTCACAGTAATGGAGTGCGATGCTGACGCCTTGTCCGAGGCGACTCCACACGACCGACCTGTTGTTATGGAGAGGAAAGGGTGGAGATGAGATGCAATGGATCTCATCAGATGGATGATCATCTGATGATGATCATCAGGGATGGATGGATCAGAACTGGATCAGAAAACATTGGAGATGGCCTGACCTCGTGGTCGTGCGCCCACGCGCTAACACTATTCGGGCGATTCGGTACGAATTGTGCGTATTTTTTACAGACAGTTTACTTCGTCTTGCTGTGTATTTTGGGGCAGACGGGCAGAGCTGAAGACTATTGTAGTTACCACGGCAGCTTTCGGGAGAAGCCTGGCCCGGCGCACACAGCCGGGCGCGGCCGGCAGCGGGGTTGTTTGTCGGTGTGCGGTTGCATGGTATTAAACATGATTTGTTGGTGTGCGTTAGCATGCCTGTACACATGATATTAACGCTGCAGGCGGCGGCCTTTTCGGCCCAGCCAGCTGACTCAGCGTCAACGTATGGCACCACAACCTATTAGATGTAAAAGCCCAGCTCATATCTGGGCGTTTCACTTGCATCCGCTGAGTCGTTCAGTCTCCTTTTATAACAGAGGCGTCTCCCACTGACTAAACGCAGTGTGCGAAGCATGGTCACCGGTCGTGGTGGGTCCTTATTAATCATTGTCCTTTACCATCAAAACAGCTTTCACTTTTTGGTAGGGAAATAAGAGCATCAATCTTGGGATCAGCGGGACATTTGTGTAGAAAGCCACCACGGCCTCGGTCCTGGGAATGATGACATGCGTTCGGCAGGGCCCGCTGTACGGTCCCAGTTTGCGCGGCCGCCTATTGTTCCCAGGCATGCTGAGATTGTGACGTTCGTGATGTATTGAGACCTTCCTCTAAAGCTTATCAACGCGTTCTAATTAATAACTTGCTCAGTAATTTGAGCCGTTGGCCTTTTGGCAATGCAGTTATTCCCTCATGACATCTGGACGTAGACCATATTCTGAATCAATAGAATGATGCTTTTGATGACCGGAAATCGGTGACCGGTTTTCGATGACCGGATGTTTTTGTGTGTGCTGTTGTGCGTGAAGTTTATCATGGCATCTGTTCGTGCTACTTGGCACGTGTTTTAAGGTAAAGAAATGCTTTTAGCAGTGACATTACATCGATAGAACTCTTCGTTGTTCAACTTTTGTTGGGGCTGTTGCACTGAAACGCTGTGATTGTTTTCGTCCTGATTGCTTCAAGAATGTGGAATTTACACGATGTATGTCCAAAATATGAATTATATTATCAAGCCCTTATCGGCAAACAATCGAAACATTTCTTCTATATTTGCAAACACTGCTGCCGAAGCGCCATTTCATCTTTGTAAGGTACGGAATAAAAGGGAAGGTGAGACGCTCTTGTCATGCTTCACAAATCCCCCAGCACAAAGCCCGCATATCAGCACTGGCGCCGTCAGCAGGCGCCGGCGCGGCAGCGAGCCGTCCCAAGGTCGCGTCCGCGCGTAGCGGCAGGGCCGGGCCGGGACGCCAGCGGGCCCTCCCCATCTCCCCCATCCCCCGGGGGCAGCGCGTCGCCGGCCACGCCGCAGCCCGCCGGTTCGGGTCGCCACCGATGATATCTGTATCGTGGCCTCGCCCCGGCCCGGCAGGGCCCGCAGTCACAGCCGACGGCTCGAGTCGCCACCGACGATATTTGTATTGTGGCCTCGCCCCGGCCCGACAGGGCCCCGCAGCCGCAGCCGACGGTTCGGGTCGCCACTGATGATATCTTTCTCATGGCCTCGCCCGGCAGGGCCCGCAGCCGCAGCCGCCGGCTCGAGTCGCCACCGATGATATTTGCATTGTGGCCTCGCCTCGGCCCGGCAGGGCCCGCAGCCGCAGCTGACGGCTCGAGTCGCCACCGATGATATTTGTATTGTGGCCTCGCCTCGGCCGGCAGCGCCACGCAGTCACAGCCGACGGCTCGAGTCGCCACCGATGATATTTGTATTGTGGCCTCGCCTCGGCCTGGCAGGGCCCGCAGTCACAGCCGACGGCCGGACATACGATTAATTCATTCAAAGCCTGGGTGAGGCGGAATGGGGCTATTATGATCCTCAGCGACGCGAAGTGGGTTTTCATATCCTCCAGCAACTGACGCCAGTTGTATGGACGCTTCAAAGGAACAGAATGGCACTGGTGCGCCTGATGTTGTATAGATGCAAAGCTATCGCTGGTGGACGTGTATGCAGCTAAGCGCCTTTGATGATGTCTGATATCTAAGCAATCGCGTATGGTGTGTTGAGCTTCCTGTGAACGCCGTGAGCCAATTTCAGAGACTGGCTACCAAAAACTCAGTGTGAAACTTTGTACGGCATCAATCATGCAAGGTTTGCTGCTACCCTTAGTTGTTTGGGAGGACATTGGTCCTGTCAAATGTGGCAAAATCCTCTGGCCCTCGGAATTGGGATGTCACTCAGGTCCATAAAACGGCAGCGAGATCGGCTGAAGAAAATCTACGAAAAAAGCATCAAATTGTTAAAAGTAAGTAAAAAAGTACAGTATCACCATTTCATCGTCCTGCATCTGTGGCGCTGTAACGTACCTGTCAGAATCACATTTTATGTTGTCAAATATAAATTTAGTTGGGAAACGTTTTGTTGGGGCCGAACCCGTGAAGTACAGCGCCAAATTTGTGCACCGAAGTCCACGATATTGGTTGTTAACAATCGCAATAGCACACCACCGGCCGCCTCTGAAATTTGGGTGCGTGGTCCTTAAGGCCTCGACTTGCTTCCAAGATAGCGAATAACGGATCGCAACAGGTCGCCTTAAAAAAACGCTGCGATCTACGTCGGCGCCATTTGCCGGCTACGGATTCAGTGAAACAATGTCGGGAACACGATTGTCGTACGCTCAGACCTTGGCTCTATCATTCTTGTCACAGATTACAACGCACTACCTCGTGAACCGTAGAATGTCCCGGACATTCCCGCCCCCCCCCCCCCCCCCCTCCTCTCCCCTCCGGCTAGCGAGAATGCCTGCTAATGAACACTGGCGGCGTAGCTTTTACTAATGAACACTGGCGGCGTAGCTCTTACTTTCATTGTGCACCGGGGAGAGCGCGGCTGGTTCCCAAGGATTCCCGGGACGCACAGGCATCCCAGGAGCGGCGCGAGCGGTGATGCAACGCCAGCTGAATACTCCTCGGCGTGGCGGTGCAACCCCAGCTGTGTCGACCATCTGGACGTGGTGACGGTGCAACCCCAGCTGTGTCGACCATCTGGACGTGGTGACGGTGCAACCCCAGCTGTGTCGACCATCTGGACGTGGTGACGGTGCAACCCCAGCTGTGTCGACCATCTGGACGTGGTGACGGTGCAACCCCAGCTGTGTCGACCATCTGGACGTGGTGACGGTGCAACCCCAGCTGTGTCGACCATCTGGACGTGGTGACGGTGCAACCCCAGCTGTGTCGACCATCTGGACGTGGTGACGGTGCAACCCCAGCTGTGTCGACCATCTGGACGTGCTGATGGTGCAGCCATAGCCGTGCTGACGATCTGGATGTACTGACTGTGCAGCCCCAGCCGTGTCGACCATCTGGACGTGGTGACGGTGCAACCCCAGCTGTGTCGACCATCTGGACGTGCTGATGGTGCAGCCATAGCCGTGCTGACGATCTGGATGTACTGACTGTGCAGCCCCAGCCGTGTCGACCATTTGGACGTGCTGATGGTGCAACCCCAGCTGTGTCGACCATCTGGACGTGCTGATGGTGCAGCCATAGCCGTGCTGACGATCTGGATGTGCTGACTGTGCAGCCCCAGCCGTGTCGACGATCTTGATGTGCTGACTGTACAGCCCCAGTCGTGTCGACGATCTGGACGTGCTGATTGTGCAGCCCCAGCCGTGCTGATGATCTGGACGTGCTGACGGCGCAGCCCCAGCCGTTCTGAGGATCTGGACGTGCTGACGGTGCAGCCCAGCCGTGCTGACGCTCGGGACGCATCACTGGGGACAGTCGACGGTCGCGAGGCGTACGTCGTTGGGGCGCGCCCTGATACGCAACAAAACGGCTGATGGGAGGAAGGCTACTAGAAACGAGATGGCTTGAAGATCAGTCCCGGCGCTTGTCATAGTTTTTTACGTCGTATTTTCTTCGGACCAGTTTCAGACTTCTAACACTGGTCAGGTAAGGCAAAACTCGGATCCAGGATTCCCACCCACTCGGGATTCCCCCATACTCGTGGAATCGGATATGCTCTAGGTTGAAACAGCTGTATTGAAAAGTTAACCAGCATTCTATGTTGCGCCCATTATCCTGCAGTAAACAGGGCAGATGTATCGGACGAGCACCTGCCCCGTTGAGTTAGCCAGTAGCGTCAATGTTATGCTTTTCGTTCCCAAAAAAAGAATAACAACGTTGGTTTTGTGCCTGTTTGGGCCCTATGGTGCAGCCCTATGGCTCTTTCACATGCAGGGGCAAAGCTAAGACCTGCAAATACCAATCAGAAGGCTTCTTGCATTGGTACAGGCCCCGGGAATATTACACGGCCCCTGTGCTGCTCAGGGGCCCACAGTGCCAAACAGGGGACCCTGTGCCGGCAACGAGCACAAGTTGGCCATGGGCACATTTGCTGAACACAGGCGGGGACTGGAGCCCGAATGTTTCAGGGCCAGACCCACTGTTGAGTTGGTCTGGACTCACTCGACAATGCAAGGAGATGAGAAATGCCGATGTAAGGGTTAACATCCAATGTGAGACTGTGGAAATGTTCTGGGTTCATCGAAGGCCCCATTTTCGAAAGAGAGGCCCTCTGCACCATTTTAAGCAGGGGCCGACAAGCTGAATAGGTCTCGATGTCAATTAAGGCACCCCATGCGCTTGTAAGAGATTTTTTGCATCACTGAGGGACTCTGCCTTTTTCCCGCGCCAGATATTTCTGTCAGAGTGGCAGCGGCATCAGAAAGGTGACCGGTGCATAATACATATTCCTCTGAGGGCCTCCGCATCGACCAGGGGGTCCCTGCCCGCGTATCGCCGACGTGGCAGTTGCTGGGGCCTTCGGGCTGGGATGGTAGGTTACTCGGCTTCTGACCAGAACATTTACCTGTGCAGTTTTGAGGTTGATTTTCTGGGTGTCTGGGGTACGGTGTTGCTCTGCCGGTGTTTGGAGTACCGTGTTGCGCTTCTGGTGTTTGGGTTACGGCGTTGCTCTGCTGACGTGGCAGCGCTACCTGTGCCGCATTTCTGCACCCGTTGTGCTGTGCGTATCTGTCCGGCTACTATCGGTGAAAGTTACATGACATTGCACCGATGTTTGGCGCCAGAAGCCTTGTATACCCTGCTTGCAACGTCCGTCCCAGCAGCATTTGTTCGTTTGCATGGTTGCACGTTTTTTCTTCTCCTTTTGCACGTTCTCACGGTTGACACGCTTGTTATATATATGTATATATATATATATATATATATATATATGCATGTATGTATGTATTGCCATCTATTTGCCTGCCAAAAGACCTTGATTGACCTCGGCCGGTGTTCGTCACACGCCGTCCGATGCCGCATCACGTGACGGCCGCCCGATGACTGGGCAGTCAGCTGAAGCAAACAAGCCATTATGCCGTGGGATTTGTTAGACACGCGCACGTCCTGGCAGACCATGACCTTATCTGCTGTCGATCTGACGACCGAAGGGTCGAGCCGAACCGAATTCCCGAAAAGATGGTGCAGACGTTCGCAAGGCTATCTGGCGATCGGGCCGGACGGCGCTGGCGTGTCGGGGGAGGGGACTGACGAGCGTCTCGCATGGCGTCGTGTTTGTCTCGCACATCGAGCCGCGCGACCAGCACCGCCGGCCTGAAGCCGGCCACGTCGAGTGCAGGCCACGCGCCCGCCGGCAGCCGTGTGCGCCGGCGGTCGAGAGCAGAGATGGGCTGCCGTGAGCCGCGGCAGAGACCATCCGTGAGGGATGGAAGACTCATGTCAGTGTGCCGAGCGTGCTGACCGGTCTGTGAGGCCCGCCAACGAGTGTGACGGCACGAACCACGCGGCGCTGGGCGGCCTGACCTTTCTGCTCTTGACGGAATTGAAAAAGATGGCCTTACGCTTACCAACGGCGTGTTTTCCTGAGATCACGTCTTTGTTATCAGAGGCGAATCTTGCGAATCGATGATTTGAGCATTGGACGCTATTTAAGCATTTGAAATTAGATTGGCATTTCCCGAACAGTTATTTTCATTGTGTTTTCTGTGTGGCTGCCCAACAAAACCAATATGTACTTCGGGGTTGGACGTACCAATGTTTTATGTACCAAGTTGGACCAAAATAAAAACGCCACTATTATAACCTCCGTAATGTCTTGCACCATCTCCCAGAAATAAAGTGAAAAATGTATTTCTTTACAGGTTCCTTCGCTGGTCAGGCCACATCACACTTATAGACATTCAGGTTGCGACGAAGTCGCTTTACATGGCCTATATCTCCCTACCAGAGTCGCCATAAACGTGAAACATGTGCTCGAGAACAAAACAGGGACAGGCGATTGACGAAAACCCCCAACTTTAAAGGAAGTTCACGTTACGCCGATAGCATAGCATGGATCGAAACGTCTCAGACAGCCGTCTCGATGTCCTCGCCTTTGGACCGCGGCTGAGACTCATGAGCAACGTTACAGCGCCGACTACATGGGAACCTCTGGCTCTGTGCCAAGGCTGCTGAGCAGGTGTACGTAGTTCATCAACTCTTGGCGCGATTTGCAATGAAAACTTTCGGCACGCGTTCTGACATCGCTGATTGGAGGCTTACTCTGTTGCCTGGGTTCTGGTGGTTGACAAGCAAAGGAAACACGTTGTGGCTGGGGGTGCTGATAACTGACACACTGAATGAGAACTCCCTGTCGTTCGAGGAACTGGTGACTGACGCCGAGGTGGGGAGTTCACCATTGCTAAAACCACTGGCGGCTGTCACACTGCTTGGGAGCCCTGTGTCTTTTTAGTTCGCCAGGGCTCTAACACGCTGTTGGGGAGCTTTCTGTCGATGGGGGTGCCGATGTTAAACTCAATACCGAAAGCGTTTTTTCGCTGGTCGCACTGTTGACCGACTCACTGCCTGGAAGATCTTTGTTGCTGGGGTTAACGGTGACAGACTCACTGCTGGCGAGCTCTCTGTCGCTGGGTGTGCTGGTAACAGACTCACTCATGGGGAGCTTTTTGTCGCTGGGTGCGCTGGCGACACACTCACTGCTGGGAGCTCTCCGTCGCTGGGTGTGCTGGTGACAGACTCACTTCTGGGGAGCTCTCTGTCACTGGATGCGCTGGTGACAGACTCATCGCTGGGGAGCTCTATGTCACTGGATGCGCTGGTGACAGACTCACTGCTGGGGAGCTCTCTGTCACTGGATGCGTTGGTGACAGACTCACCGCTGGGGAGCTCTATGTCGCTGGGTGCGCTGGTGACAGACTCACCGCTGGGGAGCTCTATGTCGCTGGGTGCGCTGGTGACATACTCACTGCTGGGGAGCTCTCTGTCACTGGGTGTGCTGGTGACACACTCACTGCTGGGGAGCTCTCTGTCGCTGGGTGTGCTGGTGACAGACTCACTGCTGGGGAGTTCTCTGTCGCTGGGTGTGCTGGCGACAGACTCACTGGCGGCGATCTCAACAGTGCTGGACTTGAGGCTGGCCAACACATCGCTGTTATCGGAGACCAACACACCCAGGACGGTATCGGCGCTGCGAGCATCAGGAGACCCGTCCGCCAAGCCGCAGGCCGCCGAGCCCTCCGTCGGCTCTCCGCGAGGTCCCGGAGCTGGGGCCACCTCACCGCAGCGAGCCGGCTGAGCGGCGCTTCCGCGCCTCGTCGGTGGCGCTTCGCGCGAGGTGTCGGTCGCGCGCGGCGGGCGGTACCAGCGGCGCGCGACCGACCCCAGGTCGTGCCGGTACCGATGTGCAGAGCGAACCTCACCATACTGCACCATGTGATCAACCAGCGACGCGATGAATGCGTCGGCCCGAACAGTGGTGGTGTCGCAGACGACGACCAGCTGGCGGCGCGCGCGCGTCACCGCCACGTTAATGCGGCGCCGGTCGGCCAGGAAGCCGACCTCGCCGCGGCGGTTGGAGCGCACCAGCGACAGCAGCACGGCCTCCCTCTCGCGACCCTGGAATCCGTCCACCGAGCTGACCTCGACGGGAAGCCGGAGGTGGCGCAGGCGAGTGCCGATCAGCTCCACCTGGCGTGCGTACGGCGTGATGACGCCGATCCTGCCGGCCGACAGCCCGTCCCTCAGCAGGGCGACCACGCGCGCTGCCAAGATGCCCGCCTCGCCGTCGTTGCCGCGTGAGCCGGTCTTGGCATGTCGCGTCTCCTGCGGCCGGCAGCCGGCGGTGTCGATCAGCAGCAGGACGGGGCCGTCTCCACCGTGTCTCGAACACCCGACAGCTGCGACAGTCGGTGCCGGCGCACGGCCGGCGCCGCCTCCAGCAGGCCACCGTACATCGCTTCCGACGGCCAGCGCTGGATCAGCTCGTGCATGCGGTACTGGGTGTGCAGCATGCGCACGGCCGCGTCGCCGTGCAGCGCCACCTGGCGCTCCATCAGCGATAGTGCCAGGCCCTGGTGGGCAGCCTCCTTGCTCAGGATGGTTGCTGGCAGCTGGTGGTGGTCGCCGGTCAGCAGCAGCTTCGCCGCGTACGGTGCCACCACCCAGCAGGCTGCCTCCAGCGCCTGCGAGCACTCGTCTATCACTGTCAGGTCGAATGGATTGTTGCCGACCTCCCGCAGAAGATCGTTGTAGACGCCGGTAAGGGTGCCGAGCACTACAGTGGCGCTTCGCAATATGGTTTGCGATGTAACTTTTGGTTGGGAAGTCATGCAAACCCGTCTATCCAAGCAGAATCGGTGCAGAGACGGCCTGATACGTCCTGGGTGGCCCAGACGCAACAGGTCTGCAGAGGCACCGGCCTTCCACAGTCGCTCCAGCAGGTTGTCGACGGCCGTGTTGGACGGCGCGCAAACCAGCACGCGATGGCCCAACCGTCGATGCTGCAGGATGATCTCGACCAGGAAGGTGGTCTTGCCGGTGCCGGGCGGGCCGTGGATGACGGCCAGCCGCCGCTGGCGCAGCGCGAACTCCACCGTGTCCCGCTGGCCGTCGCCCAGCCGCCGGTCGATCAGCCGCAGCCGGCTGTCAGCGTCCGTCAGCTGCGGGGGCAGGCGTGGCGCCCGCTTCTCCAGCGGCTCCTCGGCGAACAGGGCGGCCCGCATGCGGCCGACATGACCGTCCGTCGTCGATGCCAGCCTCATCAGAGCCTTCTGCATCCAGTCGATGGTTGGATCACCGATCTTGGGCGTCACGGCTAGCACCTCTCCCGGGGCGATCCCTGGGTGACCCCTGATGACCAGCGTCAGCAGGTGGGAGGTGACGTCCGACACGACGGCGGGATATGTCGCGCCACCCGAGAGGCGTGCCACGTCGACCCGACCCCCCTTGTCGACGCAGAGCGCGGCCAGCGTGCGTCGGCTCCGTCGTCGGACCCGCTCTGGTACCTTCAGCGTCACCGTCACGCTGCACGGAGTCCTGCCGGTGTTGACGACCCTCGGCTCGGTCGGGCTGGCGTTCTTCAACCTCCGCTGCCGCTCGCGTCCCCGCTGCTCCTGGGCCTCCAGCTCCAGCAGGCGGAGGTGAAGCGTTACCAGCGTGGCGCAGGTCACCGGTTCTGGTGCGCCTCCCTGCCGTGACGCACCGTCCGTCATCCACTGTCATACCAGCAGCAGTCGTTTGACACTGTTGGAAACTAGCTACTGAATGAGTCAGATCAAAAGCCTGCATTCTAGGGTGATCCACAGCTTGCAATCTTAAATGTGGAACATTTTAAACTAATTGCAGATTGTGTGCATCATTTTCGTATGCCTAGTTGATACAAATACGTTTGTGTGGCATTAATGTATTGACTTACCGGTTCCTACCATTCATCTACCAATTTCACTTGTTTGTACTTCAAAGATGGTGGCGGAAATCGCCCGCAGATCTGCACAGAAATAAGTAAAATAAAGTCGTGCGCTGTGGTAGGATATTTTGAAGATAAACATCCATGGACTTTTGAAGCCGAGCAATGAAATTGGGCGTGTCCGTGGCCAGGCGGCTGCAATGGGTGCCTATGCATCCCCTAGAATCTGCTATGTAATCCTCCGCCCCCCCCCCCCTCCCCCAGCCTCGTTCCGTGCAACCCCTGTACTTAAGGTAAAGGGTGTCTTACAAAGATTGGATGGAGCCCTTCCTTTTGTTAGAGCCCTCAGTAACCGTGTCGAGAAGTGTTGTTGTCAGCGCTTGGCTCATGCCAGACTCTCCACCAATCTCAAACCCCGTGTTATTTGTCGAAAGTGTGTTTCGAGGGATACTTAACCTCTTGTGTTCATAGATTTCTTTTCATCTTAGATTTCCAAGTTTTCCAGCAACCAAGGGACATTCGATCGATTGCAGCAATCGCTTTCTAAGCGTTTTTTCATGCGCGTTCAATGACGACTGACTTTCACAAGCGCTTTTGAGTGTTTGTGGGTGCATGGTTGTGGTGCGAGCAGAAATGGCGACAAAGCCAGCCTTGACCTCGGCCTTGCGAAGCTGCAGCTTTTCTTTAACGATTTCGCTCTCGGCTTTGGGTCGTTTTTATGACTGGCCTTGATCTTGTGTCATTTTTATTGTTCGGTTAACCTTCGGCTTCAATTTTTTTGTTTCAAAATAACGCTTTTGATTTGATGCGAAAATGAATGCTTTGTCATGGTGACTTTTTCATCAGTGGTGACCTTATTATAAAGAAGCATACGCACCCGTCCTGTCACCCCAATAAGTAATGCATTACGTAACACTACGTGGTTGCGGCGCATGCATGGCTCAAAGACGTAAAACATCATCCCATCATTCTAATAAGTCCTGAACAGGCGTCAGGTGTCAATTACTTCAGAGTTTACATTCGGTTGGGGCTTCGACCTCGTGTTACTGATGACGGGTTGAACTTTGGCCTCGAGTTTGCTAAGTTGGGGGCTGCCGACTTCGGCTGCCGCCTGGGGGGTAGAAAGTTTGAATCCACTGGCTTCGAATTTGGCTCCCAGGGTTAAAATATGAAGCCACCGACTGAAATGATTGTGCATGAATCAGCTAAGGGCAAAATACATTCCAGCATAGAAGTGCACTGTTTGCCATTATGCGGAAAGGCAGTCGCGAAAGTTAATATTTACGTACTTTATTGCCCATCATCATTTGGTTTGTTGTTTTAGCGTGTCGTTCCTTTAATATGTCGACATCGGCGTGCACCATGCAGTTTTCGTAAGCCAAGAATGGACGCGCGTATCGGTCGGCCAGCGGATGTTGGCAGATAAATACCTTCTGAAGGAAGATTTCTCGAAAGATGTAATTGTACATAATGTATAGTTTCGTTTAGTCAGTCTTTCGCTCTTATTTAAATGGTGTTAGAGTGTCAGTCTGATTCGCCCCGAGCCTCTTCGTCGCATGACTGCCCCACAGAGCATAATAATTTGCAACGTTCGTAAATTCATTACAGGTTTTTAAACCCGGATAATATTTATAAAAAAACGGTCACTCGGACCGGAATAAAATGACAATGCATGCGTGCAAACCAAGATAACGAATCGTAGGCAGCGCGACAAACGGAACTAAGCTGGGATACAAAGGGGGCGGCGCGACGAAGGCGACAAGCAAATCTCATGTGGTGTTATCTTATCTCATATAGAGCACCGCCGTTTAGCGGTAAAGCCCCATATATTCATTCTTAGCCATTTTGAGTGCCTCATGCCATTTGACTTGTCTTCTCAAACTGAATTCAGTTATTTAAACCACTCGTCAAAATTTTCATTACCTTAAGCCCTTTCTTTAGCTAAAAACTTGCAAAAATTTCAACTACTGGTTTAAATAACCAAATTCAGTTTGAGAAGATCGATCAACTGACATCAAAAACGCAAAATGGCCAAACATAAGCATATGGGGTTTTGCCTTTAAACGGCAGAACAGGGGAAACCTTGCCATTGAATAATTCGAAAATTATCGATGGTAGACCCCAAAAATGTATATAACCTGAGCCAGTATGATGAGAGGACGGTTAATGTTGGTCCAGATGGGACCACCGTGCGAGGTGCGGCGGTGGCAAACTCTTCCCAATGTATTAGCATTGATTGGCTTAGCGTCATTTGAAACTTACGAAAGCAGCAAAGAATATCAGCCGCCGCGTGTTAATCAGTTCCACGTCTGCCGGTTGCGAACAGACGGATAAGATGAAAATCAGAATGTGACGATCAGTGAAACGCACAAAATGCAAATTGAGTGATAACTCCAAAAAGAGATCCCCATGTCACGGTTTCTCCATGATATCGCATAAATCACAACGTGACGAGCGCTTGCGCGCGTCTCACCATCCACGCATGCGCACTCAGCGGCGACAGCGCAGCAGGACAGCTGACCGACCAGCTCCTACACGATGGTAGCGGCCAAATCCAGAGCCAAGAGAGCCAAGTCAATATTCCCGCCGACAACAGCACATAATTTGTCGACAGCCTTTTGGCCAAGGACTTCCCGACCTGGAAGAACGATACCAAGACCGGACCTGGCTCAGTGAGCAGGTCATCCTGGCATTAAAAAAACTTCGCTGCTGATGACAAAAACCGTAAACGTATGGAGGACCAGCATGGAGAAACCAAGACCTGTAGGTCCGTGGACATTGACCCAGGCCCAGAGGAGGAGGCTATGGACATCCCATTGGGGCTTCTCAGCAACCTGGAGCCGCCATAACTACCATCACAAAACTTGGTGTTTAAGCAGGGCGCGCCCATCATGTTCCTACGAAACCTGGATACCCCAAGCTCTGCAATGGTCACCATTATGACAAACAAGGGCAGGGGAGCAAACGACTTCACCCCAAGAACCACCTCCATCCCATCTGACATGCTCTTCGAGTTCAAGCGGACACAGTTCAGTGCTAAGCAGACATTCACTGTGACTACGAACAGGGGCCACGGCTGTCGTCTGGACGTAATGGGCCTTAACCCGACCGGGTTAGTGTTTTCTCTCCAGAGTGAACGGCCGACCTGCTCGTCCTGTCGCTGGAAAGCATGGCCCATAATGTGGTGCACAGGAAACCTCTTCAACCGTACAATGCGTTGGTGCACGAAGTCAGCTGCAGCAGTATGGCTACGTCCACCGGTCTCCAGCCTGCCATCTGAGCTCTGCATAGTGCAGAGCTGTCATTTGAGTAGCCACTTTACTATTCCAGCCTGTCATTTGAGTTGCCACTTACACATTGACAAGCGTTTACCCACACTTACCCAACATGGCTTCGCGACCAGGTCGTCCTGGAACCGACAAACTTTGCTACTTGTAATATGAACTCCGAACTCCTGGATAGGCAGTGGGGAGAGACAAGATTCTGCCATTGGGTGGACATTACCCCAGGCCCAGGGGAGGCTGTGAACTACCCATTGGATTACTGGTACTGGTAGTGCACGTACAAGTACAAGGGTATCGCTAGTGTAGCTGCACATCTAGTAAACCAGAGGTACGGGGTTCGATTCCACGCGGTGCCAGCTCTTCCTGCTAAGGTGAGAGGCGAGCGACGTCAGATATCCTTAGCAGCTACATGACGTCTCGGCCGCCGGGCCGCGCGCGCCACACCCTCTCCGGGCGAGGCTTGACCCTTGGCTTGATGGTTCAACAACGATCCGGTGAAAAGGGGCAACCCGCTTCGTGTCAGAGAAATGGGTCGCCCCTTGCTGTATCTGTATTGCTCCGGCAAAAGATTTCCGACCGGCAATTTCATTGGCGCACATCTCACCACCAAACGCAAACGCAAATATGGGTTCCCACCACAAGCAAACTTATCGGACCAATTTTATGACAAAACCGAAAGCAATCATCTACAATGGTTTCTTCGAGGCATCTCTATATTAACCACCAAGACATCGCCAATCATCTCTGGGAGTCAATCAGATTTATCAAGTTTTTAATTAATGTTACTTGTCCTACCCCCGCAGCTTGTGAATCCTAACAGGCTAACGCACAGCCGAGCTTGGCATTTCCACCTTACCAGCTTCTGGTCGCATATCCTTTTCCTTAACCCTACCTTTCTCGCTTCCTTATCCTCGCCCTTGTCTTACCATCCCTTTCATCTTCCCACAAATGTACCCCACCGCGCCGGGTGCGTGACTCACAACCGAAATGTATGAAGGGACGGACTTGACAACCCGTTGCAAGCAATACAAGTTGAAATGGCGTTCAACACCATGCTGTTACGGTGCCTTTTGTAATGACTAAGTATCTTTCCTGTCGTGCCCTCTCAGCCAGCCCAGTATGCCTTACGCCCTAGAAAATATTTTAAAACGGCGCTGGACAAGCCTGAAATAAAGTTCCCACAGCTCGAAAAAAAGGATAGTATTTACAGCAAACGTGCGTTTTGGTTGGTTCGCCGGTACACACTACAGAAATTTAGGCTGGCTATAGGCATGATATTATGCATGTTCCATTCTCGTAAATGATGTAACACAAAGTCAGTCAACACAAAAATTAAGCACTTTCATTTCGTACCAGATCGTTTTCTGGCCGCCATGTACATCCAACAGCTTTAAGCACAGTCAGGGCCGAAAAAACATTTACATAGGCTTTCCCACTTCGTCTGAATAAAACATACGACGCACCCTGCGCACAAAATAGCATTTGGCCGCCGTGACGGTCCGCGCACACAAATTGGCCAATGTCTGGTGGGCGTATCACCTGTTGTTGCTCCTTAGCAGCCGTCGGAGTCACTGGTGGGCGCATCACCTGTTGTTGCTCCTTAGCAGCCGTCGGAGTCACTGGTGGGCGCATCACCTGTTGTTGCTCCTTAGCAGCCGTCGGAGTCACTGGTGGGCGCATCACCTGTTGTTGCTCCTTAGCAGCCGTCGGAGCCACTGGCGGCGACTGCTCGGCTGGAGCTGACCGTAGGCCACCAACTTGCTCCTGAGCGCCTGCTGACGTGGCCATTTTGGGTGGTGAACGCCGGCGCCGATTGCAGTCCTTCTGCCGATCGTGTTTCACATTGGTGACCCGCAGAGCAGCTTCCGGCGTCTGAGCACGCCGCCCCGCACGTCACTTGCGTCGCACTGTTCCAACTGGCCGATGCCCGCTGGCTGCGATTGGAGCCTGCAAAGTCGACACCCGGTCTCCAGGGGACAGGGAACACAACCGCCACGCGATACGCCGCGCCAGGGCAGAGCGTGCGCGCAATCGGATCTTCGCGAGGGGGCAGCGGCGGTCGGGGGCACGAACCATGCTAAAGCCATCAGAACCTCATCTGCTTCTTGCAAAACAGAGAAAAACACCCTGGCATGTGCTGTGGATGTTAAAACTAAGGATTATTATCAAACGGCAGGTATATATTAAAAGGGAAATAAAAAAGCATGTGGGTTAGTTTACGACACATTGCCGGCGGGAAGGTGCATTTCAACACGATACCCCCTTCAACTTTGGCAAGGATTTGTTGATGAGGCCATTTTACGACCATGACGTAATTCCGCATTTGTAGTTGCTCTGCTGAAAACCATTGGTGGAGTACAATGTTTGGGGAAAAGTGCATCAGGAACCTAGGTATCAATTTTTTTTCGGAAGCATTGGTTAATATAGCATGACGGTGAGGCGCATAGTGATCTCATTTTACATTTGGTGTCATTATCTGAGAACTTGGTACTTCGGTTTTGTTTTTTAACCTATGTTTATTTGTGCAATTGATGACCAATGTAATTGTCGTTCAGATTTGAAAAAAGTCAGTTGAACACTTTAATTAGTCAATAGTTCAAAAGCAACTGAAGTCCATCATAATGACTGATATAAATGCGCTCCAAATTAACTGAATTATGATGTGCTGTGGGGAAGGGAAAAGCTCTTGGGGTATGCCGAGCACTTATCCACTGACATGTAACAACTACTTAGTGGAGGATAAAACCGCTCCAAAACTTGTCATTTGCAATGCTATCTTAGTGTTCAATACACCCATTCGAAAGCTACTTTTGGTGTTTGTTTTCGTATTTAGTTGGGGTATTTGCCCATGTCTGTGTGCCACTTTTTATAATGTCCCACCCAACTTCTTGGCAAATGACGTTCTCGTCCGCCAACAAATACTGCAAATATGTCAGGACGATACTTTAAGAGTAGTTTAGATTGGCACCAAGCTGGAAAGGTATTTTTGGGACGTTTGCTGTGGCTTCTTCGTGCAGACTATTTCAAGGTCACCTAAGCATTTTTCAAGCATGACGTAGAAGCGTCAAGCGGATGCTGCCTTGTGACTGGTCATGTGTTCAAAACCAGTAAAAATATTACCACCGAGCTATTCGTGTCGGGCGTACGTCAGCACGATTTCTGGCAACATCAGACTTTAGCTGGCACTCGACCAATGTCATGCGTTCAGTGCGAGCTACTAACAAGAATTACGTGCTGTGCTATACCAGTCAGAAATTTGAGCGGGGTTTCGAGCCATCACGGAAACAAGACTGGGAATCGCTCAGCTTAGGAAAAGCGCGATTGTCGTTTACGTGGATCCAAGTAAACAATATGAAATCACAGACAAGTATGTTAGAACACCACGAGAAATGGGTAAAATACGTGCACATAACGATACTTGGGTCCTGCGAACAACGCACCGATGAGCACGACACCTCTAGACAAGCTGAAATACTACAGGTGAGTCAGCCCATCCGCTAAGGTTGCAATTTTGCACGGTCAGTTTGACAGCCACTCTGGCATCATAAGTCGTTTTATGACGCAATGGAACGATGATATATTGAGGTGCACTTTTCTAGAATAATATATTTTGATGTCCAGAGCAGTCCTATGTGTTTAAAAACATACCGGTAGTTACAAGTGAGCTTATTCCATCCTATCTAATGCATGCCTCAATATATTAAAATATGGCACATTCCTTAAATATAATATCACACTCAGGCCCAGAAATAATTATTACAAGAACGCTTTTGAAAGGCTGACCATGTTTATCCAATAACATGTAACTACTCTCTCAACACTTGAGGGGTTAACCGCTTTAAAAGGAATGAGCAAATAATGTTTTGCCACTAGTTAGGTTCATTTGAAAGTTTTTTGTTAGCTTTGTGCTCATTTCATTGGGAATTTTTTGTGTCTGTTGTCCTTGTCTCGAAATTTTTCGACATCTCAGGAATCGAGTCAACTTTTTGTCATTCCAGCATTTTTTGCAAGTTGGCTAATTTGCATGTAAATTTGGACAGGATAGTGTAGTGGGCTATGACCTTCGTGACTTAACAGTGCCCAGCCATTTTAAAAACTAATCCGTTCAAGTTGTATTCAATTAAAACACCTAGCTGTGTAGTCAGTTTATTTTTTTGCTTTCTTATCATGCTGCTTTAGTGTTAAGCAGAGATATAGTCACGGACGTTCTCTATTGAACAACGTAAAAGAAGAAATTGTTTAGTCCTTTCAGCTATGATGATCACAGGTCAATAATCATATGTTTGCATTGTAAGTGTACCAGTCATTCAGGTAACACCGGTTCTGCCGTTCATGTTATGGATCTCAGTGTTTTTTTAGCATGATGTACTCTCAGACCTTTAGCTCTTAAAGACCCTTAGAAGACGACACCAAACCGGTCCAATTGCGACGTGAAGTCGGCTGGCTCTCGCCATGCTTCCACCTGAACGCGCCTCTGCACAGCTAGCCGCAGTGTCATCGGGCGTGAGCACAGCGGCTAGGATGATGCATTGTTGGCGTGCTGATCTTTGCATGCGGCCGTTTGAAATGGAGACGCATCCTCAGATGTGGCTGGATGATCGATGGAGCGTTTGCTGGTGTGAGATTGAGCTTACAGGACTGTGTGTGTTCGTTGTTGCAACGCATAATCATATCATAATGCATAATGCAATCTGTTGGATGCTGATGGTGAATGATGTCAAAATGGTCATGGTTATATAAAACAGGGCACCAAGTGCGTGGCATTGGAAGGTTAGCATGCATATGGGGCAGGGGCGGGGGCGAGCTGACGCCTCATCCAGAGCTCGCGCTATTGTTGCCTCCCGCTCGGCTCTGACTGGCAGCGTTGCGTGACGGGGGCATGATGGGTAACCCGCAGGCTAGGAACTGGAATGTGTTTGGGCATTTAGGAAAAGTGTAGCGTGCTCACTATGCATGATGTTGTTTCTATGCCGGAACACTGGCAAGGGAACACGTCTCGATCTCTTTTAAGGACGAAAGTGTTTTAAACATCTCGGAGACTGGACGGCGCGTCTCTAGGGGACGGGGAAGGGGCTCGCAGTTTGTTGTAGCCGCGGGCACGATCAGGCCGTTAGGGGCGACGCTACCCTCCGAAGGACTGCCCCTCCCCCCGCGCCGTGTGCGCCATTTGGGGTGAAGGTCTCGAGACCAGCGCGAGCCGCAGCAGCTGAGGCTCCCCACAAGGACTGTGAGGTGAGCCCAATTAATACTGAGCGCCATCAGGGGACGCTAACGGCTAATGATTGTAAGTGGATTGGCCGAGTAATCGTTCTATTATGCGCGCCAGCATTGTTTGTCCAAATGGACTGTGGCACTACCTCCATTCTCTGGCTAATGAGCGTTTGTGCCACTGTCAGCAACGGCACGTCTCTGGTTCCTTCCGTGGAGTGACAAGGAAGCCAGAAGAACAAGTGACCGCTTCAGTTAACATCGTGGAAGTCGTAGTCCGTGGATAGAAGCGGAAGGAGACACTGTTGGAGCACGTGAAGAATGCTTTTAACCCCCGCCCTGACAGAGGGAGGGGGCGATTCGGCTCACCTCAGGTTTTTTTTAGGTGATCTATACGGTGTGCTGTGCAAACTCCGGGAATTCTCAGAAGCCTATGGGGCATCTATTGCGCGTGCTTTGACTCCAAAACGTGTTTCTGACTTTGGGTTTAAGAACAGAGGTGGCAGTTGACCCCCCCCTGCCGGAAGGTAGGGGGACAGAATACAGGAAAGAAAAAGTATGCTTTTGCCCCCCCCCCCATTTTTGGCGAGAACTTTTTCCCCAAACTAAAGACATTGAAGCTACCCGTACAGTAGCAAACTTTAGATCAAGAAGGCCCTCACAACTGAGCTAAAGCGGTGTAAATCGGACCCAGAAGACGTCAGAAGCCACGTCAAGAGACCTGTTTTTTGGATCATGAGGTCACCTTAATAAATAAGGTAGCCAATGCCCTAGATCATGAGGCTCAATGCTGTGAAGGAGGCCCTGTTCTGCATCAACAGGCACCCCTATATTCCGGAGGCCACATTTTTGAAAGGGGAGGCTTATTTTATGCATCAGATGACCCCGATTCCGGATCAGGGTGCCCTGTTTTTGGAAAAAGAGGCCCCTTTTGTAGATTCGGAGAACCCTTTGTGAAAAGGAACCATCCTGTTCTGAATTAGGGGGCCCCTCTAGGCATAGAGAGATTCTTTTCTTGAACAGGAGGCGATGTTCTAGGTTATCGAGACCCTGTTCTGGGTAATAAGAAGGCCTACGTTCTTGAATTTTTAATTGCTGACATTTATTTTCTTGGATATGATGCATGTAATGGTTTTATAAGGGGATACATTGTCTGTGTCCATCTCTTTGAATGCGACACTGCTCAGGAGGTCTCCCGTGAGGAGGCCCCATTTTTCAGAAGGCTCCTGGAAAATTCTGCTCTCCCCCCCCCCCCCGCGCCCACCGCGCCACCAATTCAAAGTCTATGACGCCGTCCCAGTGACAGAATGGCAATGTTTAGTAACGTAGATCGACATAAATAATGGGATCAGCGGGGCATGAAATGTGACACCCAGCCCAGCGAATGGAGGCTAGGAAACTGCGGCATGGTGAGAGACGTCTGAAATCAATCTGCACAGACGTAACCACCCGAGCAACCGCCTCCGAGCGTGGTAACCCGGCCTATTCCACGCCAGGTTGCATGAGGTCGCGTAGTTCTCGATTTGTCCGCTAGGCGGCTGGTCGCTCCCGCGCCCTCCTAAGTCACCAGCCGGCGGCCGGCGTGCGTACGCTGGACCGGGACGCTGGCGAGGTGCGCTGCTGACCGGCGAGTGCGAACCGCACGTCATGGACGTACTGACATGCGGAGTGCGATAAAACACGTGCCCCGACGGTAGTAAGAACAGGTTCCGGCCGGCTGGCTTGCCACGACCAAAGGTAGGCAGGCGGGACTGAAACGCTGCTCTGGACGGCACGCCGCATCATGGTGGTCAGGCCGGAGGTGTCGTGAGTGCCGTGCGAGCGTC
The DNA here is from genome assembly GCF_011947565.3 of Pollicipes pollicipes. NCBI lineage: Eukaryota > Metazoa > Arthropoda > Thecostraca > Pollicipedomorpha > Pollicipedidae > Pollicipes > Pollicipes pollicipes. The sequence continues at coordinate 31,730,256 of NW_023596576.1, forward strand.
GTTCCGTAAGATCCAGTGGCATTTTCCGTCTCCGTTATCCGGCCATTTCACGGCTCACCGGTGATCATCATTGGAGCTGTCAGCAGGCTTGTTCGCGGCAACGGAGTCAGCCCAAATTTGGCGAAGCCAGGTTGAGCCCAACTTGGTCAAAACTTTGTGAGGTCAGAGTAAGAGATAAGTGGATTATCACACTCAAAATCAGTATGACGATAACTTTAACTAGTGTAAAATACACACACACACACACACACACACACACACACACACACACACACACACACACACACACACACACACACACACACACACACACACACACACACACACACACACACACACACACACACACACACACACACACACACACACGCACGCACGCACACATACACACACATATATGTATATATATATATATATATATATATATATATATATATATATATATATATATACATATATATATATATATATCAGAAAAGTTAACCTCAAGCGGAGACTAACATCTTATTGTGCCTGATAAACAGCCAATGTAAGTTGTTCACTGCTTGCCTCCATTGAACTCGCTGGGACGTTTTGAAACGCTCGCCAAGCATGCTGTTGTAGCTCACTTAGGTGTATACCGGTTGGTTACTGGTGCCTAGCTGTAAGTAGTAACAAGTAACTCTCTTCACTTGTGTTCTGCAAAAGGTGAAAAGTTGCATATGCAAACAATTCCTATATATCACTCAGTCGTGAAATCGACTCCCGCTTGCAAAAGCCAGCTGATGATAGAGTCAGGGTCAACTCTGTGTACTATGGGTCAGAGTCGGGATCGACTCGACTCAACTGGAGTGGAGCACAGACTATGGCCGTTAGCGCTCTGGCCGGGCCACGGTGGCCGTGCGGCCCCACCCGGTCTGCGGCTCTATTGCTGAGAGCGAGTACCCGGCGCACTCTGCTCCCCCACCCCGTCCCTGCACGTGCAGCCTCATCGTGCAGTCGTAGCACGCGCTGCCTGCGCCTCGGGCCGACACACGGCGGCCGGCCGGCCGCGCGGGAGGGTGCAGTCGCCGCCGGCCGGTCTCGCGTGCGCCGGGCCGTATTTGGGCGGCGGAAGGGAACTGGTCGGGGTGCGGCAGGGGGGGGGGGGGAGGTGGACAGCTGAGCACGTCCATCGGCGGTCCGTCTATGGCGGGGAGGTGGTGCGGCGGGTTGGAGGTGGGCAGTTGAGCACGAGCATCGGCGGTCCGTCTGTGGCGGGGAGGTGGTGCAGCGGTGAGAGATGGGCAGTTGAGCACGACCATCGGCGGTCCGTCTGTGGCGGGGAGGTGATGTGGCGAAGAGGTGGGCAGTTGAGCGCGGCCATCGGCGGTCCGTCTGAGGCAGGGAGGTGGCGCAGGCGCCGTGCTGGCTGCCCGTGGCAGCTGCCAGGACGGAGGCGGTTCAGGCACCGGAGACGGGACACCGTTACCGAATGCCAATAGCTTCATGCAACAGTGCACGGGACGAGCAAAGATGCCCGCGATCCTCCCCGGCACCGTTGACGGTTACGGTTACACGGTTACGGTTACACGGTTACGGTTACACGGTGATGGCTGCATGGCTACAGTTACGCGGTTGCGGTTGCGTGGTTATGGTTACACGGTTACGGGTACGCGGTGACGGTTACGCGGTTACGGTTACACGATTATGGCTACACGGTTACACGAATATGGCTACACGGTTACGGCTAAGCGGTTCCGGTTACAGGGTTACGGTGTTCGTGATTACATGCTGTGCCAACAAAAAAGGCGGGATAAGGGAGGGGGGGGGGGGCGATAACTCAGATCGCATTCCTCCGCTGCAGAAGGTTCAAGCAAGTCTCTGCAATGCCGGCAACCGTGACTGCTCCGCGTGGTCCTTCCCCTTTCATCTAGACAGTTTACTGTGGCAATTCTGTCATTTCCCACAACCTTTGTCGGGATATCTCCTTCGTTTTTCCGTTATCCTTCCTCCCGAAGTGGACTCTTCGCACCACTGTTGACTCCTGTCCGTTGTCTGGTTTTGGTGTCCGCTGTATCACGGAGCCTGTAGGCATCTGCAACATGAATATTTGGACAAGAAACATCTGTTGTGAGCGTCTTTGCGATGCGGAGTGTGGGTCATGAATGGGCTTTTGATTTCACGACATGGTGCCAACTGTGGTGAGAGCATGAGTACATGCGAACATTTGCTCATTTAAACGTTTGAGACCGACTGTTTCGCCTAAGATGTGTATGACTCAGGCTTCCAGGCTTGTGCATTTTCCTCGGTTAATCTGTCCCCCCCCCCCCCTCTCGACTAGGAAGTTCATCCTGATCTTTCATCCGTTTCACTCGCAGGTTTTGTAGTTGACAGGTTATGGCGACGTGGCAACTATTGTGCAAAGTCGTCAACGCCCGCAAGCTCATAGTAGACGTGCCTAGCTGCACGAGTGTTGTCCTACACGGGCTGCGTGCACCTTTCTCAGCTTGAAAACTGCACAACGGCTTGCGCATCAGTTTACGCACTACCTCGCTTACGCACTACCTCACACACTACCCCACTCACGCACTACCTCACTCACGCGCTACCTCACTCATACACTATCTCACTCACGCACTACCTCATTCATGCACTACCTTCTCACGCACTACCTCACTCATGCACTACCTCACTCACGCACTACCTCACTCATACACTATCTCACTCACGCACTACCTCACTCATGCACTACCTCACTCACGCACTGCCTCACTCATACACTATCTCACTCACGCACTACCTCACACGCTACCCCACTCACGCACTACCTCACTCATGCACTACCTCACTCACGCAATACCTCACTCATACACAATCTCACTCACGCACTACCTCACTCATGCACTACCTTCTCACGCACTACCTCAATCATGCACTACCTCACTCATGCACTCCCTTCTCACGCACTACCTCAATCATGCACTACCTTCTCACGCACTGCCTCAATCATGCACTTCCTCACTCATGCACTACCTCCTCACGCACTACCTCAATCATGCACTACCTCACTCACGCGCAGTTGACTCCATCTAGTCCCGGATTTGGGATGCAAGTGTATTTGAGTCCTGTCGAGCGAAGCTTTCGCCGCTCCTCGTGCGATTTTCAGATTGGGGTGATTGGGAGAGACCCGTGGGTTGTGTTCACGACACTTCAGCTCTCCCAGAATGACCTATGTGTTGTGTCCACGACAGGCGAGCTCTCCCAGAATGGCCTATGTGTTGTATCCACGGCACGTGGGCTCTCCCAGAATGGCCTATGTGTTGCGTCCACGACACGCGAGCTCTCCTAGAATGACCTATGTGTTGTGTCCACGGCACGTGAGGTCTCCTAGAACGGCCTATGTGTTGTGTCCACGACACGTGAGCTCTCCCAGAATGGCTTATGTGTTGTGTCCACGACACGTGAGGTCTCCCAGAATGGCTTACGTGTTGTGTCCACGACACGTGAGCTCTCCCAGAATGGCTTGCGTTGTGTCCACGACACGTGGGGTCTCCCATAATGGCTTATGTGTTGTGTCCACGACACGTGAGCTCTCCCAGAATGGCTTATGTGTTGTGTCCACGGCATGTGAGCTCTCCCAAAATGGCCTATGTGTTGTGTCCACGGCACGTAGGGTCTCCCAGAATAGCCTATGTGTTGTGTCCACGGCACGTGAGGTCTCCCAGGATGAGAAAGCGGCAGCTGGCACCGTAGCTCGTACAACACTTGTTATGGGCCAGTTCCCCGCATGTAAAGCATTAAATGTTCTGCACTGACACAAAGAGTTTTGCATGCAGTGGCTTAGAGTGGTATTATGCACACTCCTCAATGGTACGCATCCGAAATATGAACGTGGCAAGCGATTGGTGAAAATGAAACAGAGACGTTAACGGTAAAACGAATGATTCCTGAACTAAAAGCAGATAGCACGTTTTTTTGCAACGGTTGGATACAACGTTGTCATAAAAAGACCCTAAACAAAGGGTTTCGATAGTACAGTGATCAAGCTGCGCGTTTGGGAAACGAGAGGTACGGGGTTCGATTCTCCGCGACTCCCGCCTTTCCAGCCGGGGCGAGAGGCAGGCGACGCTGTGTAGCCCGAGCAACTAAGTCTGTCGTAAAGCTCCAACGACAACAGGTTTTGAACAACACTGATTAGTGTTGTGACTATTCCCTCCCCACATAATGACCTTGTATTATAGGCTTTGGAAACCGCCTGCGCAGACGCTTTAACTACAGATCGACCATACCATGCTATCGACGTATGCACAGTTATTTTGTACGATCATTATTTACCCAGCTAAGAGGGATGAGGAAATTGCCTCATATCGTTGTAAGAAATTCATGGTTGCGATTCCCGGATCTCTGGATTTCCTGGTCATGCGAGAATAAAGCGAGTATCGTGTTAATGAACGGCTTAATGGGTTCTGCTTGCTGGCATTACCTCCCACCAATAATCACCAAAACGATCAGCTACATTCCACCCCGACAACTACCACCTACACACGACGCGTATATTTGAGCTCATGCATGTCGAGTAGTCTGTGTTGCGTCGGGCCGTCAGAGCGCCACACCTCCTGCGCCGCCAGACGGGCCGGGCGCGCCAAGCGTGCGTGCTCGCACTGTGCCGCTGACCCAGTACACGACCGTCGGCCGGACGATCGCCGCACCAGATCTCATGACGCCCTGACAGCCGGAACCCAAACATGGCAACACGACAGGCTCTCGTGATTACCTGCCGTCCCGCGGTCTCGGCCGCGACAGTGGGCGCCCATCGGCGGCGCGGGGCGCGCGCTCGGCCGCTCCCCGCAGCGGCGGCGGCGGCGCCGGCGCCTGTCGGCGCGCCATTAGCGCCCGGTGTCCCGCTCCGATGGCCTGTTTATGCTGATGCGCGGCGCGCCGCCGCCGCCCCGACCCGGCCGGCCAGTGTTACACAATCGGGCGGCCCACGCGCGCAGAACGGTCGCCGCTGCAAGCAGTGGTCACGGTATGAGGCGCTGGCGCCGAGCGTCGAGGAGCGCTTCGGCGAGTGAGTGTAAGCGGTCGGCGAAGGCAGCTGACACGGCGCCAGTGTTGGTGGGATGTGCTGCTAATACCAGGAGTGGCGTGCAATGTAACGAGCTGAATTGTCGGGTTAAGTGTTATGAGCCAAGCCAGGGATAGTTTGCATACGGTGTTGCCTCACCCAACGTCTATCCACGTTGCGCACGATCCAACAAGAAAAACTATTTGACACGCCTGCAATGGACGGCTAGTCCGGTTAGTTTTAGAAGAACTGCTCGAATTTAGGTATTTGCATGTGGATGCGGTTCAAGTTATGCATTGCATGATGTCAATACCAAGGCCTCCTATTTATATGAAGTTGGTTCTTAGCCTTCGAAGTGATAAATATTTTATGCTGTGCCCGCCAGTTCGTCTCACGTTTTATATGCTTTCCGTTTCATTCGTGGCTACCACCATAAACAGCCCCACTCTGACGCTGCAGCTTTTGCAGCCTAACATCTACCCGGCCCGGGGGGAGAACGTGCGTAGCGGTACACCGACGCATCTGGCCTAATTCTGGGATCGCTCTCCCCCACGTCACACGGCCGTGCATCGGCCGCCCACAGCCGTGTGAGGTCGTGGTCAGGCCTCCGGCGCGGCAGACGCTGGGGCCAGCACGTGTTGGACGAACGACGTAAGGCGCTGACCACAGCCGTGTGAGGTCGTGGTCAGGCCTCCGGCGCGGCAGACGCTGGGGCAGCACGTGTTGGACGAACGACGTGAGGCGCTGACCACTGCCGCCGCTGGCCCCGGGGCTTCAGCCACGTGAGGGCACGTGGCGCGCCAAGCAGATCTGGCGCGGTGATTGGGCTGCGCGTGCTCCGTCGCCGCCCCGGATCGGGAGGATCGGAGCGGGCGAGCTCGTGCCCGCCGCTCGAGCTCGTGCCTGGACGCCCGCGTGCCGGACGGCCAATGTAGCCGGCGCTGGCCGGCCGGCCAGCGGGTCTGGCCGTGTCGCCACCCGCCGAGGCTTGATACAGGATAGGACTGACGCGGAAGGAGAAGACGTGGACGACAGCTTTGCGAATTGTTATTCGTGAGTTCCTGGAGTGATCGTGCAGTGCTGGGACGGTGCGCAGCAAAGGTGGGCATGATGTTGTAGGATGACAACGACACGTTTGTCACCAGACGTGTACCTATGCAATGTGAATGCATATGTGTACTTTGCAAGTTTTGACCGGATCCGAAGACACCTGATATGAGAAGCAGTTGCGCTGAATTTACCAAATATATGTCATGCAGCCGTCCTGTTATGTTCAAACGAGGAGGATAGCTCGAGCGAACATCGACGTTATGCTTGTTCCTAACCTGTATTTCGCCCATGTTTAATGCGTTTCATATTTTGAAATTTCCATCCCAAGAATCGCCTGTGTCCGTTACTACCCGCGGTGGCCGCCAGCAAAGCGTACACGGACCTTCCCCCAATCCACTTATGTAAATGATATGCAGATTGTCCCGGGTCGCGATTCATGGTAAGCAGATCACGATCTTCTCGTTTACCGACCAAAGCTGAAGTGAACGCTGGAAAACTGTTCAGCTGACGCACGGCAAAGTGCTCCAGTAACCAGCAGCAAAGCCTAATTGCGGCGATTGGGCCTTATTCTGTGGATACGGGCGCCGCCGCCGCTGGGTCTGCTGCGAGCCTGACCCTGGCCGAGCTGACGCCGGCGACGGCCTGATTACCCGACCCGACCGTCCACGATCGGTATGCCCCGGCCAGGCGGCGCCCTGGGCCACGCGCTCCCGCAGAACACACGCTAATTGATACATAGCTGCTTTAACTGAGGATGGGGAGCAGGCGCCCTGGGCCACGCTCCCCCGCAGAACACACGCTAATTGATACATAGCCGCTTTAACTGAGGATGGGGAGCAGGCGCCCTGGGCCACGCTCCCCCGCAGAACACACGCTAATTGATACATAGCCGCTTTAACTGAGGATGGGGAGCAGGCGCCCTGGGCCACGCTCTCCCGCAGAACACACGCTAATTGATACATAGCCGCTTTAACTGAGGATGGGGAGCAGGCGCCCTGGGCCACGCTCCCCCGCAGAACACACGCTAATTGATGCATAGCCGCTTTAACTGAGGACGGGGAGCAGGAGATGGGCCCGTGAGCCATCGGTAGCCTAGTCCCAGCGTTCTCGACGCGCTGGTGTAGTGATGAGGTGCCGTCTAAAACAAAAGCTGGATGTGACATGATTGTAAAGCTCGTTTGAAACGTCCCCGAGAGGGATACGACTTTGCAGGAGTCAATTGGTGGTGTATAGGAGGCGGCAACTGTCAGCAGTCAGTTGCTCATCCTCCAGCAAACTCTAAACACGCGAAACATTACGGTCTTCACAATGTCTCCGGCTGTAACGCTGTTCACCATAACGTTGCCTAAAGAGAGCATTACCACGTGGTACTCGCCCTCCATCATGTTTGGTCCGCATTAAGCGGAATCTGGGATGTAAGCAGCTTACTGCCGGGTCCCAGCTGCTTTCTGCATCTTTTCTTCATTCATTCAACATTTTCTGAACTTCTCAACTGCATTCAATTTTCAACGACTCAGCACACCATTCAAACCAAAGCGGTTGGGAGCAACTACTGGGTGGAAAGTTGAGCACCGGTTAAATCTGGCGAATGGCTGAGGAGCAGAGCTGACTAGATGAACTTACGGGACTCATAGAGTATGGGTAAAGGTTTGGACCCGGGATAGGCTTTGGAGAAATCGTGGGTGCAGGTATGGGAATTTGTGAGATGCTTTGAAAAATATGGGGTACACGCTTCAACAAACAGTATAGGATGTTACTACCAAAAATATTGCCAGTGTTACAATGTTGCTGTTACTACTTGCGCTTATATTAGTCACAATTAGCTCCGTTCACCATACTTTTGCGATATGGAATGCAAAATGAATTCGCGTGTAAACTTCCTGCGATGCGAACGGCCGAGTAACAGATGTATGGATATGACTAAATTTAGACAGGTAGTTTGGGGGTTTTGCGTTGGGGGGGGGGGGCACGGGCCTAGCCCCATAGATAGTAGGTGGTTTGGGTGAGGGCAATTTACCCGTGAAGTCCTGTACCCACAGTTTCATCTCAGACCGGGCACGCCTCATTTTTTTGGTAGAAGGGACAGAACCGCTGCAGGTGCAGCGTGCCGTAAGCGTTGGGCGAGTAAATATCTCCGATCTCATTTAAGCTCTGTCTTGAAACACTTGGTATCAAGAACATGCCGCAGGGAAAGTATAACATTAGATGCTTGCCACCGACTCACTGCTACCAACTTCCTGTCCCCTGAACGGCGAGGATGCGCTTTCCCCGAACATTTGATATTTATCTCTGGACGCTGTTGTGATAGATCTAATACCGTGCGTACCAACAAACTATACGACGCTGCACGACTTCACCTGGGGGAATATCTACCTTTAAAAGTACATTTTAATCACCGAATTGCATCCTTTATTTCGATCAAATAGCACGCGTCCACGTATGCCGTCACACACAAACACACACACAAACACACACACACACACACACACACACACACACACACACACACACACACACACACACACACACACACACACACACACACACACACACACACCACACACACACACACACACACACACACACACACACACACACACACACACACACACACACACACACACACACACACACACACACACACACACACACACACACACACACACACACACACGCACACAAATACCCACGTACATCTTCGCAAACACGCACGACCAACACTCGCTGTCATTGGACCTTTCCAACTGCAAGGTCAAAGCAACTAGAATGTAATGCTTTTTCCTTGTTATACATTGCATTTGCAAGACACGTGCATTTGCGTTGTAAGACTTTGACACCAACAAGGGTAGAGAAGTTTTTGAGGCTCTCTATGGTTCATGGATTGCATGCATACCGGCCTAAAATCTTCACCATCGTTTATAAGATAACCAGGGAGCAGGAGTAACCCTTTGCTGGCGATTCCATACGCAAGATGTTTTTGAATTTCTGATGCACAAGAATTACGAACAAAGGCGTCATCCTCGTTGGCTTTAGAAATTAATGCAATTTCCTTATGACGTATGGCAAACATGTCAGCGTTGCTTACACCACGCGTCCCTCTCCACTCGTCCCAGTTATCTCTCCATGTGATTAACGAAGCTCGAACCCGTGCTGTATGCGTATACCATGCGATATCTAGAGCATGGTTTTAGTAACGATTTGATTTCTCGACAGTTTTAGTGCTCGGTTTGTTGGAAAAAGCGTACGATGCGGCTATCTTATTCTCTGCGCGATTTGTTCATCCTTCTCACCGGGTGATTTGTGTAGACGATAAACCCTTTCTTTGGCTATCTCTTCGACGGTCTCGCACGAATCGTCGTCATAATCATATACCATTGTGATGACCCACTTCACAAAATGCTCCTGTCGGAATGTGTCAGGCTATCAACATCCAAATCACCATTACACACGACAGCTGCGTTGTGTGCCACTCTCATATTCCGTGCACGCTAACAAGGCGAAGGTGAGGGCGTCTGACAAGGCGGAGGTTCGGTGTCTGATAAAGTGGGGTCTCTGACAAGGTGGGGTGTCTGACAAGGCGAGTGCCTGACAAGGTGGGTGTCTGAAAAGGTGAGGTGTCTGACAAGGTGAGGTGTCTGACAAGGTGAGTGCTTGACAAGATGCCATGTCTGACAAGGTGGGGTGTCTGACAAGGAGGGGTGTCTGACAAGGTGGGGTGTCTGAAAAAGTGGATATCTGACAAGGTGAGATGTCTGACAAGGTGGGGTGTCTGACAAGGTGGGGTGTCTGACAACGTGCGATGTCTGACAAGGTGCGATGTCTGACAAGGTGGGGTGTCTCACATGACCCCTCAGCTGGTCAGCCGAGGCGCATGGATTGTGAGCGAGCTCGAGATCGATGTAGATACCGGCCCACTGGCCTCTGCAAGGATGCATAGGTCTGATATATGTGGATGGAAAAGACAATCCTGAATCGTGATGGATCGTTCAAAAACATTGACTGATGTGCGTTAGATCCTAAAAGGTCCTTTACAAAATATGTGCAATCGATCTTGAAGGATCCTAAGACCTCCCTCGGTTGATATTTTGTATTTTGACCACATACGAGTCGGCAGTAACTTGAGTCATTTGTGGCAGTTCGCTGGAGCCTAATGTGATAAGATGATAAGAGGATAACGGGTGCCTTTAGTCAACCACTAGGTAGGGGATGCTCGTGACGTCGTTGCCAGAGAGGAGGCGCGGGAGAACCGCAGCCAGGTGTCATCATTGTTTAGCTTTGGCTTAGTCTCTGGCCCCAGCTTTATCTCGGTTGCACGGCAATTCAATAAACAGCCTATCACAGTAAATCCTGAAAGATTATGCCACCAGTTTGAAAACTTCGTACTGGATCCTGAGGATTTTTTATGTTCACAGTCGTCTTGGAACCTGAGTATCTCTCGCGCAAGAGTTGATATGCCGAATGTTATGAGGATTGGGATACAGGATGGAGATTCTGGAATTGGGCGCAGGCGTGTGAAGCACGTACAATACCACTCTATATTTGGAGCTTCACCACTCAATTGGTGTTAATCCAACACAAAATTTCTTTTCTGCATGCAACAGCGAACAACACCAACACCACCAACACCAACACCAACACCAACACCAACACCAACACCAACACCTTCACAGCGAACTGTGAGGACCGACCATGTTAAGCAGCGTGAGTAAATGCACTCTTTGGTGTCAAATGATACCCTGGTCGAGTTTTTTTGTTAGCGCTCATTTATTATTTGCGCTCATCATTTATTTTTATTACAGCGCTATTATTATAGCGCTCATCATTTATTGTTTTATTGTTCGCTGCAAACTCTGGACTTCTTCCTTGAGGGTGAAGGGCGTTATTTTTATCTATGTGTGTGTTTCTCCACCTTAAAGCTCTCGCTTAGATGTCATAAAATCACTATCGCGTATTCAGTGCTGGCAATGGGAACGTATGCAGCCACTGTTGCACCCACTCTAACGGGTCATACATGCGTTAGTCATAACTGTTGTCGGACGACAAAGTGAGCTACATGCAATGATCGGTCAGCCATCACCAAAGTGTCACTTATCAGGGAATGAGCGCTGGACTTACGTGCGCGGAGAAGCTGGAAACTAAGCATTTATTTTGCCCCGAAAGCCAATAAGGCGCCATTTCTTACCTTTCGCAGCCTTCTGGCCATCCTGCAGTAACTCTCCTTGTCATATATTTTACAGGCGTGAGCTCCAGCACGCCTTAGGCGAGGGCCTTGCTTTCAGAGGCATCAGTTGTATTGCCCCATGCGTGCCGGGAGTGGCGGGTTGTGTTCCTCGCCCCCCCCCCCCGCCCCTACCTGTCACGAGCGATGGCCCGTGCTCCCCTTGCCTGCCAAGAGGTCATGAGTCAAGAGTCAAAGCTCAAGAGCCAAGTCAAAACTTTTGAGTCAATGGTTCAAAAGAGCAGGTTGTGTTCCCGCCTCTTGTAGTCGGGCAAGGCACGGCAGCGCGGCTAGCTTCAGCTCCTCCCTCGCCCCGCCGCCCCAGGGCCGGGCCGTTGCGTGCGCCGGCGTCGTGTTATCCTCCAACGTCATAATGCAGTCACCACGTGACCGCCGCCCGGCGCGCCCGTCCGGGCCACACCGACCGGCGGGAGCACTGTCGAGAGGTCGCGCCCGTCCAGGCCACACCGACCGGCGGGAGCACTGTCGAGAGGTCGCGCCCGCCCAGGCCACACCGACCGGCGGGAGCACTGTCGAGAGGTCGCGCCCGTCCAGGCTACACCGACCGGCGGGAGCACTGTCGAGAGGTCGCGCCCGTCCAGGCCACACCGACCGGCGGGAGCACTGTCGAGAGGTCGCGCCCGTCCAGGCCACACCGACCGGCGGGAGCACTGTCGAGAGGTCGCGCCCGTCCAGGCCACACCGACCGGCGGGAGCACTGTCGAGAGGTCGCGCCCGCCCAGGCCACACCGACCGGCGGGAGCACTGTCGAGAGGTCGCGCCCGTCCAGGCCACACCGACCGGCGGGAGCACTGTCGAGAGGTCGCGCCCGTCCAGGCCACACCGACCGGCGGGAGCACTGTCGAGAGGTCGCGCCCGCCCAGGCCACACCGACCGGCGGGAGCACTGTCGAGAGGTCGCGCCCGTCCAGGCCACACCGACCGGCGGGAGCACTGTCGAGAGGTCAGGTCAGGGTACGGCTGTGGCCATTCTAACACGTGTTTGGTTCGGGACCCTGCTGCATGTCGTCGTCTGAACAATATCCCGGTTTAGTTTCCAGGCTAAACAGGCTCTAATGTTGGAATCGTGTTGAACTTTTCAGGCTAGTGTGGCTGTGTTCGCATTTATTTATCTCCAGTCAGTGAACGATAAGTACTTCCTGGGTGGTAACCGCTCCTTATTGACTGGTTCCGGGCTGTTATCATACTTGTCTTCATTTGTATCGACTTGTTAAGCACGTATCGCACAATCCCTTTGAACCAGAAGGTTTTTGTATAGTTTCTGACCTGGTTACGTGACAGTGAGAATAAAACCCCAGAATTGTGTTTCGGAATATGGGTGCCAATTTTAAGTATAGGTATGAACATGCGCGGAAAGGCCACTTGAGTGAAACTGACCTTTCGTAAACATCCTTATCGTTATTTCCAAGCATTGCACCAACAGTTAACAGGCATTAAACCTTGAAATTGGGTCAGACAAACTGAGACTGATCATATGTCTTGTTTTACACCCGCCGCTACGATGCGTACACACATCGTTGCCGCACAGCCAGCACTTTTTGTAGGTGCCGGGCCTTTCATTTCGAATGCGGCACGGAGCGGCGCTGACTCCAGTGACGACCTCCCGCCATCGCCGTTCAAGCTGCGCTGTTTTGCAGACCCCAGCCTCGTTCGCTCCGCGGTCGGGCCGGGGCAGAGCACACGGCGGCGGCCGGGCGGCGTCTGAGCGCTGGCTCCAGTGACGACCTCCCGCCATCGCCGTTCAGGCTGCGCTGTTTTGCAGACCCCAGCCTCGTTCGCTCCACGGTCGGGCGGGGCAGAGCACACGGCGGCGGCCGGGCGCCGTCTGAGCGCCGGCCAGCGGCGGCCCACCCTGTAATCAGCTGATCGGGCGGCCAGATCCATCAGCGCCGACTGTCGGCCGGTAGGCGCCGAGGGCCACTGTCCGGCGCAGGAGTGAGCTGGTCCATCTCACCGGCCGGGACAGCAGGTGGAGTCGCCGCAGCCCCGGCGAAGCAGCGAGCTTCTGTAGGCGAGAGACCGTCAGCTCGACACGAGCCGGCGGCCATGTTTCCGGCTTTTCTCTCGCACTCGGTGCGGCACGTGAGATGGCGGTGTTAATGACCGCAGTCACTCAGCGGGTCGTAAAGTGAGAAACACAAAAATAAAGACGGCAGATACAGCGACACGCCATCCTGTCGCACATCACCTGGTCCGCTGACGCATCAGTGCCATTTGGCGCTCGTGCCCGCCCGCTGGGCGCCCGGCCGTGTGTCTTTGGTGCCGTGTTGGCGGCGGCGCCGCGGCGGTCAAGGACCCAACGACGGAGACATATGGTGCAGCTGAGAGCCGCCGCACCGGCCAGCCGGTCCCGTTAGCCCGATGAGGCCTCGGGCACCGGCTCTGCCGCCGTGCCGCCACCGCCGGCGGTCCTGCGCCGCTGTGCCGTCGTAGCGGAGTGTCAGGGCGCCAGGCGTGGCCGGGAAGGCCGTCTCCGATGGCGTGTGCTCCCCGAGCGGTGGGCAACGCCACCGGGCCGGATCGGTGACGACATCACAGCTGCGTGTCGTGCCACTATGCGGCTTGAGAACGGTTTCATCCTCCAAATACGTGTTTTGCCTGGTGCCCCCCCCCCCCCCCCCACTCTTAACGCACCATGGTTTTGTTTTGTTTTCTGTTCCCTGCTGGTCCTCGTTCCGCTGTCCGTGTACTTGCCACTTCCTCCCCTCACCCCTACGTTCCGTGGTGCCCGATTGGACAACGGCTCTAATTAGAAATAGTCGCGTCCTCCCCACACCCACACCCCGTCTTTGTACGCGTCTCCCCGTCTCAGACGCCCACCCCTCCACCTCGCCATGCGGTCCCTCGTCGGGTGCCGCAGTGTTTGCTCAGTCGCTGGTCCCGGCTGTAATGCGCTTTTGACATGGCCGCGACCGTCGGAAACCGCCCCGGCCCAATCGGCCTTCGGGCGACGAGTGGTGCGGCCGGTGTGCGGGCAGTGATGACACGCTTTTGTGTCGGGCTCGCTGGGCGTCACAGTATCGGTACCACCCGCTTTACCTGACTAACCGCTTAAACAGTTCTCTGCACTGGCGGCCTAGCCAGGGATTCGCCCAGGAGGGAGCAAACCGGGTCATAGGGGGCCTTTCATCCAGGAGGCCCCTCGTTATCGCTTAGTGGCCATTTTTTACTTGAGGCATCCTGTTAGGTTCTGGATCACAGACGCAGCTTTTTACCAGATATCAGCGCGCAGCCCGGCCCGCCCCGGCCAGCTAGCGATCTGGTCCGCAAAAGCCCGCTGTGGCGCGATGCGGCCCCGGCCTGAGACCACAAGTACTTAGTTAATTGCAATCCGTATTTTGTCATTTCTCCTTAATTTGAGACTCAGACGTGAGGTGTGCATAACATTTCATGCCAATATCATTGGTGCACAACATTGCTTGGCTGTCACTAGTTGTGTTTCCTAGAGAGCAATGTCCAAAGTACCAAGACTATGGCATTTATATTGAAACAAGGTGGATCTCAAGCACTGTGGTTCCAGTTATCAACTACAAATGTGAAGAAAGGAGGCGAAAATGAAAATGGCCTGCTACCAACATATACTGGAGATGTAATCCCTCTACCTCAACTCCACAGACGACATTTCATGTGTTCTAAAATTGCATGAATCAAAAATTACTGCATTGGCAGAGTAAAACATGCTGGATGTTTCTAGTCATGGGAAACCTTCGTTCATTACACTGTATATAAAGACAAACACCTATCGTATGCGTCACAATCACTGCAATGTCATACCTCGTACTTTAAATCAGACGCAGGCTCTGATATGGTGTTCGCTATCGTCAGGTAGATACATCATGTAACAACACGGAATGGATACCACATGGCAGCTTTGAAGTTATCCACATTTCCCACCTACCGCTATCCATGCTCCATCCAACAGCCATTGCCGCGCCGTGCCTGTGATGCTGCGTGCAAGCAAGGTGAGCGATAGCATTTTGTCCAGGAATATTTGCTACTCTAGAGACATTATTGACATTCATCAACGCCGCAAAAACCGTACAATATTCTTCAATGCTGCATAAAAAAATGTATGCAAGGAAGAAATCTGAAATTCAGGGATAGGGCATACTTTCACATTTCAAAACGTGTTCGGCAGCTCACTCTGGTTTTTGAATAGCTTTACAAGTTCAGATAAAGCAAACAATGCATGATTTCACTTGTTAAATGTTTAGCCCGCAAAAGCCGGCCAGGCCTGGTTCACAGCCCAGCTCAAAGCACGCGGGTTCTTGCCGTTGGCAGCTGTTGGCGGGCCGAAACGTTATGTCTCTGCTGCGGGTGTCTTGAGCTGGCAAAACATATCGAGGATTTGGCCCCAGGTGGCTTCCAACACCAGAGGTCATGTTTCAGAACACCCTTTTTCCTTGGCTTCACCACTGGCTCTCTGCACCCAGCAGTATAATTTTCGGATGGGAATTTTGCTGGGGAATTATCCCCACGTATAGTAAGCAATGAATACTTAAAGGAGGTACTGACGGGAAAGACTTCATACTTTCCGGCAACGCCCAGCGCGACACATTACGAACCGAGCAGCCCCGAGCCATGACGTGGGAGCGGTGGGATGAGCAGCCCCGAGCCATGACGTGGGAGCGGTGGGATGAGCAGCTCCGAGCCATGACGTGGGAGCGGTGGAATGAGCAGCCCCGAGCCATGACGTGGGAGCGGTGGGATGAGCAGCCCCGAGCCATGACGTGGGAGCGGTGGGATGAGCAGCCCCGAGCCATGACGTGGGAGCGGTGGGATGAGCAGCCCCGAGCCATGACGTGGGAGCGGCGGGATGAACAGCCCCGAGCCATGACGTAGGAGCAGTGGGATGAGCAGTCCCGAGCCATGACGTGGGAGAGGTGGGATGAGCTGCCCCGAGCCGAGCAGCCGTGGATGCTGAGCTCCACCGTCGCTGATCTGCCCTCATCGGCAGCCTCTGTAGACCTCGCTGGCCTAGTGTCATTAGCTATCCTAATGTCAGCTGTCACCAGCGTCACCCACAGCCACGACCTTCACGTGGCCGCCATCAGCGCTCTGGCGAGGCCGACTGGGACACCATCCAATGGCTGGCCCGCAGGACACCGAACAATGACGGATGCGGTTGGCGCTGTCGACCTGTGACGTCACCTGGTCGGTCGGACCCGGGCAACAGTGACGGATTCCGTCTGCGGCGTGTCGGGGACGGAGAACGGCGCAGTGTGAGCTGTGCGCGCGGCTGTGTGGGCGCGGTGATGGAGCACCAAGGCTGATTGGCGAGATGGCTGTTTGTTTTGTCGTGCGGCGCTGGGAAGTGAGAAGCCTTGCGAGAAGATTTCTCGATCCGAGCCGGGACAAATTGAGCGTAATTTGCCGTTAAACCCCAAATCACGTGGGTCGTGATTACACGGCGCCGCGGCGGTGGTCTCTTTGTGAGACTTCAGTTCTGACTCCGGCGCGGAAGCGGCCGGCCAGTGCCGGTCCGCCAGCGTATGACTAATGGCGCGAGGTCCCCAGAGCGCCGGAACAGGGACCGTTCTGACCACTCGATTGGCGTTGGTCAGAAGCCAACAGACGTTGAACGCGGACGTGGTGGAGATGTGTCGGAGTCCGGTCGCGAGCCAGCGATGCTATTCTTAGTAGAGCCCGTGATCACGTACGTACTTCCGTGGGCCTGATGATGGGCCACGCAGTGGACCGCTGCCGTGCCGAGACTGTGAACCGGTCAGGTTCTGGCCGCTCCCGATACGATCAGGATATGGCAGCCGGGCTGAGTCAGCTGGCGGCGGCGGCGGCCACCGCTGCCACCGCCGCCAGCTGCTGCTCGCCAGCCGGTGGCACAGCATCGGTCAGTGGCCGGGCACCGGATGACCAGGCCGGCGGACAGGAGGGGTATGGGCGGCGGTCAGTGGCAGGTCGCCGGATGACCAGGCCGGTGCGGCGATCTGGATGGAACTGCAGCGAATAGACTTGCACTTCGCGGTTTGGCAATTACTCGCTCTGTGTTGGCTTGAATGAGGGGTGAGAGATGGTTTAGCAGGGATGTCGTCTGAAATGAATCGGACGCCACTGAGGTCTCAGCGTTAGGACACGGGTGTACAGAAGGTGCATTTGATCTCGGCATAACTGCTGCACGATACATGAATTCTTGGAACGATGTGATGGCTCGTTTCGCTTTACATCTCTCAGATACCCCGGGCTACGCACCTCGTTTCGTTTTACATCTCTCAGACACCCCGGGCCACGCACCTCCTTTCGTTTTACATTTCTCAGATGCCCCGGGCCACGCACCTCGTTTCGTTTTACATCTCTCAGATACCCCGGCCTACGCACCTCGCTTCGTTTTACATCTCTCAGACACCCCGGGCCACGCACCTCGTTTCGTTTTACGTCTCTCAGATGCCCCGGGTCGCGCACATCGTTTCGTTTTACAACTCTCAGATGCCCCGGGCCCGGCTAAGTGTGGCGTACATGCTGCATGCTACTCCTGTTTATATTTACTTAAACATAACGCATTGTGCGGCCGTGGAAGGCTAATGGGTTATCGCAATGACATGCGTCGGTTGTTACGCTATTGTGACATAGTGGTTTCGAGCGCACATGTCGCTGGCGTGGTCAGGCAGCCATCTAAAAGCCGGGTTTAAGACTGACCAGAGTTTTCATCGCTGACGACGCAACTCATGTTGTAAACCACGCCTGAACGGCGTTAAAGAATGCGCGTTCCTTCAGTTCCCTGACAGGCGTTAACATTTTTCGTTTTCGAAAAGCAGCTAAACACCGCTTAGAGCTTCGTCCAACTGAAGCTAACGACCATAGATCATTCAAAACGACGGCGATTTTCGGCTGTTCGGCCCAGCTGGGCGTACACCACGAAGAATAACGAGTGACTCGCGCATGGCACGGCCGGAAGTCGGCGCCGGCCTGCGCAGCCAGCGTCCCGCTATTCATCGCCCTCGACTATCTGCCGCTTCAAATGAGTGACACATGCTCAGAAAGTCTTATCCTCCAGTACGGGCAGGAGATTGTTTGCAAGTGATCTGTTCTTGTGTTAGGTATTTTGCGGTTGGTCGTTGATTGCTCTGTGATGCGAATAAGGCCCAGTTTGTCTGCCTCGCTGCTGGTCGCGTCGTGACGTCACATCTCACGACGTCCTTCAGTAAAGGAGCAAGTCATTCAAACGTCGCCCACGAACCGGTATTATTTATGGACCACACAAGAACGCGTCTTCAGATGGTCTTTGTCAAATGGTCAATCCGGCATATTCGCATCTGACAAGGTTATGCTAGCCATATAGAGCAATCTCTTTAGCGTGCTAGCAATATCTTTGGCATGTTAGAAATATCTTTGCCGTGACGTGTTACTTCATAGAATGATTTGTCCTATGTTGAAATGTGTAAATTCTTGTTAGCAATGCAGTCTTTTAACTAAATGCTGAGCCGGTGCATATTCAGCCTGAGTTTAAGCACGTCCAGTGGAGCACATCTGAGAATAAAGCGCAGTGGCGAGAGGGCGGTGGACCTGAATGGGCCTGAGTTAAAGCACGTCCAGTGGAGCACATCTGAGAATAAAGCGCAGTGGCGGCAGGGCGGTGGACCTGAACAGGCCTGAGTTTAAGCACGTCCAGCGGAGCACATCTGAGAATAAAGCGTAGTGGCGGCAGGGCGGTGGACCTGAACAGGCCTGAGTTTAAGCACGTCCAGTGGAGCACATCTGAGAATGAAGCGCAGTGGCGCCGGGGCGGTGGACCTGAACAGGCCTGAGTTTAAGCACGTCCAGTGGAGCACATCTGAGAATAAAGCGCAGTGGCGGCAGGGCGGTGGACCTGAACAGGCCTGAGTTTAAGCACGTCCAGTGGAGCACATCTGAGAATAAAGCGCAGTGGCGGCGGGGCGGTGGACCTGAACAGGCCTGAGTCAAAGCACGTCCAGTGGAGCACATCTGAGAATAAAGCGCAGTGGCGGCGGGGCGGTGGACCTGAACAGGCCTGAGTTAAAGCACGTCCAGTGGAGCACATCTGAGAATAAAGCGCAGTGGCGGCAGGGTGGTGGACCTGAACAGGCCTGAGTTTAAGCACGTCCAGTGGAGCACATCTGAGAATAAAGCGCAGTGGCGGCGGGGCGGTGGACCTGAACAGGCCTGAGTTTAAGCACGTCCAGTGGAGCACATCTGAGAATAAAGCGCAGTGGCGGCGGGGCGGTGGACCTGAACAGGCCTGAGTTTAAACACGTCCAGTGGAGCACATCTGAGAATAAAGCGCAGTGGCGGCGGGGCGGTGGACCTGAACAGGCCTGAGTTTAAGCACGTCCAGTGGAGCACAGCTGAGAATAAAGCGCAGTGGCGGCAGGGCGGTGGATCTGAATAGGCTCCCTACCATCACGAGAACCATTACTGAGTACAGTAACGAACCTTGCAGTGATTGTGGCCGGTGGGTATCACTGATATCTATGTTACGTAGCGAATTTGTTACGTTCGCCCACTATCTTCAAAGTCAAGTGAGGTCAACCGCACGAGGTTGCCAGCCTTGCTGCTGCTCGGCCTGCCATAGTATTTACGCGCTGCGAATATTTTGAGTGCAATGCAAGTAACTAAACTGCCACAAATTTTACTACAAGGTGCTGGCTATTCTGGACTAACATTGGCGTATGATAACTCGATCTGACCTGGCCCCATTGATCCAGTGCACTCTTGGAATTATAGCGTACAGCAATACGCATAAACGATCCCCATTGTTGTTTGGATGATATTCGTGCTGCAGATAAACTGGAAGCGCACTAGCACCATTTCTCACGCTATTATTCATATTACTTTGTTCAATTTGCTCTTCTGTAATTTTATAATTTTCCGACCGATTTGCCCTGAGTGCACTCACACAACACACTTTGGTTTTATTTGCAAGTAGACTCAGTTGTATGGGTTTGATCATGCGCTCTGGAGATATTCATGGCAGCCTGAGTTCCGATGCTGGGCCTTCCATAATAAGCCGCTGAAAGATCGCAGTCTGCTGCTCGCAAAGGCATCACACTCTAAGAAGTTGGATGTTAATGTTTTCTGTTTCCAGGCAGATTGATTTTGCACGAAATGTGCTACCTAGTGAAAGCAAATCAGAGTCCACCCATTGGACTGGGCGCTCGTGAAGTTCAAGCACTTACCGCACCTTCGGGCCCAGTGCTGGCCGCCACGTTTTCATTTGCGGTAATGATTGTCCTTGGCGCGGCCCTGGGCTTTACCCTCCGACCTGCCCCTATTTGCAGAAGCTCAACAGAAACTCTGCGGAAAACACCTGGTCACGACGTTGCGGCTTTAAGGCGAGAAACGCGACCATTGTGCCGCGGGGTTCGGGATAGGTGCGCTTTGGATGGTGCGATGCCAAGCGATGCAATGAGATAATCAAACATTGCCGGGCACAAACGTTGTTAAAATCGTTCAAGGAATCCCAATTTGTTACGTATAGTGATTGATTTCTAGTGGTGTCCCATTCGTATCCTGCTTGCATATGAGATCAAAGATTAAGATGATCCCAAATTGAGCTATCTGCGTGCGGTTGTAAGACAATCTCGTCCACTCGCTCATTTCCGGAGTGTGTGTGACGTGAGGTGACGGTATCTCTTGCGCATCGCATGCCTCCGCTAACGAGCATTAGTCTATGTTCTCATTGCATACTAAGACGGGTTGCCTGTTGACAACGCACGCGTCATTAGGAAGACGACCCTGCCTGGGACAGCTCAGCATGTCAGCGCCCAGCCAAGACAATGGGAGGAAGCTTGGGAAACCCCTTGAATTGCTGCTTAGTATGATTGCATCCACCGCGCGAAGAAGACCTGACTTGATGCACGCGCATTGTACCACGTAGGTTTCTCTCATAGTGGTCGAGAAATGACAAAATAGTCTCCATCGCCTGTTTAGATGGAGGAGGATCGCGTCGTAACCAAAGAGCACGCATCATGCGTGCAGAGCCAGCGCGTGCCGGTAAGACACCGAGAGGAGTCCGGAATCACAATGCCTCTGTGGTATTCGGTTCACGTATGGTTGAGGTTCAAATGTCGGGGTAAGGCTGACGCTGAGCTTTATCGAACGCTCCATAAGTGCGGCTCGTCTCTGCCGAGCCGAATTTTTCGGCGATGACCGACCGCGCTAAGCCGGGCGTACGCAGCGGGCGCTCTCCCAAACTGGCCAAACGTTGTGTCGCGCTTTGTAACTTTGGTATTGCATACTGTGTGTTGATAGAATTGTCATCGTATCTAAGCTGTTGAATACTGCTGGCGAGTTTTGACATCGTCGTACAGGCGGTTTAGATAAAACACTCGGCTAGGTAAAAGTTTAACATAGGATTTTGTGCGTCGGTTCGCCTGCGACGGTCGTCTGAATTCGCGTATATCACTAGCAAAGCATAGCACCCCTGTTGATATTAAACAAGCTGTTTACAGGCTTGCAACATTGTTTTGCACCCGCGCATGACTTGCCTGACATTTCTAGCTAGCGCAACTTTAGAGCAGCCAATCCCCGATGCGTTCCAGATGCCGGCCTTGTCCTCGCATGCGGCATGCGGATGTACATGCGTTCGCAGGCTGCTGAGAAGATGGCTCCCGTTTGCCACATGGTTATTTCTCTCCGTTCCCAAATGGATTTTGCATGTCACTGTGAAAAGATAGCCTTGTGTCTCTCACGAACTACGAATCTGATAGCCTGAGGTGTGGAGAACGTTTTACGCACTCGACATCAGGGGTGCCGTCAAGAGAGGAAGGATCCGGATGTCCGCCTTCGCCTCGAGGGCCGCCTTCGTTTCGCTTTCACCAAACAGGGATCCTGACAGAAAGCTACAAATCAGCGTGGATCTCACCCCTGGCTTTGCCCCTGTTTGGCATTAAAGAACCAGCCAACTGCATCACTGTCAGCATCACTATTTGTTTCCTCCGGCATATCTCTTCCTTTCAAGAACATTAAAAAATCGGCGTAGTATATCTATGAACAGAAATGAATCGCGCTTAACCAGTTGTTATAAAAGCTGACCAACATATACGGAACTCGTCTTTTCAGAGCGGTTTTAAAATTTCTGGAGTTGAAGATTCCCGGAAATAAATGCGGAAAATGTGGCTCAGAGTTTGGGCCACGTGGAACCTACGCTTTCTTAAACGTTATTTGGTGTAACATGTATGGCTAATTTTAATGGCGCTTTGATTGGCACAGGCAACTGTATTTTATGGCACAGGACGACTTTTACCCGCGTCAGACGCATGTGCATAGCGCCAGGCTATAAGAGCACGCATCTGCGCACGACTTACTTTTGCTAAATGTGTCATACTGACGTCAGCTATCGCTGGTGCACACCGGGTATGCCGGTATGCTGGGTATGCGGTATCCGGTGCGCGGTATGCCTTTTAGAGGCGAGAAGCCCGAGGAATGGCGCCTACATGCAAACTGCCCAGCACGCAACTTGGTGCAGACATATATGCCGACGATTAGTTGCGTCTCATCATGTGCTGCTTTTGTGCATGCCTGTACATTTAAGATAATTTAAACAAACGTTTGGGCTTTAGGCATCACTTACATTGTGACGATCGAGCCCCGCTGTGTCACAATTTGAGCACCGCCCGGTATGTATTACACGTCACACTTCTCGTGACTTCAGCTGCTTTTGACGTGCGTCCGACAAGCGTAAAAAGCGTCCACGTGAACGAACCACTGGGCTCCATACCGTGAAACCCACTCTAAAAAGCCGCTTACGGCAGCCGTGGGCTGTGGAGCGTCTATGGCAACTGTATGTGCTGCCATGGCTGAGGGGGCGTGTCAATGTATTGCGGCACCGCGGCGTACGGTTTTCCGCGAACCTCTGTTTATGGACACTAGGCAACTGTGCGTTGGTAGCGCGAATCTTTTACGGGTGTCTGGACTGTCTGGATACTCTCAAACCCCCACGTCATGAAAGATCGAGCGGCTGACAGGAGGTGTGGCTCGCCGGTCGCGAGCCGCCGACCGGGCCTCTCACGCTGCATATGTGGCCGCAGTCCAGCCGTCCTGCGAATGGGCGAGTCGCAAGTCGACCCGAGCCCGTCCCGTGACCTCGCGCCCGTTGACTGGACCCCGCAGCGCACTGCGTGGCCTCGGCACAAGAGTTACGACTTTATCTGTCACGCCTATAGAATGGCACTTTAAATCGTTATCTACGACTCGAACGATGAAGTCATGCCGGGCCGCGGCCAAGTTAAGATGCATGGCCGATTTGCATGTGGTATGGCGAGCTCCCGACCTCACGGATGGCCGCCGGAGGGCGGCTGACCCTATCAGCGGGGTGGATGGAACGTACCGATCCAATTAGGTGAGCCTCTGCGACCTCTGACCTAATGAGCGTGTTACTCCGCCGCTGATGAATAGCAGTATGGAGATGTGGTGCGGGCCTTTTTAAAATGAGGCGCGATCTGAGCACGGGGAAAAGCGCGTCCACGCGCTCCTATTATGGGCGCGTGAGATGTGGAGCAGCGCCGTTGATGGGCGCATTGTTCGCCGCTGGTCTGTCCGTCCGGCCGTCAGCGAGGCGATGGAGCACGCGCCGGCGGCCCCAATGCATCCCAAAGGCAGACGCGGACACCGAGCTGACACCGGGCTGACACCGGGCCGAAATCGAGACCGGGTCGAACCCGGACCGATACTGGGCTGACACTGGACCGACATCGCACTGACACCGGAATAAGGCTTGACGAACATTCGCTTGCCACAGGACTGACACAGGGCCGAGACCGAAAACGGGTCGGGAGCCGCCCAACACCGGACTGGCACGTGGCCGACATCGGGGCGACAACGAGCCAGCCAACACGGGACTGATGACCGCCGAACGGACACCAGAGTACCCTCAGACCGGTGGCACGGACCAGCTCCTGCTGTACCGAGCTGCGCCGCTGAACGGGCGCCAGAGTGACCTCAGACCGATGGCACGGACCAGCTCCTGCTGTATCGAACCGCGTCTCTGAACGGGCGCCAGAGAAACCCCAGACCGATGGCACGGACCAGCTCCTGCTGGACCGAGCTGCGTCGCTGAACGGGCGCCAGAGTGACCCCAGACCGGCGGCACGGACCAGCTCCTGCTGGACCGAGCTGCGTCGCTGAACGGGCGCCAGAGTGACCCCAGACCGGTGGCAAGGACCAGCTCCTGCTGCCCCGAGCCGTGCGACCGCCTCATCGGGCTGACACCAGACGATGGTGGACGACACTACGGGATTGTGACACTACGGCTGGTACGGGACTGACAGCGAACCGACACCGGACCCACACGGAGTCATGGACGACACTACGGGATTGTGACACTACGGCTGGTACGGGATTGACAGCGAGCCGACACCGGACCCACACGGAGTCCGGTGTCCACCGCATGACTGACAACTGGATACTGGCCTCAGACCAGATCATCACCGCGGCTGTTCATGGTTTTCCGTCTGGTCAGCGGTGTCAGCGCGATGGCCGCGTTCACACACGCACATGCACACACACACACACGTGCCGCAAGTCGGTTGCTTATGCCCCAGATGAATGGGGCCGCCGATCTGCCCGCATCAGTCGGAAGCGTTCGTTGCGGGCTGGTCTGACCTTTGCTGTTACGAACGGCGTGTTGGCTATTTCTTCCTATTGGAAGACATCTGACTGATAAACAGTGGTCGTCGACGTGAGCCAACCCGCCTCGTTAAATGAATTGGTGACGACATCGCTTTTTATCCATCGTCTGAAAGCCTCCGTGAGCCCATCGATTAACCATGTGTTGCAATGTTCTCCAAACATCCTTCAGCGTTGTTTACGAGATGCGTGTTTGTTAACCCATTCAGGAGAGAGCTGTGCGGAGCGCGACGGTTGGTGTTGACGGATCCTCTCTTCACAACACCGCCTCAGTCACAATGTGCTTGAAATCTGCATACGAATGTGCTTACCGCGGGATGCCCTACATGCGACCAGCATATAACAGATGGTTAGGTCTTATGACCGTGGAGCAAATTAACCGGGTGTGTGAACGACCCAGTGCAACTAACCAGAATTTGGTATGTTGGTCATATAGTTGTAATTTCCGCCGGACTGGGACTACATGCCCAGCGTGCTCGGAACACCCACGTCTTCTCCTCTGTGTGCTTTAATGTGCACTGACTGATAATATGATACACTGTCGAGATTGTCGTAGATCGATAACGATTGTCGTAGATCGATAACTACGTGATTACAGTGCGTTTAGCTCTCCCGCCAGGCCCATGAGACCCAGATGCGGGACAGTGAGAGGCGGCTGTGGCGTCCACCATAGCTACGGAACACGTGGAGCAGTCACGTGACGCCCTCTGAGCCGTCCACCACAGCCGTGGAACACATGGACCAGTCACGTGACGCCCTCTGAGCCGTCCACCACAGCTGTGGAACACATGGACCAGTCACGTGATGCTCGTCAGGCTCTGAAATAGTCTAGATCTGTCCACTACTGGGTCTGGTTAGGTCTGACCTGCATACTCCTGACATGCTCCGTTAAACGGATGCTGGCTGACGTTCAACAGAGAACACTGCACCACGCATCAGCGCAAGCGTGATGACATTACGGCCATCTGCGTCACGTTCACGTGGCGGTCGGCGGTCGTCTTGTATATTCGTCATGGCTTGGGTATTCAGATGTCCATCCCAGCCGCCTCAGAGCGTTATTATTCATTTGGAAACGACATATGTTGAGCGGGTTTAATGGCATATGTGTTCGCGTCGCTGGTATGTGAGTTTTTGGACGTGCGGACGGACCTGCGCAAAAAATCGGTATGCAGCACATTTTAGAGCTCTTCACGAAAAATCATGCATGGATTTGGATCCATTTCGCTCAGCATGATGGTTGCATGATCAACACGGCTATTCGGCGCGCGTCCGTCATCTCATGCATGAAAAGCTCGCGAGAGATTTCACGGAGCATCTGTCGGAACTGGCAGATCAGAACTCACACATTTTCCTTGTGCCCACCCGGCTCCGTCGCTGCAGGCATCACAAGCACGCAACCGCCATTCACGACGGCCCCAATTTCGCTTTCCTATTGTCCACGTGGGCAGAGAGGCGCGCCTCTGTTTAATCGTGACGCTCCGCCTGAGAGTCCGCGCTTTTCACTCCTGTCACGCGACCCCGGGCGTGTGAACGGGCCGGGATAAATCAGCCGGCCGTCATGTCTCGGCCGCCGGGCGTGGGTGCCTCGCGCCGCCGCGTCCGCCGCCGCCGGCTCATGCAGATTTCATGGGCGCACTTGTTCCCAGCGGGCGGCGATGTTCCGCCAACGAAAGCTCTGCGTCAGAGGACGCTGCGTGACCCTCAGAATCTGAAGCGCCTGTTCGGCGACTGTTTTCACAGGCGGCGCGGCGCGGCGGTGTGCCCGGTGTCGGTAGCTGTCGGCCGGCGGTGTGCCTGGTGTGGGCAGCTGTCGACCGGCGGTGTGCCTGGTGTGGGCAGCTGTCGACCGGTGGTGTGCCTGGTGTAGGTAGCTGTCGGCCGGCGGTGTGCCTGGTGTGGGCAGCTGTCGGCCGGCGGTGTGCCTGGTGTCGGTAGCTGTCGGCCGGCGGTGTGCCTGGTGTCGGTAGCTGTCGGCCGGCGGTGTGCCTGGTGTCGGTAGCTGTCGGCCGGCGGTGTGCCTGGTGTCGGTAGCTGTCGACCGGCGGTGTGCCTGGTGTCGGTAGCTGTCGACCGGCGGTGTGCCTGGTGTCGGTAGCTGTCGACCGGTGGTGTGCATGGTGTCGGTAGCTGTCGACGGACGGTGTGCCTGGTGTCGGTAGCTGTCGACGGACGGTGTGCCTGGTACGGGCAGCTGTCGGTCGGTGGTGTGCCTGGTGTCGGTAGCTGTCGACCAGTGGTGTGCATGGTGTCGGTAGCTGTCGACGGACGGTGTGCCCGGTGTCGGCCGCCGCTCCCCGTCGCACCGTTTTCAGTACTCCGCACCGCGGGCCGGCCGGCCGCCGCGCTGGTGGGTGCCGCCGGTGCCAGATAAGGTGTACCGGCGCGCCTCTGGTTACGGGGCGGCGGCATCTGCGGTTGCGCCACGCCGCCGCCCCCGCCATGCGGCGACCGCCGCGGCCTGACGGGTCAGACAGCTCGACCCGAACGGCCCTCCGCCGCGCTACTCTCACCCCGGAGCGGCAGTGGCGGTCTCGGCCGGGCGGGTCGACCCGGCGCTGACTGCCGCGCCGCCTGCGCTCGGTCGGCGTGCCACAGTCTGAACGGTGCTCAGCGGGATGCCAGGCCTCCCTCAGGCTATTCTGGAATGCAATTACTCAGTATGTGCCGCTGCAGCGCAGAGCTGTGCCTTACACCTTGAGTGCGCGTAATCGGCCACGGCGGGGCTGCGGCAAAGGCCTACGCCTTAGTGCAATGCTGCTATGCTATGTTGATGTGTTGCAAAATGCTAAGCATGCAGATTTTGTATCTCTCCTTCCACTTTCACGCCTTTGAGGATGATAATGTTTAAAAGCGACGTTAAGGGATCGAATTATTGATTCTGATGTCTGGCGGTAACTTGATGACGACTTTTGGTAGACGAACTACGATTTCTATTATACCGACTTTTTTGTTTCAGGTGCCAGGCATCTAGAATCCCGACGAAGACAGGAAGTTTGAAGAGTGTGCTGCCTTCAGCGCTTGCAATGTATGGACGGGCTTAATCTGTGATGCGCACAGACTGAGCTTATGAAAGAGCTCAAACTCCAAAATCCAGGCTCTCAAATGCAGACGTGAAGACCTCGGACTTTTTTCAGTGCTCTAGTGAATAAACGTGTTCGAACAGCTGGATCCAGTCTTGCAGAAAACAACAAGATTAGCCCACCTATCGCATACAGACGAATCTTCAAACAGAGGTAAGCAAGTACGGTGCGTTGCATCCTATTCTCGCATTTATTGAGGCTCGAGTCGACGCTGAAAACATTTCAAGAACTATTTAGTATGCAGCGATGATGTAATGGGATACACTATGTACTGTTACGGTGGGTTATGTACTGTTCAGTGTACTGTGTACTGTTCAGTTTGAGTTATGGTGGGAGTTATGTTAGAGTTTGAGTTATGGTCGAATAGCTTAAACCCGGATACCATTAGACTCATACTCCATTAAAAGTTTGAAAGAGCTTGTAGCGTATCACTTTTCATGATGAGACTTGATGTTGAGTTTGCTCAGCGAGATGCGGAAAAAATGGTCATATTGATATTGGATTATCATTACAGGGTACATCCCCTGTCCGTGTAGTCCTGTGCAAATGCAAACCTTACTACCTTCGTGTGTGTTGCTTGGGTTGGATATTATGTGAGATTATTTCCGTGCCCAATATTCGCCGATTACTGTTTGTTGAAATGCCGGGGCTCAAACGCTGACCCGGGATCGTCCCATCCCAGCGAGCTAATGATCGCTACAATCGAATACATCGAGCGCCTCTGTAAGAGTTGGGCCGGGCAGATAGTCTGTCCAGCTGATGACTATGTTACGTGGCCCCTTGCGATTGGAACAATCCATTACTGCCGGTGAGTCGCTGAATCAATTACTGGTGGCCGGTGATGGCTGGCGGCGCCCCAGCCCCGGCCTCGGCTCGGTGACAGTGCGGATGACGGGCCGGCCGAGTCGGAACAGCATTCTGCGACCCCTGACGACCCGGGGCGCGGAGGAATGGTACCCGTCGGCATGTAGGTCGAAGGGTCGGTCCTTCGGAACCGTCTGTTATCCCTTCAGCTTGTCCCGAAAACAGCAGATATCGCCCTTCTGTGGAATGGTCATCATCGATCACACATCTAAACCGCGGGGTTCCAGCTGGCTTTCTTGACACGCTACGCCCGCACGCAGCCGAATCACGCACGTTTGTCGGTCTCTGCTAGAGTTGGGCATTTGGGTTGGTTAGATTCGAATAGGCTCAGATGGGTTCAAATCTTGCAAATACTCAAACCCCAAAAAGGATATTTCGAACTCTGAAAATCTGCATTGGAATTCTAAAATCGCACTGAATCCTGGAAGCCATCATCGACATATACCATTAAAAGCATTCAGTAATACCTAGTTTTATATCTCCTTCAGATGAACTAAATTACAGCACGCGCACATCTGTCGGCTCTACACTGAACGGACTCATCTGTTCTCTTTTCGTAAGCTGTAACATTTCGAGATTTTGATCCAAAAATTATCCAAACATATTCAACTTTTGGCTCCAGAACCGACTCGAAATCCGAGTTTCCTTTCCTCGAGATTATAACCGGAAAACGTTGCGTGTCGTCAGGTCCAATTAAGACCCTCGCCTCGCAGGTCACCTGTGCCGGGCCATTCCATGCAGTGCAGCGCTCGAATCGCCTTCATCACGCAGATCCCGGGCGCCGAGGCTGGTGTCAGTGGTAGTCGCTGCAACCAATTCGAAGGGTACGCTGGCCATGCTGAGGCGACATTGACCTTGCCGCCAGGTCAGGGGGAAACGAGACTCCGGCCACCGCGGCGTCTCGACCCCTGAACTCCTGGGATGCTTCGCGGGGCTATTTACGCGACTGCGGAGCGACTCACGCGCAGTTTTGTTCCGCCGGTTATAGGTGCTAATTACAGTGCTACTGATGGTCCCGCCTGTTTGATGCCGGGTGCAATCGAAACCCGGGTTCCTCAGATGAGCGTATGGACGTTGGCGGCGGATATTGGGACCTGTAGCGTATCGCCCCTCCAAAGGTTATCTAATGAGTCAATGTTCTAGAAAATCCGTGTTCTGCTATACAGCGCCAAAAGCTTCAGGGCTGATATAAGCTCGGGTTGCATTGCTAGGCAAGCATTTGAGCAGCAATAGCTCTGGTTCAACGAACGTATTGCTACGTCAACAGTTTTGTCTTTGCTTTGACGCGTCATTACTTGACATACCACAATGGCTTGGGCAGGGTCGGATGGGCCATGTTCTCCCATTTGTCTGCCCGATTGCTGGAAGAACGGGCCGAAGGCTCTCAGGTAATCGAGCGTCCGGTACCCGTAATGACTAGTCTGCTCCACCCTCTGTTTGTCGGGGATAATTGGTTATCCGGTTAGCAAATTTGGCAGGCACGCTGTGTGCGCCAGTACCTCTCAAACGACAGTGAAAACGTCAAACCTCGGTATTAGTAACCAAACTTGGGGTCACGTTAGAATTCGGTTAGGCCTCGAGCAATGAGTTTTGTGCGAGGCTTTCGTGCGAACTTACTCACACGCTAACATGCGCTGAAAGCTCGGCTCAAGAAGATAAGACTCGCAATAGCTCTTTATGCCTGTATTTTAATCCAAGTGAGGCTGGAGGGAATAGCTCGACTCACTAATGGTACGATTCTGTTGTTGTGTCGCCCACAGGCGCCTTGATGGCCCAGGGTCGGATATGAATGATGCGTCCTTTTGCGAAATGAACGCCTGATTGCGACTGATTTAATGACGAATTCATTACCTCGTATCGGCCTGCGCGGTTACCAACGGAGCAAAGGCCATTGATCGGGTAATCGAAGGCATTCCGGACCTGGAAGCACTCCTTCACACAAACGTTCGTGCTCGTCCTCAGAACGACAAACCATTCATTATCAGCTCAGAGCTGAGTTTGATGTGGGGGGCCTCACACAGAGCCCGTGCATGGGCTCACCCATGGGGCATTATCTGCGGCATTGGGCGTCGGGCTCGGCTGGAACGCTGCGGCTGTCTGTACGGGTGACATCTCGCTCTGGGGAGGGGAGGCGCTCCACGCTGATTGGCCGTCACGCGGGACATGTCACGCGACACCGGGACCGGGCGTGTGTCGCACCACCCCGGTCCGGAGGACGGGAGGGGCTCGCCGGACACTTGAGCCCGCCCCTCTGGACGCTGCACCCTGACCGGTCCGCTGATCGATGTGCTGTCCATCCGGCTGGACAGTGTTTGCTGGCATCGGGTCACCCCAGCCCGGCGTCTGCCGGACGTCGGACCAGCACAGCCCCCGTCTCTCACGCGTCGGGCCAACAGACGCCACAGTCAGTACGGCCGTGTCAGGGCAACCTGGCCTGGTGGCTGGTGGGGAGTCCGCATGGTGGCTGGTTAGTCACTAGACGTTGTTCCGGCTGGTCTGTCGTATGGCTAGCTCAGGTTGGCCCATTCGTGCACAGCAACCTTTTAGATGTAGGTGCATACCTCGCAGTCACAGCGCTCAGTAAACGTCTCAGTCACAGCGCTATGCATACTCGGCAGTCGCAGCGCTCTGCATGTTCAGCAGCCACAGCGCTCTGCATACTCAGCAGTCACAGCGCTATGCATGCTCAGTAGTCACAGCGCTCTATATAGCAGCCACAACGTTCTGCATACTCAGCACTCACAGCGCTATGCATACTCAGCAGTCACAGCGCTATGCATACTCAGCAGTCACAGCGCTATGCATACTCAGCAGTCACAGCGCTCCACATGGCAGCCACAGCATTCTGTGTGCTCAGCAAGCAGCCACGGCGCTCTGCATACTCAGCAGTCACTGCGCTCTGTATACTCAGCAGCCACAGCGTTCTGTTTATGCCGACCAGCCACTGCAGGAGGTCTGGCCGGCTCCGGCGTAGTCCAGATAGTCAGACCAGGGGCCCCGACCTGAGCCGATGTGTCAAGATAATGTCGTAGGTGCGTGCGGTAACACCGCTAACGAGACTGAGTCGTGCGTCGCGGTATCATCTTAAACCGACATCCCACCTGACACATGTCAACCGGGTGTAAAGGTCATCGTCTGTTGGACAAATCGGACGTCTTCCGTCAGACACACCGGCATCGTCTGTCAGAAGTGACACGCCGCGCACGTGTGGCGACGTTCGGTCAGATGGCTGGGCCGGTGGACGGCGGCGTGCACTGTTCCACATCGTCGATGAACGGCGGCGTGCACTGTTCCACATCGTCGGTGGACAGCGGCGTGCACTGTTCCACATCGTCGGTGGACAGCGGCGTGCACTGTTCCAAATCGTCGGTTGACAGCGGCGTGCCTTGTTCCAAATCGTCGGTGGACAGCGTCGTGCCTTGTTCCAAATTGTCGGTGGACGGCGGCGTGCACTGTTCCACATCGTCGGTGGACGGCGGCGTGCACTGTTTCACATCGTTGATGGACGGCGGCGTGCACTGTTCCACATCGTTGATGGACGGCGGCGTGCACTGTTCCATATCGTTGATGGACGGCGGCGTGCACTGTTCCACATCGTCGGTGGACGGCGGCGTGCACTGTTTCACATCGCCGTACCCGCCACTCAGCATTGCTACGTCTGACCAGCGCAGCCGGCTTCACTCACGTGGGTCTCGAATAACGCAGTGCGAACTAACGAGAACTGAGCTGCTAGAGGCTGGGCAGACAAGGTGGACGCTCCATTGATGGCGTCTTTTTCGCAGAGACGGTATTGGGAGTTCAGTTGAGAGAAGTCGACACTGATACACTGAATTTCCTCTGTTTAATTCATGCATGCTCGCTCTCGGGATGATCTAGAAACCACTGATCACACCAAGGGCAGGAAAACAGATTTTAAACAATTCGTAGAACGGTTACTAACGACACTGATGTTCAGTGAACCGGTACGACGATCTAAATATGATCTAAATCACTCTTCGCTCTGTTATCTGGGCTTAGCGGCCGGTGGCTTTGAACATTTTAATGAGGTTGAAGATACGTGCCATTATGGTTAAAACTTGCTGTGTATTTAGAGGAGCCGCTCCCCTCCCCCTCCCCCCCCCCCAACCATAGTGTTCCCTGGCCTTAGCACTGGATCTTTAAAAGCTGGGTAGAAGTGCTTCACATGACATGACAAAGTGCTCTTCTCCAGACCCTGTTTAACAGTTCCACTGGTGGCTGCTGCTCATCGTACCATGGCTTAGCTGGACGACCTACTGCTGCCTTATGACAGGGCTGACTACTGTTATGTTGTTTGAGGGCGTCATTTGGCTCACTCTCAAATTTTCACTTTCAAGGGTTGGCGAGACTCGAGCTCACTGTTATTTGTTCTGCCCTGGTCCTTTTGGGTGGCGAAGATTTGTTACGCGCTGCATGTGATACCCACTCAAAATTTTGCATAGCCAGTGCTTTGTTTTGAGCTTCACTCAAACCGCACTGGCCTCCGCACCAGCTGCTTACAACCCTGTGCGTGTGTGGTTTGTTTGTGCGCCAGAGGTGGCGGCGACGGGACCGGATGGCCGGAGGGCCGGCGACGCCGCCCGACCGTGACCCTCACCAGGCTATCTCCATAAGCGTCCCTCCTCCTCATCTATCACAGGATGATCACGTTCGCGGAAATCACCGAATCGGAGGGTGGGGCCCGGCATCTCCGTTAACTACCGTGACATGCGTGTCGAGCGGCGGAGCTCCTCGGTCCTGTCCGGGAGCGACGCCCGAGGCCGACGCCGGGGACATTGTCCGCCCGGTCCTGTCCGGGGGCGACGCCCGAGGCCGACGCCGGGGACACTGTCCGCCCGGTCCTGTCCGGGAGCGACGCCCAGGGCCGACGCCGGGAACACTGTCCGCCCGGTCCTGTCCGGGAGCGACGCCCGAGGCCGACGCCGGGGACATTGTCCGCCCGGTCCTGTCCGGGGGCGACGCCCGAGGCCGACGCCGGGGACACTGTCCGCCCGGTCCTGTCCGGGGGCGATGCCCGAGGCCGACGCCGGGGACACTGTCCGCCCGGTCCTGTCCGGGGGCGACGCCCGAGGCCGACGCCGGGGACACTGTCCACCCGGTCCTGTCCGGGGGCGACGCCCGAGGCCGACGCCGGGGACACTGTCCGTCCGGTCCTGTCCGGGGGCGACGCCCGGGACTGACGCCGGGGACACTGTCCGCCCGGTCCTGTCCGGGGGCGACGCCCGAGGCCGACGCCGGGGACACTGTCCGCCCGGTCCTGTCCGGGGGCGACGCCCGGGACTGACGCCGGGGACACTGTCCGCCCGGTCCTGTCCGGGGGCGACGCCCGAGGCCGACGCCGGGGACACTGTCCACCCGGTCCTGTCCGGGGGCGACGCCCGAGGCCGACGCCGGGGACACTGTCCGCCCGGTCCTGTCCGGGGGCGACGTCCGGGACTGACGCCGGGGACACTGTCCGCCCGGTCCTGTCCGGGGGCGACGCCCGAGGCCGACGCCGGGGACACTGTCCGCCCGGTCCTGTCCGGGGGCGACGCCCGGGACTGACGCCGGGGACACTGTCCGTCCGGTCCTGTCCGGGGGCGACGCCCGAGGCCGACGCCGCGGGACACTGTCCGCCCGGTCCTGTCCGGGGGCGACGCCCGAGGCCGACGCCGGGGACACTGTCCGCCCGGTCCTGTCCGGGGGCGACGCCCGGGACTGACGCCGGGGACACTGTCCGTCCGGTCCTGTCCGGGGGCGACGCTCGGGACCAACGCTGAGGGACAATGTCTGCCGATGGAGGTGACCGTCGACGAAGCGGAAGGGGCCGCTGACAACAGACGGAGGGATTACGGGTGGAACAAAGAGGACTACTGACGATGCGGAGAGGACTAGTGACGGGACGGTGGGTCTGTGGTTGAACAAAGAGGACTAGTGACGGGACGGAGGGTCTGGTGACCGGACGGAGGGTCTGCGGGTGGAACAAAGAGGACCAGTGACGGGACCGACGGAGCTGGTGACCGTACGATGGGTTGGTGACGTGATGGTGAGGGATGCTGATGGCTTGGTGGGGATGGCTGCCTATTGCACGGCGGAGGCTGTTTCTAATTAAATGGCCAACATCATTAGCGCCATGACGGTGACACCGGACGGGGATGTGCGAACCACAAACGAGGCTGTGGGAACCGCTGACAGGGCATATTTGATGGTAACTGGATTGAATGCTGATGGCACATAACTTTGCACACATCGGTAAGTGAAACGTTGAGGAAACATTATGTCATTCTTGTAGGCAATTAAATAATCGGTGAGTGGTTAATTACCATATCGCACTCAGTTCCTTGCGATGTAAACAAGTTGTGCGTGACTGTGTTTAATCCCTCTGAGTGCGTTTCTGGAAAATGCCATTGGCGATGTTCTCGCTACGTTAATGGAAAATGTCGCTACTCGTCGTTCTTAGACAGTTTTCCGCATTCACCTTACTATATCAGCCTGTCAATATCAAGGCCTCCATGCTCCACTTTGAATCCATGTACCACTCTGAACAGGACAGAATCCATCACGATAGCGCCGCCGTGACGGCGCTCTGACGCCCTCATCCCCAAACCTTTCATCTCCGTGTCGCAAGCGAGGCGCGCGCCCGCCGTCGCCGCCCCCTGCCCCTCCCCTTTGTGCCGGCTCTGGCAGCCAGCTGCCTTGCCGCAGGCGACGCCGGTTCCCGCCGCCGTCCGCAGATGGCGTTGCACTCGCCGTCACAGACCTGCCAGTCTGGTGTGAGGCCCGCCGTGGACAGGGCGGGAGGGTCCCGCCGACGCGGTGCTGATCGGTGTTGGGGCCGGACGTGGGTCCAGCGGCTCTCAGGCGGGTGATCAGGTGATCCCGGAACTGGTGTTCGCATGTGAGCGGGTATAGCGGTCTGGGGCGTCACGTGACCCATCCGAACATTGCTGGATCAACGATCACGACACGAAAGGTAAGCATTACAAGGCTTCAAAGGCGCAGGCGTCGTCACAACAGCACTTAGCATTTTAGGCTTGAAGCCGAACTCTGGCGGGAATGTGCTGCAAGGTGCCGCAGACGTCACCGGACGGCGGCGCACCGGACACCGGACGGCGGCGCACTCCTCCATCTGAACGCCGTCTTGTTTCCGCGCGTCTGCCTGCGATGGTGCGGCCCCTCACCCGTGCCGTTCACTGGAGCTCTTGGACAGGATGCCTGCGGCTCTCTGCGCGGGGGAATCTGACATGCGACTTTGAGTCGTCGTGTTCGCGCATCCCTGGCCCGTGGGACACGCCCCAGAGCACGCGCTGGGCTACTCTGGAACACGCCCGGACGGTGGGGACGCACCGTTGCCTGCCGCATATGTGTGAGATCGACCTGTGACAAGACCGGAATCAAGCATACGCGTCGCGGGTCGGGTGGGATTGACTCCGAGCAACGGGGTGGGGGGGGGGGGGGGGAGGGTTGGCTGCTCATTCAGGCAGGATATCCTACGAGGAACTGAAGGCCGCTGCTTGGCCATCGAGACGACCGGACGGCGCCTCGTAAAATAATTTGCAACTATGTCATGCATCACGTACGACTGAACAATATCCGTTCTTTTTTCCCAACGCTGCTGTGGGGCTTCAGCCACGGGGAGCCTGTACCTCAGAACTGTTACGGAGAGCTCCCTTAGTTTGGTCTTCATATATCTCATCGTTAACGGTTCTTACTTGATTTCGTGGAAGAGCTTGCTGATTTTAAGTTAACCACTTGGCGTTCACCATTGACGCTAGCCTCTTTTAAGACCACACAGCTTTTCATTGAAGGGAGTGATCCACATTCGAAGATATTGAAGCACGCTTCGTGTATGATGCGATCATTTCACCTTTAACTATTGGTGTATTTTTAAGTGGAAAAGACTGTCCTAGACAACAAAATATCTGCATTGTAAATGTGCCCCGCAACGCGTCATTGTTTGATGACGTCATGAAACCTTTGTGTGACGTTAAGGACGCCAAACTAGCTGTGTGAAATTGTCATTTACCTGTAGAACTTCGAACTCGTCGAGTGGTGGCAGCACTGGCTGGAAGTATTCGCTGAGTCAATATCGCTATGTGCTCGTATTTGGCTTTCTCGTGATGTTCTTACACATTTTTTCCGTTAGTTTAGGGTGTTTACTTGTATTTACATAATCGGCTATGACATTATTTTTAAGCTTTTCAGCTATATGTCTTATTTCCGTAATGATTAGCAAGTGGAGAAAATATGTACAACGTCTTATATTGAGTAGAACCAAGCGTGTTTCGTGACTGAAGCTCGCACAGCTTGCTCAACGCTCAGAGCCAATGGACGTCATCCGTAATGAACGCGCTCACGGACGCCAGATCTGAACGGCTGGACGATAATATTCTTTCTGGTCTGGAACGCCGCCTGGCCTGTTGTAGGGTGACAGGATTTGAATTGCGCTGTTATGGCGTCGTGCATGCCAGAGTATTATTGAAATAGCCTGCATGACATAGTCTGCACATCTTAGCGGACGTGTAGTTCAGAAACTAGATAGCTTAAAGTCTAGGGAGGAAAGTGCTGTGAACTGCACCGAATGATCCTCCAAATGGTTATTTGAGTTGAAAACCCCATGTCGTAGTGAACATTCCGTCTAGTATTTGATTATCGTTTGGCGACCAGGCCATGGCATTGTCATGTTTCTAAGCTCAGCTACATGCATCCTGGCGGGAAGCTTGAAAGCAGAATGAGTTAACACAGTGTCCGTTTACACGAATACTGGAGCGGGCATCAGTGGCAGCTTACGGTCTATTCCGCAGACAAGTCTTTCTTTGGGGAGTTGTCAGTTGTTTTATGCGTGTGAATAGTGTCAAAGTGGCGATGGCGGATCCAGAGATATGTGGGTCTGGCCATTGCTCGGTGACTGAAATCTGTTGGCAATGCTGGTAAGGCTGCAAGCAAAGTGCATTGTCATATTCTGATCGAACCTTTTTTTCAAAAATGCATGCGTGTCGTAATCATCGCGCTTGAGGGCTAATTAGATAACTTCGCGCGTGAAGCTATGGACCTTAACTTTGGAATATATAGGTATATATATATATATATATATATATATATATATGCATGTGTGTGTATACAGAAGTTCACTATCGTACCATCATATCATCGTGTCTGTACCACTATCATATTTCAGACAACAAATCTGTGTTTTGTCCAACAGCATCTCAAACAGGTTTGTTTTCCATGTTTGAAGATATGTTCTTGCGAGTGGTAATGATGTTGACTGTTACTTGCCTTGTTTTGGGGCATTCTGACATCGCCGCTCGCCGTGATTTTGGAAGGTGTCGCTTCATTTCCGTAGTTGGGCCAAGGTGCCTGTTTGTTCGCGCTCGCTTGCATGGTACTCAACTGGTGATACCTTTAAGACACCAATGAAATGGGAGACGCGTCAACACATATACGTGGCACCTAAAGTTAGAGGCCAAATTATGGGCTAAAAATTAGAGGCAAAATGGTTTAAAGGAAATGTTTTCACAATGACATCAGATTTTCAATTACGATAGCTGTCTTGTAGTTTGGTTTGGTCCTGAACCCGCGGCACTGGCGTTCGCTGGCTGTGGGCGACACCTCAGGTTGATACTGTCCCAGCCCCGTGCGGGCCCACGCTTCTGAGGTCGGAGCCTGGTGATGGTGATCGCGACCACACGACATCGCCCCCCCCCCCCCCCCGTCCTCTGTCCGTTACCGACGTGCCAAGACTGGGCAGATGGCCTGGTGACCCGGCTGGCAGCTGGACACGCCGCAGCCGGTCAGCGGCCGCCGGTCAGCCGTGTGCCAGCCGGGTCATCCGGCACCGTTACCGCCCGCGTCATGCAACACTGCCTCTCCGGTCAGCGACGGCCTGTCGGGTCGCGGAATAAACACCCGCTGCCGATGATGACACGCCTGACCGACGCTCGCCGGATCGCCCTGGCCCGGAGCCGACACGGGGCCTGCCCGGGGCCGACACGGGCTCTGCCCGGGGCCGACACGGGGTCTGCCCGGGGTTGACACGGGGCCTGCCCGGGGCCGACACGGATCCTGCCCGGGGCCGACACGGGACCTTTCCGGGGCCGACACGGGGCCTGCCCGGGGTCGACCCGGGCTCTGGTTTAGGGTCGACACGAGGCTCGTGGCGGGATCCGAGGAGTGAGCTAGGGATGAATCCGGATTTGCGCGGCTCCACGACTGGATCAATGGCTGGACACAAGAAAAGACCGGCCCGACTCGCTCGTGCGCTCTGTGGCTAAAACGAAGAGTGGGGCGTCGACATTTTTTGCACCGTGTCGCGGTTTTGCGTGGTTGGTATGGAAACACACACAACCAGCACCCAATAACTTTTGCATCAAGGCTGTTCGCTTGGTCGAAGCGCAAGTTTCGACTTTTCTAATGCTTCACGCTTCTCTAATCGCATTCTTTGTTCTAGGCACGCTGCCATTGAGGCGTGACATTCGATCCCAACGAACGCGAGCGGTGGGGTCCGACCGTGAGGAACACTATTCTGCTGATCTAACGCGGAAACGGCTGAAGCAGGAAGGGTTTGGTCAGCAGAGGAGTCTCAGTCAGGAGTCAGCAGCAGTCTCCTCTCACCTGGTAGAATTCAACTAGCTTTCATGGAGAGGAACGTGGCGAATGTCGCGTCGTCCCGTATTTGCGTAGCAGTGGTGGCGCTATGGGCTTTGAGTTGGGGGGCAGGACTTCCCAGCGGGCATTTCGAACAAATTGGCGCATTCTTACAAGGGGCCTCCCGTGTATGGTCGTATTCAAGGGAGATGTGCACCGAGAGTATGAACCCCTTATCAAGCTGTTATGTGTTTTATATAAAGTAATGAAATATGGACGCTAAAAACCTAGAATCGGTACGTTCACATTATTCAGCAAAGGGTCTCACTAACGTAAAATAGGATCTACTGTTCCAGAAAAGAGTGTCCTAATGCATAGAGGGGCCAGAGGGGCCTTACACAGGCCAGGATGCTTCCGATTTACGACGGGGCCTCCAAATCTAGCCAAGGAGCCTCGCTTTCTCAGTGTAGTACATCAGGGTGCTCCTAAACCAGAGCAGGGGCTTCCTAGCTTGTAACGGGGCATCCCGAGCCAGCAGAGGCGGACTGGGGACCACGTGCCACCGCTCGGTCGCAGTCGCAGTCCGCCTCCTTAACACACAAAAATGGGTTTGCCATGGCATTGAGCACTGGCTGTCCGCTTTATGAAGGTGGCCCCCGCAACCAAGAAATCAAAGCTCTTGATGTAGCAAGGGGTCTTGGAGGGTCTCTTATTAGTTTTTAGCTCAGTCATGGGGCCTCCTTGATCTGAATTTTCGTACTCTATGTGTGGATGCAAGGGCTTTAGTTGGGGAAAGGGCCCCCGAAAGGGGAAGGGGGCAAAAATATAATCTTGCTCATTGCCTGCCAGCAGGGGGGCAACTGCCCCTGCCCTCCCGTGCCCCCCCCCCCTTCTCTCCCTTGCCGCTTCGCCCCTGCCTCATAGAATCTCAGCGCCCTGTATTTATGCAGCCTTCCAGTTTACTGGTGCCATTCAGCCCGATGTGGCCTTTGCAGTATCGACATCATGGAAAATCACTTTCCGTTCGCGGTATGGTGTGCCCAAAGCCGCCGATACTGACGGGAGCTGTTACACAACTCGGCCCCTGCCGCCGATGCGGAGCGCCACGGGTCCGCCATGGCGAGTCTGTTCGACCTCCTCCAGGTCGTGTCCAGAACATATTGGACTGCAGGTCAACACGCACCAGCCTCACGACCCGCGGACGGCGCGCGCTCACAGCGCACGATAATTCGGTTTGCCGCCGCGACTCCGTTCAGTGCCGGCGCCCGCCGCTGATGGCGCGCCTTACCGTGCGGCGTTGGCAGCGGCCGCAGGCACCCGATATGCGCTCCCCTCTGCAGCCCCGCTCCCGGCGACGCATCGGCCCGTCTGCGACCGAGCGATGGCGCGTGGTCCCCAGTCCGCCTGCACGCTGGCCGGTGAGCGCCGCCAGCGCTGCGCCTGCACGCGTGCACGGCGCCGGCGGCGGCGGCGGCGGGCGCTGGTGGTCCTTGGCCGCCCTGTCCAGTGTGAGCCGTTTGTGCGCCATGTTTCGGATCGCTGGGCGCGGCAGAGGGCTCGCGTTGTGGTGGCCGCTTGTCGGCGTGGACGTCGTTGACATATTAACGCGTCATCTGCGGACTTTGTAAAGCAATTGATGACGTTAAGCTTATAGTCAGTGGTAAATATGGACAGCAGCTCTTAAGTATCAGATTGGGGCTTGGGCAGGTGCGCGTACTGGCGCTGCCTCTAGCGAACATTGCTTTTGACGCTAGAAGCAGCTTAGCCGTTTACAATTCCAATAAATGTCCCAGAATCAAAATATCTTAGTTGACCACATCTGGATCTATGTAGACATGTAGAAACTTGCAATCATGGTGCGTGATTGCAGCACCTTGCTGTATACCTGTGTGCGTCATTTCTTGCTGTACCTTTCCCACGTCCCCGTCCTTTTTCCTACACCAAACTCGCACTGATAGCGTGTCATAGTTTTGATCATGTTCCTGTCTTGAGCAGCAATCCCATGAATCCGATCTGCTTCGCCTGGGGATCTCAGGGCACCACATCGCGAGGTGACCTAGTGGCCCTCTCCTCACATGCTTCTTGCTCCCGGGGCGAGGGGCGACCGATCGCAGCCCGATTTTATCGCCGGAAAATACGGACGTAACTCATGGGGACGCCCGGGCCGTCGCATTACCATAGCCGACTCATATCTCCGGTCGTCTCTGTCATTTGTACGATATCTCCCGCGCGCGGGACAAATCTGGCGCGCGTCTCCGGGCGCGCTGCGGTGGCCGGCCGGCCCGCCGTAAATCGGGCCCGGCGCGCGGAGGGCGGGGCGCCGGCCGGGAGCGCGGCGGGCGGCGGGGCCGGCCGCGGTGTCGGACCGGCCGCCCGCTGACACGACCGGCCGCCGATCGCCGCACCGGCCGCCGGCCCCGACGACGGCCGCGGTGTCGGACCGGCTGCCCGCTGACACGACCGGCCGCCGATCGCCGCACCGGTCGCCGGCCCCGACGACGGCCGCGGTGTCGGACCGGCTGCCCGCTGACACGACCGGCCGCCGATCGCCGCACCGGTCGCCGGCCCCGACGACGGCCGCGGTGTCGGACCGGCTGCCCGCTGACACGACCGGCCGCCGGCCCCGACGACGGCCGCGGTGTCGGACCGGCCGCCTGCCGACACGACCGCCTGCCGATCGCCGCACCGGCCGCGGACCCCGACGACGAGAGCCATGCCGGCGGCGACAGGGGAGCAGTCCGACGACGGCTGGTGCTGCCGTTTCGGTCCTTGTCTGCTCGGCTGTCGTCGGGGGAGGATAGGCGGAGACCACTGGCACAGAACCTGGGGCGGCGGCTCCCGAGACCGCCCTTTCTACGCAGGCGGGCTGTTTGTCCGGCGCTGGCCGCAGTGACGTAACATCGGGCTGGGCCGGCCGCCGCCCGCCATCACCGCCGGCTCGGCCGCCCAGAGGTCACCGGGTCACGGATCAGCTGACCCCGGGTCGCCGGCTGTCCGCGCTGGCATTGGGCCCAAGTCAGATTCCAAAGGCTGAATGGGAGGGAGGACAGCACAATGTGGCTGAGTGCAGTCAATGTGACCCAAATGATTGACCTGGTTTCTGGATTCATGTAATTCTTTGGTCCGTCAGTGTCGTTCTGCCCAGCCCAAAACAAGGCGATAATGATGTCGTACCAGCGCGTTTCAAAACTGAGCAGAGACCATATGCCTTGCCTATCAGCAATGCCATCAGCACCTTGAGACGTTCAAAA
The DNA here is from genome assembly GCF_011947565.3 of Pollicipes pollicipes. Lineage (NCBI taxonomy): Eukaryota > Metazoa > Arthropoda > Thecostraca > Pollicipedomorpha > Pollicipedidae > Pollicipes > Pollicipes pollicipes. The sequence goes on from NW_023596576.1 coordinate 31,772,948, forward strand.
TTGCATCACAGACCCTCCTGCCAGCTACTATATGCTGGGCTTCTTGTTGCTCTTGCGCATAAGGATTTTTACGAGAAAAGGAGCGAAAGCAGGAAACGGCCTTGTGAGGAAAAATGCGATAGCATCGACCGTTTTCAGCAGAGTCATGTGCTGCATACATTTATTAAACCTAAACGGTAATCGCTCTCACACGCTGGTGAAACCTGAGCGAAGAAGTGACAAACAGAGGCAAAGGTATGATAAATTCAGATGCCAGTGAATGTAACTGACGTAACCATACCCTTCCTTACTTTCTCTTTAAGCAAGTGCCCATGACAGTAGGCCTCGGAAAGATAGCCTGTAATCTGCCCGACTACTTTGCCAGTTGCTGCCAGCCCACAAGAAGTATTTCTGTGAAAGTGTGCCCCACACGCCTCCCGGTACGAATGCTGGACCCGAACAAGCCTAGCACGAGGTTTATGGTTTCCACGGTATAGCCGCAGACTTGGCAGGCTCATCTATATATATATATATATATATATATATATATATATATATATATATATGTATATATATATATATATATATATATCTACAATGCAGTTGTGCCCGCGTGAACGTGATAGCAGACAGGTGCCTGGATCTGAAGCGCAGATCCCCTAGTTTATAGGCACCTCAGCAGCAGCGATCGGGTTCTAGATCCTGGAAGCTGGTCCACTATCCCAGGCGTCGCTCCACGATCGTGAGTCGGACTTCAGTCGGGTTCCGGTGCTGGTGTGCCAGCATCTCTCATCTCCAGCCAAGACACCGCCGACCCCAGCGGTGGCTGGGCCACGCTCTCACATAAGCGAGTGAATGGGCTGGCTTCAAACAGGCCTCAACTCTTAATTAACCTGTCACTGGCTGTCTGCATGTCCTCGCTGTCCAAAACAGAGAGAAAAAGGATGACAGTAGATATCGTTTCTGACACGCTTTCGGTTCCTCTTTGAATGAACAGTTCCATGGGTGCAAATTCGGATGAAATGTATGCAGGCAAGCGAATGTTGTAAAGGTTATTGCTGCAGCGATAGCCCATACTTTGTCTCGCCCTCAACTCTGAAAAGCAGTTTGTACGCCCGTCCTTGCCGGTGCATCCGTGCCACTTCCAAAACATGTTTTTTATCTGCTTATTAGCAGACGTGCATTTCAGTACTGAAACTGCTGAGGCTTGGGAGAATTGAGGCTGCCAAGATGGCCGCAAACCGTATAATGATAGGACAAGATCGAGTATGGCCCGGCAGCTCATGTCTGAAAGTCTGTTGTTTCAATTCTCAGTTCCTTGAGGATCTGGGCCTGTATTTGGCATTGCCCTTCACAAATTGCATCGGCATCGTTTACTAAAGATTATTTCCCAAGCCCACTTTCGGCGCTTGCAGAAGTTCAACAATGCGTCGTCTATCTCTTACGAGAAAATCGACGTCAATTTCTCCATGAATTTGATAATGTGCCTCCCGTCGAACGTAATCGCCCCGAAACAGGCCATCACCAGGGATTCAGCTTTAAACATCCGTAAGTATATGTGGCTGCTTCGGTGAAAGCTGGAGGACGCCCGCGAAGCTAGGCAATCAACGATGGAAGCTGTAGTCAGTGGCCGCGTACCTGCTGGGTAGGAGGTCCGGACTCCGTTTCACCGTTCTGGGGTGATCTCTTGGCCTCAGGGCCACACATTTCAGTCCGTGGCTCTTAAGGCTGGCAGCTGCGGTCAGCGTCCGACGGTATTCCAGTCTGCTGCGGTTCGGCTCCTTTACAGCCCGCCTGTGGAGGCTTTCGTTTTTGCTTTTAACACAGGGCAACCGTCTGTAGAGGCCAGCGTATTGTGTTCACTCTGGGGCATCCCCATATCGTCTCCCAGTCCTAAGACCTTTTTCTTGAATCTTGGTGCCGAACTTTGTGCAAATAGACATCCGTCGCCGATATCCCTGCACATGGTCGCTCAAGCTTTGTCCGTCCTGATTTGTTCCGAAAGGAGCCCCGGTCGATTTAGACCTTTCATCCATGGAGCCTCTCTGGGCTGGGCTACCTTCCTTCCGGAGATGTTCACGAGCCTCTCTCGGGCTGGGCCACCTTCCGTCCGGAGATGCCGCGGGCCTCTGTGGGGCCGGGCTGCCTTCTGCCCGGTAATGTTCCGGAGGTGATTATCTGGAGGCGCGGCTCCAGATGGGAAGCCAACGGTGACGCTCATCTTCGAAGCACATCCCGCTGGGTATTTACGGGCTTATAATTGGTATATTCGGTCTTCATCGGATCAAGAGTTGATTTATAACGGTATCTGGTATCTACGCCGCCAGGTCGGAGCGCTGCCAACTAATTAAAATCACTAGGTTCCCACGTGTGTTCACATTTTTGGACCAGATCGTGTCTGTTAAAGTTCGTGATGCTCGATAACGGCTGATGAAAGTCAGGTCGCCATTCCAGCGCACATGCTGCATGCCCTTATCCAAGCTGCCCCAGATGTTGTCGGCGCCCGGCTAAGACCGCACCAGCTGTCCCGTGTGGCCACGGGACGACTGCAGACTGCCCGGTGGACCCGGACGTCCCGGCGGCACAACAGATGAGTTGGATCCCAGCCCATGTCACAGCGAGTCCGTGACAGTTATTAAGGCCTGTTGGTCCGCCGCGGCCGACCGGCTTCCCTTGCGACACGATCGTGAACGATCACAAACGTATGGCGCAATGGCATGAACGATGAGACATCTCGTGTGTAATCAAGGAGGAGCCATTTCCAGATCGCTATTCACGGGGAGAATGTCGCTCCATTACGGCTGCGTTCAGCTTCAGGGCTGTGTGGGTAGTCCCGGGAGTGCCGAGTCCGTACCGCATCGCAGTCTTAAGGGCAGACCGGCGCCCAGCGGTCACGCGGGTTGAGCGCGTAACTGTTCTTTTGAAGGCGTGTAGCCGCCCGGTGAGCCAGCAGCGAAGCGTGGCAAAGATGACTGGTGCGCGTCACGTTATCCCATGGCATGCCGTGAGGGTACCACACCAGAGGAGCCCCTGTAAGAAAGTGTGCCACGCAGAGCCCACATGGCTTGGCGTGCGCCCTCTGAACACAGTGTTCTCACGCAGTGGCTGGAGAAACGGCGTCTGACACATACCGCGCAGAATCCAGTGCAACATTTCTCGACCAACAGAACGACTCCGCCAACGAATGACGGTCGGGTTCCCACTCATCTGAACTGACCGCGCCTTGAAACGAGGCCGCGCCTCGGCCTCAGCCGGCGCCGCTGCTGGTGGGGGGTGCTTGCCGCCTCTGAGGTTCTACCAGCGCCGCGTCGCTCCACGTCAGCCGTGCTCGGGTGCCGCGCGTCCGAGTCGGACGGCGCGGCGGCGTACCACGCGCCAGAGTCGGACGCGCTGCCGCCGGCGCGGTCCTGGCCGCTACCCACGGTCAGGGAGCTGGCGACTGACTGGGAGCATGTGCTCAGACGCGCAGCCGGGGTTGTGGACAGCTGTTCTCCGTCGCTCGCCGAGGGAGGCAGTGCCGCGGAGGTCCGTTAGAGCTGTTACCGCCGAGCTATTCAATAGCCCCGCGCGGTAATGGTCGTAAGCACGGCCTCGTCTGGCGACCATTACCGGCGGTCGCCTGATCAGGATTGAACGGGCTCTGCTTGGTGTGACCTTGGGACCGGGCTATCGGCGAAGCCATTGCTTGAACACCAAACACCCTTGTTTGTAAATAGTCCACTAAAGACCGACATGCTGATTCGCGTTTGGGTAAGTCATGCCGTGTGGACAGATGATTTGCAGTTATCCCGAAAGGTTGAGGCAACTGACGCAGGCTGCTGCCGGAGGGCTTTTCTCTCTCTCTCTCTCTCTCTCTCTCTCTCTCTCTCTCTCTCTCTCTCTCTCTCTCTCTCTCTCTCTCTCTCTCTCTCTCTCTCTCTCTCTCTCTCTCTCTCTCTCTCTCTCTCTCCTCTCTCTCTCTCTCTCTCTCTCTCTCTCTCTCTCTCTCCTCTCTCTCTCTCTCTCTCTCTCTCTCTCTCTCTCTCTCTCTCTCTCTCTCTCTCTCTCTCTCTCTCTCTCTCTCTCTCTCTCTCTCTCTCTCTCTCTCTCTCTCTCTCTCTCTCTCTCTCTCTCTCTCTCTCTCTCTCTCTCTCTCTCTCTCTTCTCTCTCTCTCTCTCTCTCTCTCTCTCTCTCTCTCTCTCTCTCTCTCTCTCTCTCTCTCTCTCTCTCTCCTCTCTCTCTCTCTCTCTCTCTCTCTCTCTCTCTCTCTCTCTCTCTCTCTCTCCTCTCTCTCTCTCTCTCTCTCTCTCTCTCTCTCTCTCTCTCTCTCTCTCTCTCCTCTCTCTCTCTCTCTCTCTCTCTCTCTCTCTCTCTCTCTCTCTCCTCTCTCTCTCTCTCTCTCTATATCTATCTCTCTCTCTCTCTCTCTCTCTCTCTCTCGCTCTCTCTTCCGTCAGTTAGCGGCATTTGCAGATGTCTGTGCAGATGCATTATCCGCATTCCCCACGACAAAATGGTTGTTTCTTCATTTGGAACTCACGACTAAGGCCTCCGAATCCTCTTTCAACGGGCTTAATGGTTGGAGGCGTTGGAGAGGATAACTTTGAATAGACATAAGCCGTCTGATTCTTCGAAACACCATGCGTCTTACGGACAGGCAACAAGGCATGTCGATAAGTGATGGCAACCTGTTTACTCTTTACCCACTATACCAAGGAGGCGTCCAGCGCTCCCTTGCCTCCATAGATCAGGTATAGAGATAAAGCACGGGGCAGTGGTTTTCTAGGGCCATCTGACATTGCCGTGGCAAGGCAAGACCCCAGATCTGATCCGCTTGCCGCTGGTGTTTATGTGAGAAGTAGGAAGGTAAGCTGACACACCGAATCTCAGCGCTGATGGCTGATGTTCTTCATCACTCATCCGCCCGCCGTGCCTCGGTGCCATAAGGACGTCCTTCCCGGAGATGTGACGACCGTCACGTGTCTTGCGCATGGTGTCGGCCGGAACGGACCTTGGCTCGACAGTGAAGGAACGGGACTTTCCACCCGCCGCGCATGCGGAAGACACCCAGACACGGGACGCGCTATTAATCGTGTAGTTTTCCCACCGTTGGCGGTGACCTCGGGTCACGGGACTGAAATCGAAAGCGGCGCCAGCGCGCGGCAACCACGCAGACGCACGTGAGTGGCGCGTCTGCTCCCCGGTGCGTCAGGGCGCAACGGGTGAAGACATGCGCGGCTCGCCGCATTTCAGGCTAGCGCGGCGTAGTTGTCTGCGGGGGCACTCCGCGTCAAACGTTTCGGTGAAGACATGCGCGGCTCGCCGCATTTCAGGCTAGCGCGGCGCAGTTGTCTGCGGGCGCACTCCGCGGCAAGCGTTTTTAAGGTGTGGTGTCGTTTTTAGACCAGCTGATAAATTGGGACGGACGCTGTCACGAGCCGACGGTCGGGTTGTCTTGAGGTTTTGCAGGCCTAAACGCGCTGTCAAAATGTACCTTGTAACGGCTCGTTAGACCATCGACACCGGTCGTTGTGTCCCAGTTACATGGTGCCTCTCCTACCTCATCCTCACACTTCATTTGACACCGAATGGTCTTGTCCCTATGTCCCTTTTCCATGCGGTCAATTTTGTGCGAGTTATGCTCAGCAGCGGTGGAGGGGTGATCTTGACTCTCTGAGGTTTCGGTTTCTTTCGGGCCGATTTTGACGTTCTCAGGCTTGAGCTAAATGGTAAGACGCTAACTATCTTTCGATAAAGAACAGCTTTAAAGCGTTCGTCCATGGCGCACGTTCGAGGAAAAATGGCGGAGCAAAAATATATTTTTGAAACGCTCGTGTTTAGTTTCTCAGTTCCACTTTATATTCATATTTGGCTATCAAGGTGTTGACTTGAATTGGAACCGCAATCGAGGAAAAAGACGAGTTAAAGTATGGAGCCGAGAGTGGCAAACACCACGAAGATGAATACAAAATCGTAGTTCGTGTAGTACAAGTATACCGATATATACGATAGCATGACACATACGAAAACTGCTGGATTAAGATATAAAACGCTCTGAATGCATGAACGCATGCAAGAGATGGTGATGTAGCCAAGATGGAACAGCATTGGATACTGAGCATTGCGCGGTAAGCGCCTGCGCTCGCGTCCCCTGCAACCGCGCTCATGTGGCCTGTGTGACGAAAGATTGGAAATTGGCGAAAACAGTCAGGCTGAAGCGCCACCGGCCGTGTTGTGGCATTCCATGGCATGGTTAAACTTTGCCAACAATTGAAAATTGAGCTGGAACCGTCCTCCCAGGGTACTAGGGTTAAGGCACTTGCCACAGGCCACTCTTAGCAAGGAATTTCGTCCGAAGACAACACTGCAAACCATCCGATTAAATGCCCTTTTTGGATGATCTTACTGGGTGTCTCATGCATTGCGTTCCCTGTGTGTACGTGAATTTGCTGCCAGGCACCGGCACTAAGCGATGCCTATCCTGCTCAAAGCGCTCACGTCTATCGGCCGACGCTCCCGCTCGCCGTAAGGTCAAGCTGGGGTCAGTTGGGTCAAGTGGAGGTGAATTACAGCGTCGGGAAAGTGGAAGATCTCCTCAAGACGTTGATACGAGTAATGTTCGTGCAGATAGCCGAGTGGGAGATGCTGACACATTCTTCCGGTGCTCCTGGCGGGTTTTCGAGTGTTTGTGCTCTGCACTGTCCAAGGCCAGGCGATGAAGGTGGCTTGCTCGCATATCACGCCTTTTTTGTGTCCTCGACACCCTTGAGTAACTTGTTGCTAACAAGACCTCACACGTGCCGATAACTCATAGCTTTTAGAACCTTCCGTTAGAGCGTCTCGTGGGAATAATTGTCGTGCCGGGGTCGCCCGCCGCCCGTGGCACGATAGACCAGCCTCCCATCATCCGCCGAACATCAGACGGATCCGCCCGCCTCCCGGCCGATTTTTCTTCTTTCTTTGCTCCCAGCCATGAGGCTCAGCGCCTGTTTTGTGCCTGGAATATTAATTTCCAAATATTTGCCAGCATCCGCTCCCGGGTCATGCAGCTTAAGTACTTGCAAAACCGCACAGTGCACAACGATCTCCCCTCGCACGCGTGCATTGTGCATGCCAAACGCGCAGTTAGACATTGCGAATGGCATTTGTTTACAAACAACCAATGTGTGGGCACTTCCAGCAGTGCATAACGCCTAACACTCAACCAAGTCCTTGGCACAATGTCGTTTGCAATGTCTGTGATCACAAAGTACAAGTGAAGTGCGTGCGATTTTGCACATCTCGTTGACTGTTAGAATTATGAACGTTGGATAAAGATGGACCACAGCATCATATCACTGACATTCGCGGGTGAACCAATCCCAATCCTCGCAACCCTGGTGCCCCAATCCAATGTTCTGTATGGTCATTGATAGTGGAGCATAAGCAACATTTACAGAACCAGAAGGACACCCCCTAAGGGGCATTCATGTTTTGCATTACGCTCGTGTGTGCATGCGTGCATGCGTGCGTGCGTGCGTGCGTGCGTACGTGTGTGCGTGTGTGCGTGTGTGTGTATGTGCGTGTGTGCGTGTCATTGGGGCTTTGAGACGTGGTGTTGAGGCTATATGACGTTACCTGCTCATCAGCTTCGCGGAAAGAGCGGACATTGGGCGATGCCTGCGGAGGAATTTGGTGCAACGTATGGTTACGCTCAGATGCGATTTTAAATCATGTTGAAGTATTTCTAAAACGTGTTTGAAGCGTTACCAGGGGAGAAGGATTCTCGGCCATCGCAACCGGTGTGTTACCGGTGGGGGGGCGTTGAAAATGGTCAACAATGCGTAACATCATTTATGGACGATATGCCCCAGCAGGAAAGTCTGGTAATGTGGTTTGTCATAGCAGTACAACACCCTGAAGTGAAGGAACCGTCCACCGCCCGTTCCAAAACCCGGGCGTCCGGTGGTGCGTTCGGTAGGAGATGATGCGGCTCCTGAACAGGGACTGGATTGAGCACGGCCTCCCCATGCTGCCCATACACTCCAAATCAACACCCGGTGATCAAGACCCTCGCAGGAAATGATATAAATAAAAGTTGAGATAGGCCTCCTATGTACTGAAAAGAAATGGCCTGTTATGGGGCGTGGCGACCGTGTATACGTGGATGAAGCCGCCCCGGGTGATGGGGTTTGAGCTGTCGGAGAGCGCAGCCTGTGGGCGCCTGCGAGAGGAACCAGACTGCTCGGCGGCCGATTTTCATCTGTTGCGGAGTGGATGGCGGCCATTTTAGTTTCATTGTCGACTCGGCCTAGTGTAAATTTACGAGGCTAGGTGTGCGGCGGACGTCTTCGGCAGCAATAGATCACTAGGATCAGGCTACGCGCAGTTTTAAAAATAGTAAGTACGCGTTGTCAGTTTACGTCAAAATAGGAAAAAACTTCATTCACGCGCAGCATTTTACGTACAGTACTAGCTTCCAGGGCGTAAGTTGCTATTGTGATCGTGAAAAGATTTGTGGTCTCCCGACACTTTCGTCTACTTCAGACCTGGTGGTTGAAAACAGCGCACCACTTGTCACCGCCTTCGCACATAACAGTAGACCTGTGGGCGGATAGATTGCACATACGGTTCAGAGTCACCCGAAAACATCGGACACACGGTGTGACATCGCTCAAGCTTACCATGCGTGCAAACCTGTGTTATGTCCACTCTAGGACGACGGCTGGCACGACTTCACACCAGGAGCTAGTCTGCTCTTGCTGCTGCCCGAAAGTAAGTTATGAGATTATGTCAAAAGTTATGTCAAAGCATTTGCCCGATTCCCAAAACGCATTGCCGGGTAAAATGTATATCCGGGACGGGGAAGAGCCAAGGAACCAATCCGGAATCAGGCCAAGGGATTTAGCAAGAATCAGGATCCAGTCTCATATTAAGTCGAAAGATCCAGTAAGGGCCAAGATCCAGCCTAGCATGGTGTCGAAAGATCCAGCAAGAACTAAGATCCAGCCTAAAGCATGTGGAGATCCAGCAAGAACTAAGACACAGCTCAGAATTAAGCTGAGATCCAGCAAAAACTAATATCTTGGAGCATCTTATCGAAGACCCCTGTCAGCCTTGATTTTCAAGGTTCAAGGCGCAACTCAGGGGCTTAATCTTTCAAAAGAGTTTGAAAGGTTGAACAAGGAAAATGGCGAAACCTATCCCCAATTTTTGGTCTCAGAGTTTGGAGGGCTGAGGTGACTTAACAATATGAAACTGCATCCCTGATGTTCCTAAAGTTGATAAACAAAGACAAACTTTTGCAACTCCGGCAGCTGCATCTCTGGCAGCCTTTTAGGGAGACCCTGATGGTTGGATAGCTGGAATTCTAACAATGTTTCTAGTACCTTGAAATCTAGTGGGATATTGCAAGACGCTAAGGTGGTTGCTTAGTGCACCATTCATATTAGGCCCCCGTACCATTCTGTTATGATGAGCACATGCTTTCAGGTGTCAGGGACCCATTTATAAATGTAAGGCGATCATCTTCAGCTAACAGGAAAGTTTTATTAGTTTTAATGGTGGTATCAGAACATGCTGACCGTTTGCCATGACTGTGGTGTGTGACATTAATTGATGTAAACGCCAACATATGTGGGTCGTCCCGCGCAAATCGCGTAACTTGCCAACAGCACCAGCGAAACCAGGATCCAGGGATTGGTTTTGATAAAGAAACCTGTGGGAACCAGACACATGTCGCTCTCGGCACAATTGAATAAGGACATAAATAATTGCGCTAAGGATGTCAGCTGCATATTCGACATCGGGCACGTTGTATCTGTCGAATAGCTAAACAGCAAGCATACGTCTCGTAAGGTGATTGTTGCCTCGACAAGCAAGGGGTTTTCCGTGAGAAGTGGCGTTTGAAGGGACCGTCAAACGCTCATGGCATCGGCGCGTCCCGCGCCTGCCTGACCGCTGCAATGTCCTCGCGTCGTCTTCCCAGAAGTGATTTTCCCAGCCGTTGCACACGTTCCAGCCATTAGCCGGGCCTGGCCGGAGCGGCCGGACGGGGGCGCCGGTAGCCGACCGTCGCCGGGCCGGTAGCGCCGCGACGCGGGACTAACTGCCGGCAGCACGTCACTTCGCGGCCGCATTGAGGGCAGCGCCGCAGCGACGCCTCCACCAGAGCGAGCGCGGAGCCACCGAGCCAGCCAGCAGCTCCCCGCCGTCGCCATCTCGGCGTCGGGACGGCACAGGCTCGGCGTCAGGCTGCGCTCAGCGAGGCACGGTCTCTCGGTACCGTGGCCCGGTCGCGAGTTTGAATTATTCAGCCGCTGCGCCTCACGCACGTTTCGGACTGGCTCGGCGTGGCACGGCTGTTCTGCTCAGCAGCGGCGGTCGCACGGATGGTCTGCGATCCAGGTCGGCTGTTGGAGGTGGCGCTGGAAGAGTCGCTCGCTCAGAGGTGCCATCGCGTCCTAGAAGAGCACATTTCCGGGTGGAGCGCTCTGTGAGATGTGGACGAGCTCATGCTTGTGGAAGTGGTCGTGGTGTGGGGCTGGGTTGCTGGACTCTGTGACCGATTGGTGCGTGTGAATCCAATGATCGCTGTGTGCTGGCCAATAGATCCACATGATCGTCATGGATGCAAACCGTTCTCATCAGCGAACAAAGATAAAACGCGTTCGTGTGCTGAGCATTATGTATTTGGGGCAATCCCAAAGCCCACATTTGTCAAAAGCACGTTCATTACTTTCACAGAGTCCCCTTACTTTTACCCTTACCTTTCCCATGCCGCCGCAGCATTACAAGGCAATTCATTGATGCCCGGAGGAGCAGCTCTTGTAGAGTTCGCGTTCTTTCCACCGCGCATGCTGCTGCTTACCGCAGAGGTTCCTGTGGTCTCCTCTATGTGCAAACGAACCAACAGCAGGCGGCGCGGCTGTTGCGCGTGTAGCTGCTGTCGGCGATAGCGTCTTGAGTGATGGAGCGGGACAAAAACGGGCCGGCGCGGCGCAGCAACCGGCGCCGGTCGGCGGAAGTGTCCGCCACGTGGCGCGCCGCGCCGGCCAAGCGGCGGCATCTGTGGCGGCGGTGTGACTCATTACGGGGCGGGACACTCATCGCTCCCGCCGGCGCTGGCAGGTGCATGTCTTCTGCCCGGCCGCCGCCAGCCATCCTGGCGTGTTGATTGTGTGTGTGTGTGTGTGTGTGTGTGTGTGTGTGTGTGTGTGTGTGTGTGTGTGTGTGTGTGTGTGTGTGTGTGTGTGTGTGTGTGTGTGTGTGTGTGTGTGTTATGTGTGTGTGTGTTATGTGTGTGTGTGTGTGTGTGTGTGTGTGTGTGTGTGTGTGTGTGTGTGTGTGCGTGTGCGTGCGTGCGTGCGTGCGTGCGTGCGTGCGTGCGCGCGTGCGTGCGTGCGTGTGTGCGTGCGTGCGTGTGTGTGTGCGTCATTTGACTGCTGTCTGGGCGGCTTGTGGTCCGGGTGAAGCACACGAGGAACGCGAGAAACCAAGACACTCCATGTATCTCCGTTGAACTCCGACTAACACTTAAAACTGAGCACGCTTCGTAGAGCTCTGCCAGCTGTCAGCGGAACCTGTCCGTCGGTCGTTCCTGACCTCGGGACAGGAATTCAGCTGGACCACTCCCGGAGCGGAGCCAGACATTACGTGGCGGATGCCAAAACGCGGCGTCCGTCTCGGGAATCAATTAGCTCGGACCGTTGGTGAGCGAAGCGCTCTCCCGGTTCGCCGGGCGCTGTCGCTAACCACAGCCTGCACTGCTCCGGACCGGCGGCTCAGGAATGCGGGAACTACGGCATGTCTGTGGATCAGCCACTTATCTGGGCATCTCTCACACAGCCGGTGTCGAAACGCTCGTGCCGGCCGCAAACGACTCCGCGAGGAGACGGCCGCCGGTGTTAGCTGATAGTGATACTGAGACCGGGAGACGATTTATGGATCGGAATAAATTGCTTAGGGACTTCTGTATATGTCAAACACTTGGCCGTCTCATTTTCACTGCCACATGCCTTGAGCAAAACGCGATCTGCTTAATCCGGGCATGACGTTTACAAGGACATAAAAAATCCTCGCTCCAAGAGCCAATCTGCGTTATTAGCTGTTCGTCACCAAATACGGAATGCGGCGCTGGTGCTACCCTAACGCATCAGACTCATTGGAAACCTGGGCACGCAGCGGCGCCAAGGCCGCGCCGCATCCGTGCTGTGCTCACTGCCGGGTGTGTGTGTGTGTGACGCGTCCCATCTGTTCCCAGGTGCCCGAACTCAGAGCAGCGGCGGCTACTCCAGCCAGAACCCGTCCCAGCGACGCCGTGCGGCGCTATGTTGTCGAGTCTGCCGCCGCCGCGTCACCGCAGCGCCGGCGCCCGCCGTCGCCCGCGTGTCTGCTGACCGCCCGCCATGGCCAAGATCCTGAAGCAGCTGTCGACGATGCACGGCCGGCTGTTCGCGGCCGACCCGCCCGAGAAGTCGCGGCCGCCCGAGCTCTTCATCGACGCCGACGCGCTGGACGTGTACGCGCTGCGCCGCTGCCACTCGGAGCTGAGTCCGCTCTACCTGACGCGGCTATCGCTCTCGACGGATGATCTGGACGCGGCCACGCTGCCGCCGGCGCGCAGCCTGCTGGACGCGCTGCAGGAGGTGCGCGTGCGCGGCCGCGGCGTGATGCGCCGCGTGCGCCACCACGTGGAGCGCGAGCGCGCGAGCGCCGTGTCCCGCAGCGACAGCTTCAAGTTCCAGTCGGCTGGCGAACGAGGCGATCACAACATCGTGCCGCCGCGACGCCGCGGCCGCAGGAAGGGCGCCGGCCCGCCTTCCATGCCACAGGTAGGTTCTGCGGCCCGTCTGCCGGCCAGGGGCTGCTGCTGAGGTCGTCTGAGGCTCGTGTGGAGGGCGGGAGGCTGCTGCTGAGGTCGTCTGAGGCTCGTGTGGAGGGCGAGGGGCTACTGCTGAGGTCGTCTGAGGCTCGTGTGGAGGGCACGCTTGGACCTTACGGCCACCGGAAAGCGTTGTGGTAGTTGAGGACCCTTCGATCTTTACATAACACAGAGGTGTCTGATCATCCATTCGATGAGCTAAGTGGGTCGTAAGAGGGCTGAACTTAGGTAAGACAGAAGTAATAGCCACATTCCTTGTAAAAAAAAAACCAGGAGAATGTGACGATAGATGCCTTGAGACTGTGGCAATATGCCTTTATCAAAACAAATAATAGCAGCACATTCAAGATTTCCTACCGATCCTACTCGATTTTTCAGGGTTTTTTGGGACAGGGAGCCACAGTTTTTACGGGCTATCAACATTTGGCAATTCAACAGCAGTGCAAGAGCAATCGCTAATCATTACTACGATAACCATTAACCATACGATAACTATTAACCATTACTACGATACAGTGCGTATCTAACTAAGCATTCGAATGCTATTAGGATGATGACTAGAATTAGTATTCTAGATTTTAGTCAGATATGCACTGTATTGTAGTAATGGCCAGCATTTGAGCTTTGTTCAATCCGCTGAATGTTGGTGACCTGTAAAAACTGTGGTTCGCTGTTAAAAAAAACTTAAAAATCGAGTAGGGTCAGCAGGCAATCTTGAATTTACTATTTTTCTTGGTTTTGATGCTGACGTGTTGCGGAAACATCTGGGCATCTATCTCTTCATTTTCCTGGATTTTCTACGAGGAATAAGATTATTACTTCCGTCTTATCTACATGCATGATGTTCCTCACAAATGCACGTAACAACGTACGAAGGGGCTGAGCTACATAAGACTTTGCTATAAGTTATCTTAAAGGTATATGTTTTTGCTACAAAAGGTAAAGGGAGGAAGCTCCGAAGGAGAAATCAAGATAATTTTAATGAAGAAGCTCCATTTGGTTCCGAAAATATTTCGCTCAGTATATTTGACCGCAAGTGATCGTGTTATTCCGTGCTGTAATGGTGCTGCCAGTTAACCTCCTAGTTTGCTTCAAAGCGGCGAAATTGTGAAGAAATGAGACAGCTTGTATGTTGGACGATTCAGTTCTGAAATTATGAACTCCACATATGTTGTGGGAAAGGGTGCTGAGTGATTTACATGATGCAATTGGCAATGTCAGAGGTGTAAAAATTAATTACGTTGACCTGGCTTGCGTCGTAAGCAGGGTCAGCGTTTGCACACTCGAATGGCGTTCGCAGACGAGTCAATATCTGTTCCCTCTGCGATGGCCTGCCGGTGAATCAGCGGGCCACTGCAGTATCCTTGTCGGGAGCTCCTTGACCCGAAACTTGGGCGCCGCCGGCTTCACTGCGTGTTGCCCGACGGCCGGCCACACTCGCCACACTCGAGCCGCGGCCTCACCATCTCGGCCGGCGCTGAAGGACAAGGTCGGTGACGGCATCACAGCGTGTATTGACGGCACACAGCAGATCCAACCGGCGCTCCGGCCCGACCGCCGGTTCCCGGTCACTCAAACAAAGCGGCCCGCCATCCGAAGGCCGTTGGACCGCGGCGTCTGTCGGGCCGCCGCAGGACCGCGGCGTCCGTCGGGCCGTCGCTGGACCGCAGCGTTTGGGCCGCCGCTGGGCCGCGGCGTCTGTCGGGCCGTCGCTGGTTCGTGGCGTCCGTCGGGCCGCCGCTGGGCCGTGGCGTCTGTCGGGCCGCCGCTGGGCCGTGGCGTCTGTCGGACCGCCGCTGGGCCGTGGCGTCCGTCGGGCCGCCGCTGGGCCGTGGCGTCTGTCGGACCGCCGCTGGGCCGCGGCGTCTGTTGGGCCGCCGCTGGACCGCGGCGTCTGTTGGGCCGCCGCTGGGCCGTGGCGTCTGTTGGGCCACCGCTGGGCCGTGGCGTCTGTTGGGCCGCCGCTGCGGAGGGCAGTGACGGTGGCGTGTGTCGCCGCTGCGGAGCGGCACGCGCCCGGCCGGCTCGCCGCTGCCCAGCGGTGAAAGTGCCGCCGCGCCAGTCCGATCCCGGCCCGACCACTTTGACTGCGGCCGCCGCGCTGGCCGTGTGTCACCCAGTGGCCGCGGCGCCCTGTCACCGGTCAGGCTACCGGTATGGAGTGTTGGGCACTCGAGCGGTGGGGGACCAGCAGCGCGGTGCGTCAAAAAACCTCTCACGACCGGGTTATGGGCCGTGCGATGAAAGCTTAGCTGTGGCAGGCACCACATCCGCCGGCCGGAGAGGGGGAGGGGCGAGGTGACGAAGCCGGTTAGGGGCTGGCGAGCATCAATCGGAGGGCCCTCATTCATTCGTGAGGTCCTCGACCGGCATACAATAGCAACATGTAAAACGTCCATTCGATACCGCGTCGTCCTGTGAGGAGCAGGTGATGGGGGAAGGTTCTCTGAACTGTGTGTATAATGGAATGTCAACAGTCTTCTTTGCGTCAGAGTTCCATACGGGTTTCAGCTGTCCCGATAATAAGGCTCCTTTGCGTTGATAAAGGATGTAATTTTTACCAGTGTTCCTTGTGTCGACGGTACCATTGGCATCGTCTGTGCTTACGTCGTCCTTACCAGCCCAGACGCCTTTGCTGCTTTCATGCGTCGGAACAACGAACCTGCTTAATTTCTGTTGAATCAAAGTCCGGAACCCAGAAGTTAACACTGCTCACTTTCATCGGGCAGTTGCCGTGTTCGCGTCTGCACGCTAACAATGTGTTCAGTGCAAATCCCGACCTATTTAATCACAGCGCAACGCGTTCGTCCGTTTCCGATTCGTGTAACGCGTTCGTCCGTTTCCCATTCGCGCGCGTCACCACTAAAGGCCGGCTGAGAAGCTGTCTTTCCACGCCGGCCCAGACCGTCATCCGTATCGGAGTATTGCGCAGAACAGCTCCGGCTATCCCCGGCTCCGGATCGCCACCGACGCGATTCCCCGAGCCGATCGGTGACCGTGGCTCTCTCCACCTCACTGACCACCGACGCGATCCCCCGAGCCGATCGGTGACCGTGGCTCTCTCCACCTCACTGACCACCGACGCGATCCCCCGAGCCGATCGGTGACCGTGGCTCTCTCCACCTCACAGACCACCGACGCCATTCCCCGAGCCGATCTGTGACCGTGGCTCTCTCCACCTCACAGACCACCGACGCGATCCCCCGAGCCGATCGGTGATCGCGGCTCTCTCCACCTTGCTGACCACCGACGCGATCCCCCGAGCCGATCGGTGACCGTGGCTCTCCACCTCACTGACCACCGACGCGATCCCCCGAGCCGATCGGTGACCGTGGCTCTCTCCACCTCACAGACCACCGACGCGATCCCCCGAGCCGATCGGTGACCGTGGCTCTCTCCACCTCACTGACCACCGACGCGATCCCCCGAGCCGATCGGTGATCGCGGCTCTCTCCACCTTGCTGACCACCGACGCGATTCCCCGAGCCGATCGGTGAGACCTAGGACTCTCCATCTTGCTGGCTGCCCTGCTGAAATCCTTGACTGGGCTGTTCGGCAGGGAACTGAGAGAAGCCCATAGAAGGCTGTTATCTAGCCAGGCGCAAAGTGCGCTGTGCTCCTGTTGGGGGAAGTTCGTTCCCTCAAGTGCGTTGCGCTCTTGTTGGGGAATGTTCGTTCTCTCGAGTGCGCTATGCTCCTGTGGAAGATTCTGCTCCACATACCTGCTCAGTGTGCCCTCCCCCCCCCCCTCCAAAAAGGGATGTGAACACAGGTTATGTCACATACGTGGTTGGTTTTAAGAGTGAAAGGGTTTGCGGAACAGAGCATGTCACCGCCAGCCTCTCATGAGACGTTTGGCGCGTTAGACCGGAGGGCTGATGGTTACAGATGCCTATCGCGGCCGTCCCGTAGTGAAGTCACGCATTGGTGAGGCTGCACGTCAGACGACACCACATTTGGACGTGCCGCGATGGCCCAGCATCCATCACTACCTTACGCGGCGCTTTTTACGCAACAGATGGCCGATCATAGTCAGGGTAGTTCCGCTCATCATCAATAACGTGCAGGCGGTCAGACAGGACCCGTGAGACCGAGGGCCTTGGTGCATAAGAAGACAGGACCCGTGAGACCGAGGACCTTGGTGCATAAAAAGACAGTACCCTTGAGACTGAAGGCCCTGGTGCATAAGAAGACAGTACCCGTGAGACCGAGGACCTTGGTGCATAAGAAGACAGTACCCTTGAGACCGAAGGCCCTGGTGCATAAGAAGACAGAACCCTTGAGACCGAAGGCCCTGGTGCATAAGAAGACAGTATCTGTGAGACCGAGGGCCTTGGTGCATAAGAAGCGAGCCCCTGCATCTGCCCAGCCGCTTAACGCAAGGCCTGGCTGGCGGCGCTGGTGCTCGCTGGTGGCCGGCGCCGTGGAATGAAATGAAGCTGAGGTCTGAGGCTAGGATCTTGTATCGGTTCACCCGGCACAAGGTCTTGACGCCACACATGCTGGTGGCGGGATCTCTGCACTTGATTGCCTTTGTGAAAAAGATGCCTGCCAGGGGATCATGGCCGCCGTAATAGGGAGGGCGGGAAAGCTGCTGACATCTGCAAACTCCACGCGGTGTGGAGACTTGGACATCGCTGATTCATTTGACCTCGTGAGTACAACTGTCATCGTATACTTTGTGTTAATGTACCACCTTCATTACGCCTGGGAAGAATTTCGGTAACGCCCGTGAGATCAGCTGAGTGCCTTGACCTCATTGCATCGTCGTTTGCATTTGCACGCTGCTAGCATAGGCAGAGGAACAGGGGACATGAGTGCCATGCTGCTTCCTCCCCCCCCCCCGCCACTTTCCGAGAATGCTGAGATTTAAGCCTACGGTGATGCATTGACAGAATCGACTCCAAACTGGTTTTGGTACCCCCACTTTCTGAAAACTTCATCCGCTTATGTAGCTGCTAGTATTACCAGGCCGATGGCGAGCCGCTATGCTTATCTTGCTGTTCTTTTGTCATGCATAATAAAGCCATAATAGTTCACATGGCTAGACAACGTTAGAAGATGCTTCTGCATTTTAGAGCCTTGCGTAGTACATAGCTTCTCCACCAACATGACGTTTATCTCCGCATCTTCCAGGCGGGTTAGGAATTCGAAAACTACTCGCAACAAAACCGTCTCATTCGGTGCACCATTCTGTACCAAAGTTGGTGCCACTCCGTTAATATGTACGGTGAGCGTTCGTTTCGATTCGACTTCCACAAGGCGAAGCGACAGCCCTGACATCTGTGCGGAGGAGCAGCCCTGTTGTGCGCCATGTTTGGAGGAGGGCGGCGCACTTACGTGCATCTCGATACCGCCAGACAGCTCGAAGGTCTGAAGCAGATCTTGTTAACAGCTGGTGTCACGTGGTCCAGACAGCCAGCGGGATACGGTGCTGCCTCTGGGCGGTATCTGAGTGAAAAATTTGACTGTATGTGCCGTCCAAAAGAGGAAAGACGAAGTCGCCTTACGAAAAAGGTAGAAGCATTTTCACTTAGATTTGCTTATTCTTCATACCTTATTCAGAGGAATAATGGCGCATTTTGTGATGCATAGTTTTAGGTGATTTGCGATATTTGTCCGCGCACAGTACACGGAATGGAAACACGTGGGCAACGAAGCTCTTCTTTGGTTTGCTTACACTTGGTTTGAATTAAAACGAGCGTAACTACTATGGAAGTGCTGATTTGAACGGAAGTGACGGGAATCTTTCGTTTGGTTGAGCTAACATGTGTTTATTTTTCTCCTTTGCGTTTTTACTTATGGTGTATTCATACATCGGCTAAGATAAAACAGCGCGTTGGAATGCATCCTCTGGTCGGGTGGGCCTACATATGCCGTTCAAATACGAGTAGATGCCAACATACAACGCATCTGGTCCGAGTTGCTACACTTATTGTGGCTTAGAAAGCCCGCACATGAACAGGCTCTTTTCTATCTGCTGCGAAGACTTACTTCAGAAACAAGCCGAGCGGAAACAGCGTGCCGCTGCACGTGCGCGTGTAACTCATCAAATATTGGACGCATTTCGCTCTGCATCCGTGAGGCGCAGGTGTGGGGTGTCTTGTTTTTTCATGTGCGTTAACAGAATTCTGCAAGCGTCTTCAGCCACATGTTTAACTAGGCGCACACTGCAAGCGTCTTCAGCCACATGTTTGACTAGGCGCACACTGCAAGCGTCTTCAGCCACGTGTTTAACTAGGCGCACACTGTAAGCGTCTTCAGCCACATGTTTGACCAGGCGCACACTGCAAGCGTCTTCAGCCACATGTTTGACTAGGCGCACACTGCAAGCGTCTTCAGCCACATGTTTAACTAGGCGCACACTGCAAGCGTCTTCAGTCGCATGTTTAACTAGGCGCACACTGCAAGCGTTTTCAGCCATACGTTGCACTACGCGAACGCCTTTTCAGCTTTCTTTACACACGGGGGACCTCCGACTTATGACAGAAATGAACATTAACCCTATTGCTGCGTGGTAAAAGGTGGATTCTGGAGTCGTTAATCACTGCTCCAGCTCACGGTTGGTCCGTGTGTCGCTCGCACAGCCTGCTACCCCTTCAGACACGCTCGGCGTATCCTATCGGCCGGGGCCACGCGGAACTCGATGACAAGCGCACGTAAGCTTAGGAAGGGTGCCTGTCGTAGTAGTGCCTCGCATCCAAATGGAATGTCCTTAATACGTGCACTGGAAGCCCTCAGCAATTAACTCGACCTGGAAGGGAGCGGCAGATCACGCCCCATCCTAGTATTTTAGTGATCCTAGTCGTTTCTTCTTTATATCCTGCTTACATCTTTCCTCAAATGTTTACGGCCCGTCATCCTTAATCTTCAGGTGTGCAGTAACGAAACTCACAGCGTAGGTTGGGACTATGACGAACTGTGCTGTGTAAATTAACTGATTGGCAAAGAATTGGTCAATATCTTCAGAGCCAAATCACTCATGCCGCCTCGGTTGACTGGCAGAGCTGGCGATCTGACGTTACATTGAATATGTCAGGAGCAGTTTGAGCACCGAGGCCCACAATTCAGACAGGTACTGTGAGAGTAAGAGCAACAAAGCTAATAGTGCAAGCGGGTACTGTTGGGAACTATGTCTGTGAAAGGAATGAAGCTATTTATGAAGGAACTATGGTTTCGTTGGTGGAATCGTTTATTAGTCGAAAAGGCATATTTCCGAATGTCAGTTTGTCGAAATGACCTTTAGTCGATTGTTTAATACCGGAGGGTTCTTAGGTCAAATAGTAGCTTGCCGAAATGTCAATTAGTCGAACGCTCATTTTACGAAATGCTCCTTAGTCGAATGCTGATCGGCGAAATATTCTTAAGTCCAATCCTTTATGAGTTCAAATTAACCCCCTTAGCCCTGTGGGCGATTTTTTTCACCTTCGCCCTAGGAGGCAAAACATGAGCACTTCCAGCAGTATCCTTAAGATCTCGGAAACCAAATACGCTAGAGTTACGTAAAAAACAGCGTTGAAAAGCTCCAGCTAACCTGGATTAGAAAGGCGTGACTGAACAATGGCGAGTGTGGCTTTCAGGTCCACCTCAGAAGAATGTGACAGGTCCACCCTCATGTTACCGCAAAACACTAAGTGTGTGACACAGCAATCCGGAAAACAATGTGGATAACAAAACTTATAAAAAAACTCTTGTCGCATGGCCTCTAGTGGACATCGACAGACGTAACCTGTGATGTGTCATGCCAGGTCAAAGGGTGAAGGCTTTTGGTCCGTTGGTCCGTACTGATGAATCAACAAGTAATCAAGCCAAACTAAACCGAATTACTCCGCGTCTTTAGCACTGTCTATCACGCGCCACTAACTAGCATTGCCTAACACAATTCATGGCTTATGGTCTGCGGGTGTTATTACTTCAAAGGATTTTGCCCCGCCCAATTCACGTTTCGACTAAACGAAGCGGAAAAATTGACCATTGAACTACTTTCGTGTCATTGTGTCGAATTCGCGTTTCGACGGAAGTTGATTCTGTTAATTACGGTTTTCCGATTTTCCATTATGGAATTGCCGTTCGTCAAATTCGCATTTTGACAAAGTGTCATTTGGTTAATTGATCGCACGGTGATTTTTCATTCATCTACAGTCACCTTAATCCTATTTTTTCTTATTGACATTCGGCGAAATAACTTTTTGGCTGATTGGTTTTGACTAATTAACATTTTGACTCATTTGTATTGTGACAGCTTGTGCGTCGTCAAAAACACATGTCGCTCATACGTTTTTGCATTTAAGCCGTTCACCTTTTGGAAATGGCGGCAGAGCATTCGGGTTTCCCACTTCCGCTGAAACAGTATTCCGATGAGCGTCATTCGGCAGTTTGTCCTGGAGCCGTGAGAACGAAACTCTCTGGGCTTACGCGGTTTCTGTGGGAAACTATGTTCTGGAAAATGTCCAGAGCCATTTGGCAATATCTTCAAGGTCAACTGAGGACAAGCGTTTAACCCCCTGCTGGCCGTGCAGGTAGAGGAGCGGCTGGGCGCCATGTACACCGACTATTTCGGGAGTCGTGCAAGATTAAATAACGAAACTCACGCGGTAGATGGATTCTGCCGGGAAATATATCCCGCAAAAATTTAATGATCATAGGATAATCGTCTCCAGGCCGAGTGAGGTCGCTTATTTCGTCCCGTCTTGCGGGTCAAGCGACTTAGAGGCCCAGCACTGGCTACTTTTTTGCTTGGCCGGCCTGCAATTTAAAAAAGATCCAGCCGATTGTCGTTTCCGTTGCTTTAGACGATGAGCTCGTGGTTGATTTGCAGGTGGACAAAGGATTATGCGGATGACAATGTCCGGCGCGAGCCCATTGTTCGACGCCGGCCTGATGTTCATTGCGGGCGTGATGTCTGGCGCGGCTTGACGTCTGACGCGGCTTGATGTCTGGCGCGGCTTGACGTCTGACGCGGCTTGACGTCTGACGTGGTTTTACGTCTGACGTGGCTTGATGTCTGACGTGGCTTGATGTCTGACGCGGCTTGACGTCTGACGCGGCTTGGCTTCTGGCGTAACTTGATGTCTGACGCCGCTTGGCGTCTGGCGCGGCTTGATGCCTGGCGCGGGCTCACGTCTGGCGCGGCTTGATGCTTGGCGCGGGTTCGTTGTTCGACGCAGGCCTGCGCTTGTCCGTCTTTTGGCCGTCGAGATTACCTATCGCTATCGCTACTTACCTTACGCTATCGCGCTTCTCGGGTCTCTTCTTGGTGAAGACTCGCGGAGCAGCCTGCCAAAGCTGGAGGGGATGTGAGTGGGTGATGCCGAACACATTTTCGGCACGCTTTTTTACCATAAACCACCGTAGACATGATGCTTTTTATCTCGAGTCAGAGTACCTTACCATGCCAGTACCATGCTGTACCTTACCGAAGTTAAAGCCAGCAGGGCCACTGCTCATCTCACCAGTTCCACTTTGGTCAGCCTGCAGCTTTACTTAACTGGTTGAGGAGCGCAGGAGCTCCAGTATAATCAAACATACCCACCAAGCCACATTTTCCTCGGCTCTCCCTGTTTGCTATTTTAAATTTGGCGCGTAGGCTTGGAAATTTGGGCGACATGTTGGGGATAGACTTTCTCGGGGGACTACGCTTCTGTGGGGATTGACTGCTCAGGAGACTACGCTTCCGAGGGGATGGGTCGCTGCGTGTTAGGGCCCAAAAGTACAAGATCACTGCATGCAGCCTACAAGGGCATTCGACGGCCGTAAGCACCAGTGGCGTCCCTGGCGTCTGGACTCCTGTACCGTCCCTGGTCTCTGGACTCCTGTACCAGTGGCGTCCCTGGCGTCTGGACTCCTGTGCCGTCCGAGTTGATTTTTTCACTCTTTAAAACGGCATCAATGAATATTGAACCCCAGTACGCTTGCCTCATGACCACTCGGGGCCTCGGCCTTTCGCTGGCAGCGGCTGATGCCTTGCGATCGTGCTGCCACCTATATTCCTTTTACAACTCTAATACTACCGTTCTGGCTGCTAGGGCGCAGCGTGATAGCGAAAACTTGGCTGCTTGCTCCGATAGCACGGCCAAATCGCCCGTGCATGTGTTCGAGTTGTATCAGATATGATTCACCTTTGACCAAACTCACAGTGATTGTGTGGGAGAGAGAAGCGAGAGCGGGGAGAGCGGAGAGAGACGAGAGAGAGGAGGAGAGAGAGAGAGAGAGACGAGGAGGGAGCGGAGAGAGAGGGAGAGAGGAGGAGAGAGGGAGAGAAGAGAGGAGAGAGAGAGGAGAGGAGAGCGAGAGAGAGAGAGGATGAGAGAGAGGGTGGGAGAGGGGGCGAGAGAGAGAGAGAGAGAGAGAATCCACATATTTTGTTTAGGTGTGGACAGGCTCGGTGAATATTGCAGAAGTGTTTCATGTGTCATGTGTGCGTTTACTGGTTTTGTGATGTATGGTGTGATGTGGCGATGTGTCCTGACGATCGCCGGTGCGCCTCGCCCATGACGGTGCTGTGTCCTGACGATCGCCGGTGCGCCTCGCCCATGACGGTGCTGTGTCCTGACGATCGCCGGTGCGCCTCGCCCATGACGGTGCTGTGTCCTGACGATCGCCGATGCGCCTTGCGTGGCTGGCTCCCCGCCCCGAGCCTCCTCACCCGTTTATTCGAATCGTGAGAGCCTTTTCACAGTCACTGTTCTTGCCCAAGGACGCGGCCCAACTGGGGATTACGGACCGGTTGTTGGGAGTTCAGGTCGGCCTCGGCTCAGATCCCTTCGCTAACAAGATCAGCTCAGAGGACGCTGAGCACACTCGGAGCTCTGGAAAGCGCGCCAATGCAATCTTGAGGTTTGGAAGCCGTTTTACGTTGAATCTGGGCTCAGCGATTGCTTCGGTTTCGAGACAAAGCGCTTTCTAGTCCGACAAACTGAATGATGTGCGCATTGGCGCGACCCCTGCGTCTCTGCTTCGCGGCATGGGAGGTCGGATTGCCGTGCGCCGGTCTGGGGTCGGTGCACTGTTCAAGCATCACACAGGGGTCGCTTGATGCTTATCGTGCTGCTTTGTTTCAGTCCCATGAAAGGCATTGTCAGTCCCAATCAGTTCCAGTCCCAGTAACTCTGGTCTTATAAGATGGCAGTGTCACAATTTGTATCTTTTTAATATTTTGGGACATTGGGAAATGTGCTCTAAGAGGTCGGGCTGGATGGCATGGATTTTTTCTCTCAAGTTCGCTGCAATCGAAGGAGTCTGTCACACACGCGGCCCAGCCTGATCACCTTGATCAATAAATTTAATGGCTCCGTATTGTTTGGTCACTCACCATCAGTGCGTAGTCAGCAGTGGAACCCTGAGTTGTTAGGTAATGTTTCTGAAACTTGTGTTCGGGCCGGTAGAAAAAAAACTGTTTACTTGTGAAAGTATGTGGGAGGAATTCGGACGTATGACTGGATGTATAATGCATGCATGAACATGTGGAGGTATGTGTGCCTGTGTTTTGTTTGTTTGCAAGTGATGCACGTAGGGGTTTCACTGGGTTGTCAGCACAAGTTGTGGTTTCAGAAAGGGCGCTCCATTATCAACTCATGTAATTGTATTTGTGACTTTGGGCATATCCTTATATGCATTCCGTCAATCGACAACATCAGTTTGATGTTTTCTTTTCACCAGGTTTGAATTCTGAGCGTAACAGTTTTGCCCTGTCGGAGGATGAGCGAGCATTTTCGTGGAATACGAAAATACTGTTCACCCTTACGAAAATACTCTGACGAAATGTGAATACTTTTCCCTTGTGTGAGACCGTGACGCCGATTTGCCTGCATGGGTATCCAAGAAGGTCTCTTGTGTATTTCGCTGGTACGATTGTGGGCAGGGGCGACGCCAGGGATTTTCAGTGAAGGGAAACTTTTCCAGGGGCCCCCCGGGCAAAACGAGGCCTCGTAACAAGTAGGGCTTCTGTGCAGAATCGTATTCGGGAGGAGGGGGAGACGCCGGGAGGCGCGTTGCCTTGTGCAGATTATATGATATGCATCAATGTATATGTATCATATGTATCAATGCCTACGTACCATATGTATCAATGCCGATGTCACTAGCTGTAACAATTTAGAGAATCCCGAACAGGGGCCTTCTCATTAATGCAGGAGAATCCCCCATCAAGCACTGGGTCTCCTCATCGTAAGACAAGGCTCTCTAGGCTTTCTGTTACAGAGCAGGGCTTTTGATGCTTAGAGGAGCCTCCTAATCTAAAGCGGGAGGATTCTTTCGATTCAAAAAGGGGCCTCCAAGTCCGTCAAAGGGCCTCAATATCCCAAACAAAGGCATACTGATCTGGAGCAGCGGCCTTCTGGCGTATGAGACAGGCGTCTCGGTCCACGATGGGGGCCTCTCGAAAAGTGGAGGATGTTTCATTTGCTAGAACAGGGGACTTCTGCTGTTCATAACGGGACTCCTGAGCCACTAAAGTCCCTCTTAAGCACAAAATAGGGCCTTCTTGGTCCAGAAAAGGTTTGTCGATACCGCAAGGGGTTTGCTGAGCCTGATTTGTACTCTTTAACTCGGTTATGGGCGTTTCCGTGGTCGAATTCTGCTAAGATATGTGCAGCTATAAAAGCTTCGGCTTGCACAGAGCCCTCCCAAAATTGTGAGAGGGTAAAACACACTCTTGGCCCTTTACCTACCGGCAGCTCCCCCCTCCCCCCCCCCCCCCCCCCTCTCCCTGCTTTGCCCGTGGGGACTTTCTCGGCTGGCACGGTGCGCGGTGCGGATGTTTTGGCTGCTCTGCTGGGCTGGTCACTGCGGCGCGGCCGTCTGTCGCTGCCGGTCGGGCGTCGGCTGTCGGTCACGGGGCTCGGAGCCGGCGTGACTCACCGTCCGCCGCTATCGGCCGTGGGGCGGATCAATCAGCGCCAGGGGTGGCAGCGCGACTTGCTCCGTCTGCAGCAGCACACGCACCCACCGGCCATACAGATCAGAATGGCCGGCGGAAGGCCAGCACTGCCAGACGACCCAACCACGCCGGCCGTCTCTGCCGCTGCCCTGGCCCGCCCCGCTCTGTGACCGCTGTCCCGTCCCTCCCCGTGAACGCTGGCCCGTTCCTCCCCGTGACCGCTGGCCGGTTCCTCCCCGTGACCGCTGGCCCGCCCCTCCCTGTGACCGCTGACCCGGCGCGGCACCGCGGCCGCGCGCACGTCGGCGCGCGTGCACCAGAGGCGTGCGAAGTGAAGCGTGAGTCGGCGGGCGGCCGGCGGCTGCAGCGGCTGGGGCCGAGAGCGGCACCGTATACGGCAGTCGGCGGCCCGGCCGGCCGCCCAGGCAGGCAGGTGCCGGCCGCTCAAACCGGCTGGCGACGGCCGGCCTGCCGCAGCCGCCGCCGGTGCGGGCGGTTTTTCTCGCTCGGACCCGGTCCATGTGACTCACGGCTTGGCGTGGCGAACGGTAGCCACTTGGCTGCCCTGTGCTGGCTGGCTGGCTTGGTTGCGTTGTTCATGCCGCTCTACGACACGGTCGTCGTGTCGCTGGCGCCCGCTCACTGCTATCTTGCCATCTCGTTCGGGTCGATTTCGTAATTGTCCCGCTCTCTGCGCCTCTCATCATCCGTTGATCACCTGGCAGCCTCTTCCTCCCGCCCTTCTCCATCTCGCCGATCCTCGACGGCAGACATCCGAGATTCGCCTCACTGTGCCGATCACACCATCGTGCTCTCTCCATCACGCGCTGTCGATACCGGACGTCGGGCCTGTAGGGTTCGGGTGGGCCTCCAGATTGTGTTTTTGTATCTACCGGCGAAAGACGGACGCCGCCGTGCAGGCAGCGGCAACGCCAGGCAACGGCCGCGGCGAGTCTCCCACAGCCAAAGCCCGCCACTCGTCCGTTGGAGGAGTGGCTGCTATGCTGGGAACACCACGGGCGGGCGCCATTGAATGAATGAATGCAGATGAGTTGGCTCAAGGACCCGCGTCAAGGCGGCGGCACCGTCGCAAAGGACGGTTCTGCACACGAAAATCGCCCGTCCCAGGTCGTCCCGGCGGCTGACGCCCGCGCCAGGTGTGCGGGACGCCCCGTCACGCTGCGTGACGGGGGCGTGAGTAAGCGTGTGGCGTGCGTGTCGGCTGCGTCAGCGGCGTCTGTTGCCACGCACGTGCCGGTGGCGGGCGCCAGGTGCGGGGGGCGGGGGCGCCCGGCGGGCCGACGGCCGCGCGGCCGGCCGTCCGGCCGCGGGAAGGACGATCCTGCTATGAGTCAGCGCCGGAGTGTGACAGTGCCAGGGGCGGTGGCAGGGTTGCCGGTTTTGGGGGCGCCGCTGGTGGGCGCGGTACGGACTGCCAACGCCGGACAGTAGGACGCCCAGCCGTCCTGCGGACCCCAGATTCGTTGCACCTGAACGCGCCCCTGTTTAAAGGTCGTGCAGGGGCGGCCGCGGCGCCGCGGCAGACGGCTTGAGCGGCGCGGCGGCGGCTGGGAGCGTGGCCTCGGCAGAGCAGCGCTGCGCTTGCCCGCGCGCCCGGCGGCGCTGGCCACTGGTGTGCAATGATCGTCCGTTGTGTGCCGCCCGTCCGATACGCGGTGCGGCGTTAGGTGAACGCTCGGCCGACGCGGTGGACGGACAGTGGAAGCAGTCCGAGGCCGGCGGACAACGCTGGCGTCCCACCGGCCGCCTGTTGGCAAAGGTGAGCCCACGGCGGCACGGGTGACGTGGAGCAGCCATAGTCCGTCTCCCCCTCTCCGCGCCGTGGTCATGTATCACATGAGCGGTGCGATGCTCAAGCCAAAGTACGAGGACGTGTGCAAACGGTCCTTAAAGAAACTATGGGAGAATTTTCCCATTTCGCTGTTGCTTATTCAAACTACCCACAAAGAAGAAACAAAGGTGTATACATGCCAACAACTATTTGAGTTCCTTCCCACGCTGTGATTTAGCTTTGACATGAAGGGCAGACCGACCGTAAAAAGCATAGTATAGCGGTAGCTGTTCAACGTTTATTGTAGACAACAATTAACATCCATATATACGTAAATATATGAATGTTTACTGTAATTATAACGTCTGAGTGTCACAGTGTATGACAGTATATTTATGACCATATGGCTGTATAACTTAACTGGGGGTGATAAAATATGGCAGTATGACTAAATCTATATTGCAATTTATATATATATATATATATATATGTATATATATTGGGTTGTGTGTGTGTGTTCACCACAGAAAACGATTGCGTGCTGTGTCCTTTCTTAAAGCTGACCGTACGCTTCTTTGCTCTAAACCAGCATTGTGCGCCAGCATGCCCACATCAGAACAGAAAATGAAGACGATGAAAAATGTTTGCTGGTATGCATGTGCTTTAAGATTTGTAGGTGCCTAGAACGTACGGTTTGTTGCAAAAAAAAATTATTATTTTGACATCACTTGAGTTATGTTTTGTGCCCACTGCGCCATTTTTGCCATTTGGCTCAGCAAAACTCGAACGATGCAATTTTGGTACCAAGTGGAAAACGTCGGACCAGCTGGAAGGAACCTTTAGCCACTTTAACATCTTCCTTCTCAGAGTTTGTCAATGTTGTGCGGAGAATGTTTTATTCAACATGGGAAACAGAAATTGCAGGAATGGCGAGTGACGTCACATGCAGTTACTATTACATTCGACATCCCTTACAGCCGAACCGGACGTCTTATTTTCCCTGAAAGCATCTGATGCATTCCAATCTAGTCATATGAATAACATAATATTTTTCATGTTTGTGTGCACTAAATGTATAATTGAAACATAATTAAGAATACCGTGATCTTAGCATCATTCGATCGCATGGAGCTGTCTCTAGTTCCAAAGCGCGGTGATTGGTCCCAACTGCGTGTCTTGGATGACATGACACTGCACGTCCCCCGACGAGTCTAGTACGTCTTTTTTGTCAGGATGTGTTCACAAACTCGGTCTGTACGAAGCCGTCATTTCCTGTTGACGATGGCGCTTGGTTACGTAAATTACAGCCTGCTTTTACCACGGCCTGCACTAACTACGACTTGCACCAACTACGGTCTGTGCTAACCGCGACCTGTACTAACCACACTCTGTGCTAACCACGGCCTGTACTAACCACGGCCTATGCTAACCCCAACGTGTCCTTACCTTGGTGTGTACTAACCACGACCTGTACTAAACACGGCCTACGCTAACTACGACCTGTACTTACCTTGGTCTGTCTAACCACGATCTGTAGCAACCACGGCCTACGCTAACCACCTGTACTAACCACGGCCTATGCTAACCACGACCTGTACTTACCACAGCCCATGCTAACCACAACCTGTACTTACCATGGTCTGCACTAACCACGACCTTTACTCACCACGGCCTATGCTAACCACGACCTGTACTAACCACAGGCTGTACTAACCACGACCTGCACTAACGACGACCTGTACTTACCACGGCCTATGCTAACCACAACCTGTACATACCATGGTCTGCACTAACCACGACCTTTACTCACCACGGCCTATGCCAACCACGACCTGTACTAACCACAGGCTGTACTGACCACGACCTGCTCTTACTACGGCCTATACCAGCCACGACCTGTACTTACCATGGTCTGTGCTAACCACGACCTGTATTAACCACGACCTGCACTTACCACGACCTGTGCTTACCACGACCTGTACTAATCACAGCCTGTACTTACCACGACCTGTACTTACCCCGGCCTGTGCTGAGCCGATCATCCACTGCAGCTGATCAGCTAGCTTATTGACCTAGACTGCTGGAAGTCGTTTTCGGTGGCGAAGCGTGGGGGCTGCCGTAAGCGAATGTTGTCGCCTCGGCCTTGACCATGCCATGGGCAACCGTGGCAGGCGAGTTACCCGTGTTTGGGGACGGTGCACGCCTTGATGGTGATCGATCAAGGCATAGATTAAAGTCGTGAACTTATCCGAGTGTGATGATTATGAGGGTGCCAACTGTTTCATTCAGGGCGTGCTTCCACGTCTAGGATTTGGAAGCGTGAGGCGGGGTTGTCACTTTATGTACTTTTGAGGAGAACAAGGCCTCTGTGATAAAATTTTGTGCATATTTGTTTGCACTGATCGGGGACGGAATCACACCAAACTTACAACACTGGTGGTGGATCACCAACATTTGCGGAAAGCATGTTCTTAGCTTAAAACATCCATCCGCCCAGATAGGGCGGCCCTATCCTTAAATGCCTGCTGTGGGCTCATAACGCCCTCGTCTTCCCCGTACCGGCGTGCGGTAGCATACTTAGCTGGCCGCACCTAAGCGACGCCGAATGGTCAGCCACACTTCTGCTTATCATTGCAGACCACGAAATAACTGGGGTTGGAAAAGCCGTCTTCCATTGTCGACGGGTGACGACTTTTTGCAGGTCATTGGTAGGGAAGGTTTGTGTCATGTCGAAATTCAAGTCACGCGAGGCGTTCACCAAAGCTCTGGTGGGATGATGAGCGAAGCGAAGCGTCGTTTTGTAGACCCTGTCAGAGAAGATTCCGTGGAGCTAGCGCTTCCGTCGGCCGAGGGGCGCGTCCGAGCTGACGACCTGCCCCATCCGATCAGACGGGTCTCTCGGACGAGGCTCTGCAGCTACCTCCCGCCACTAGTCGATCACTGGCCGCCCTGCCCCCGCCCCGCCCCGTCGCCCCTCCGCCCCGCCGCCGCCCCGCCGCACGTGTGCGTTACGACCTCGGCTGCCCCTGCACTTGGGCGCTATTGAGCGGGACGCCTGGCCATCGGACGGCGCCGCATGGTGCAGGGTGAGATCATCCGGGATGGGCCTCGGTCGGCGGCGGCAGGGGGCGCCGGCTCCTCACTAGCTCGGCGGGGGTAGAGGGCACCGACCCTCACCAGTTCGGCGGCGGCAGAGGCTGTCGGCTCCTCACCAGCTCAGACCTCAGTCGGCAGCGGTAGAGGGTGCCGGCTCCTCACCAGCCCAGACCTCGGTCGGCAGCGGTAGAGGGCGCCGGCTCCTCACCAGCTCGGCGGGGGTAGAGGGCGCCGGCTCCTCACCAGCTCAGACCTCAGTCGGCGGCGGCAGAGGGCGCCGGCTCCTGTCCAGCTCGGCGGGGGTAGAGGGCGCCAGCTCCTCACCAGCTCGGCAGCGGTAGAGGGCGCCGGCTCCTGATCAGCTCGGCGGGGGTAGAGGCCGCCGGCTCCTGACCAGCTCGGCAGCGGTAGAGGGCGCCGGCTCCTGACCAGCTCGGCGGGGGTAGAGGCCGCCGGCTCCTGATCAGCTCGGCGGGGGTAGAGGCCGCCGGCTCCTGACCAGCTCGGCAGCGGTAGAGGGCGCCGGCTCCTGATCAGCTCGGCGGGGGTAGAGGCCGCCGGCTCCTGACCAGCTCGGCAGCGGTAGAGGGCGCCGGCTCCTGACCAGCTCGGCGGGGGTAGAGGCCGCCGGCTCCTGATCAGCTCGGCAGCGGTAGAGGGCGCCGGCTCCTGACCAGCTCGGCGGGGGTAGAGGCCGCCGGCTCCTGATCAGCTCGGCGGGGTGGAGAGCGCCGGGTCCTCACCAGCTCGGCGGGGGTAGAGGGCGTCGGCTCCCCACCAGCCCGGAGGCGGTAGAAGGCGCCGGCTCCTCACCAGCCCGGAGGCGGTAGAAGGCGCCGGCTCCTCACCAGTCCAGACCTCAGTCGGCGGCGGCAGAGGGCGCCAGCTCGTGGCCAGCTCGGCGAGGGTAGAGGGCATCGTCTCCTCACCAGCCCGGCGGCGGCAGAGGCTGCCGGCTCCTCACCAGTCCAGACCTCAGCCGGCGGCGGCAGAGGGCGCCGGCTCCTCACCAGCCCAGCCCGATGCCAGCTGCCCCGAGCCGGTGGGAGAAGCTGACGCCTCATTCGCGTTGTGGCCAAGCTCCGCTTAGTCCGATCCTAGTGTTCGGGGTAAGCCTAGCGTTGGCAGTCTCTGGCTTAGGCGACTCTGAGGCAGGGCGTGGACTCCGGTGACATCGGGACCGGATTAAATCGAACGACAAAAACAAAGGGGATTGGTTTTGTTTCGCACGCAACTAAATTTGATAATATTCAGCAACCAGTATCGTGCGTTACGCGCACATAGGTGGATGTGCGAAGATGTGGGGATAACTTCGCCTGTTGAAGCCGCAGTGGGTCCACTTTTAGTACGTAGTTACAAAGTATCTAATCCGTTACGTGTTAGGTGGTATCTGGGAGCAACCTTCCATGTTTACATAATACAGTACTTTCAGCCTCATTCCTCGTTGAATAACGAGGAGAAAGGAAAGAAAAACGTATTGATTATTTTGCCCCATAATTTTGATGGGACGGCCTCCCAGTTTTTAATGGGAATCTTTTAGTCCCTATCGGGCCTTCTTGTTTGTAATGGGAGTACCGCCCGGTTCATAACGGTGTCTCATAGTTAATAACGTGAGTATGTTAGTTTATAACGAGGCCTCCTAGTTCAAAATGTGGACCTCCTAGTTTATCAAGGAGCCTTCTAATCCGGAACGGAGGGCTCCCGAGCCGTCAAAGGGCCTCCCTAACACAAAGTTATGCTTTCTGATCTGGAGGATGGACTACCTCACTGATAGATTCGGTCCCATGATCAAGAAAAGGATCCTCTTGATGCAGAAAAAGTCCTCTAAGCCCAATTTATTACCGTCAAGCCCTGCGATGGGACCTCGTTTATTTGAATTTTTATAATCCTTACGTAAAAATAATAAAGTTTGGTCAATTATGGTCCGTCTAGTAGCTGAGTGTCCGTCCCGGTGTTTCAGCTGGTTAGAGCGCCTGCCTTCAAGCCTCCTCACCCGAAGCGGAGTTGGTTCGGGTCGCTTAGGGCGCTCGCTATTTGCCATCGACGGGTATGACCTGCGGCCTGATGGCAAAGCTCACGCTGAAGGTCAGGTGACGCTAGAGGGCAAGACAGACCGTGCCGAGCATCGCGGCACGTTAAACTTTCGCCACCAAATTCTGCTGTTGACCTGAAATGGCACGATCGGCTGATACGGATTAAACCTCACACAAGCACTGCTGAGCGTGGGCTGACACCAGCGATCCATCCATTCAAAAGGGTCGGATTAAATCTGTAGGAAAAATTCATGTGAGCTAGCCTTTGCTTGGTTAAAAGAGGCCTCTCAAATCTGTTTGGAGCAAAAGCATGTTCTTCTCCCCTACCTGTCGGCAGGAGAGGCAACTTTGCGCTCTGCCTCCGTCGCCTCCTGCTGTACCCCCCCCCCCCCTTCCCTGGACTGTGGCCAATGAGACACCTGCTGAACCAGTCATGGAGTGCTCTACGCGACACAAGCTGTCTTGTGTGCCCGGTGTACCCAGACCCGGTGTGAGACCCCGAGTTGCCTGGTCGCCTCAGTGTTTACCAAGGATGGGTTGCTGGTCAAACTGTCGGGTCTGGTGTGGAAAGTGTGAACTACCACTCAGTACGGTAGAAACGCTTGGACGAGATCGATCCTGATGCGGGTGACACCATCAGCACTGAATCCCTCCACGGCAGAATAGCACCTCGCCCCAGCCAGGCGCAGTCACCGAGGCCGTCTGATACCCATCCGTGGCTGATGCCCATCCGTGGCTGAGCCGCCCGCCCCTCCTCTGTGCCGTCTCGTTCTGAGCGCCACATGCTGGGACGGCGGGGCGCCGGCCTCAGTCCCGCCCGTGTCGCTTCCTCCCGTCGCTCGCGCGGCTTCCGTCTCGGTTGTCGGCGCGTCCGCGGCCCCGTCGCCTGCTATTGATCAGCGGCGTGGGTGCGCGCGCGCGCCGCGAATGCCGCCGCTCGGCCGCCGACTCCTCGCAGTCTCCGCCGGCCGGCCGCACCGCAGCCGGCGACGGCGGCTGACCCTGTGACCCCGCATCACGTGACGAGTGCCCCGGGGCGGCGCGTGGCGTGCTCCGCGCCGCGCCGCGACGGCGTAGTGGAGCGGACCGCTGACGGCCGCCGCGGTACGTCGGGTTCCCGGAGGCTGTAGGGAGAAAGCCGATATTTCATAGGATAGCTGATGGTCATCTTTCTGTGACTTGGCTGAATGCCCTGCCGTTGTGCCGCTGGCTTTCGACGTTTTCTTACTGCATTTGTGTTGTAACGAACCTGTCACACGACATGATGTGAGTTGCTAGTGGGGGCCACTTTGCATGACACAGATGTGACCATCCTGATAGGTCTCTGGCTTCACACATATGTTTGTTCTTACCATATTCACATGTAATTAACATAATGTTATTAGGTAATGTGCCCGCCCGCGCTCCTCGTCCTATGCCGGCCGCGGACGTGTACCGCCGTTAGTAGTGAACGAGCAGTGCCTGTGAAGGTCGATTTGTTTCGTCAGTCGTCAATCGTTTTGCCTTCAGCCATCTTGTCTCAGGGAGTTCTCGGTTGGCTGCCTAGGACTTCCTGTACTGATGAATGCTTGCGTTAACAAAACCTGCCAGGTGTGACCACGGGCGTTGCTGCTGAAGGGAACGATTGTGAGAGGTCATCGACCTACTGACACTTAACCGCGCTGACAACGCCGTTTTTCCGTGGGCTCCAGAATATATATATATATATATATATATATATATATATATATATATATATATATGTGTGTGTGTGTGTGTGTGTGTGTGTGTGTGTGTGTGTGTGTGTGTGTGTGTGTGTGTGTGTGTGTGTGTGTGTGTGTGTGTGCGTGTGCGTGTGCGTGCGTGCGTGCGTGCGTGCGTGCGTGCGTGTATGTGTATTACCATACTACGTGTGATGATGCGGTCGTTTGCGACGCGATGAGGTCAGCTAATTGAGAGGCGTTTTGCTGAGAGGTTTGCATCTTCGGCTCCCACGTGGTCGGCCCGGGTTCGAATCCCGGTTACGGCATGGCCATTGCGGTCGCTACCACTCTATGAAACGATGCGCGAAAACGTGCGTCGGGTTCCCTTTGAGGTCAGTCCATTGGAGATAAAAACAGGGGCAAGAGCGCTAAATAATAAAATCATTTTCGAAATACCTTTTGATTTTGTTCGACCTGGTCTGGATGATTCATCTGCCCTATTATCACGTGCACGGGTAGCCGGCTGAATGGGACGCGCTGGGATGCGAGGATCAGTTTGACCCCTAATATCTTACGGGTAAGAGCCATATACATCAAATGCAAAGGGTAGGTAGGGCTCCACATGAACTTAGCTGTCAAATTTGTTGGTTCTTAGGTCAGAACCTTTGGGTCATATAAGGTCAGATAAGGTGGAATTCGGGATGGGTGGGTGTCCGAAGGGCCCGTAGATATTTGCTCTTAACCAGCTTTAGTAGAGATGATCTTTTTTAAATGATCGGTACCCTGTGTACCTCTTACGTCAGTTACTTTGTTTCATCTCGAGAAATATAAGGTGATGAATACTCGTCTTCGACTATTTTGGTGTCTGAAATTATAATCATCGTTCAGAACTACCATAGGCAGAATGAGCAAAAGGTTTACTATTCAAATCATTTTAGGTTAGTGATCTCCCCTGACGTTCTTGAAGCTTAAGTTGAAAAGATATGTCGACCTTATGACCCACGAATCCGAAATAAGCATCAAAAGTTACCTGCAAAGCAAGTTTTCCAGCAAAAACGCGGTTTGCTTTTCTTGATCTGACCTTCATGCTTGACCCAAGGTCAATTAAATCAGCCAGAAGCTGAAGTCCAAATGTGTAAGTGTCTAAAAATATCTAAAAAATGATGGCCACGTGTAACATGCCGTTGTCACATCCACTTTAAAGGTCTCTGATGAATTGTCTGTGCCAACAACTTTGACTTGACTTTGGTCTGCGCTGTCAGCTACCGTATGAGGTGCATCTGTCTATGTATCAAAAGATGGCCTATGCAACTGTCTATAGCTACAACATACTCCATGTGGCTACGTCGTATTGTTTGGAATTTGTTTCGGAGAAACCTTAGAGGGTTAAAGTTACCCACCGACCTTCACCCAAGCACGTCTTAAACCATCTGAGTTTTGAAAATTTATCATCTCTGCGGTTTGAAAAGGTTATCCAGTGTTGTACGTGTCATTGCAGTGCATGTTGCGTTTCGGGAATAACGCACGGGGTCGGCACCGCGCGCTCAAGGCTCGATGCCATGACCCGTATGGCCTAGTTTGACATTAACTGGTCGCTCCCTCCGAAACGTCACCACTGATACACGACTCAGTATCCCTAGAGCTATACGATGCCGCTTTCCTCTCCGCCGCAGCTTGCATAGTTCCCAAGCCATGGGCGTCAGAGCCTGCTTTGTCTCCGAGGAAGCGGGGTGGAAGGGAGAGCCCCTTCGTATAGCGAAAATGGGAAAACCGGTGAGCCGGTGAAGCCTATTGTGACCACGGCAGTTGATTCCGCCGACCACCGTCTCCGTAAAATTGTGTTCAGAGCTGCTTTTCGGCGTTTAAGACCGTCTTGGGCGTCGTCGAAGATGTCGCTGTTTTCTATTTGCCTGCCTTTCTGGAGGGAGCCTTGACTGCATACGTGATCAGGGTCCGAAACGACAAAACATGCCACCTTCAGAACGGAAAGCCGCAGTTCCGGCGCCGAAAATGCACCCTTGTGAGAATATAACGTACATTTCCGGCCGAAACTGCATCCTTGTGAGAATATAACGTACATTTCCGGTCGAAACTGCACCCTTGTGAGAAAATAACGTACATTTCCGGCCGAAACTGCATCCTTGTGAGAATATAACGTGCATTTCCGGCCGAAACTGCATCCTTGTGAAAATATAACGTACATCTCCGGTCGAAACTGCACCCTTGTGAGAAAATAACGTACATTTCCGGCCGAAACTGCATCCTTGTGAGAATATAACGTACATTTCCGGTCGAAACTGCACCCTTGTGAGAATATAACGTACATTTCCGGCCGAAACTGCACCCTCGTGAGAATATAACGTACGTTTCCGGCCAAAACTGCACCCTCGTGAGAATATAACGTACATTGCCGGCCGAAACTGCACCCTTGTGAGAATATAACGTACATTTCCGGCCGAAACTGCACCCTTGTGAAAATATAACGTACATTTCCGGCCGAAACTGCATCCTTATGGGAATATGACGTACATTTCCGGCCGAAACTGCACCCTTGTGAGAATATAACGTACATTTCCGAATTTTTGACGATTTGAAAAATTACGCTGTTGAAAAATGTACAATTGGAATTACTTGCCGACTCCAAAAAAATGTTGGCAAAACCACCGCGTGGTAACGTGGTCCGACCAAACTTATATGTGATGGCGTGCCCATGCTACGGGATAAGACCACATTGAAGCGAAACCCGCTTATGGGTTCGACAACTGCACTTGGCACACCATGCAATTTCCATCGGTGGTGTTTACGACCCTGTCAGCCTGTACCAACCAGCGACACCAGGCGCGTATCAGCCCGCTGTGCGTTAATGTGTGCGTCACAGAAGCGGGGCGCCAGCGTGGCGATCGATCCCGGCAGGTAGGAAACGCACCCTCCCCTTTCCTGCCCGCGCTGGAGGTGACCCCTCCTCTCTCCTGCCCGCGCTGGAGGTGACCCCCCTCCCCTCTCCTGCCCGCGCTGGAGGTGACCCGTCCCCTCTCCTGCCCGCGCTGGAAGTGACCCCTCCCCTCTCCTGCCCGCGCTGGAGGTGATCAGGCTCCAAAGCCGCGGTGCGTCAGCCGCGCGTGCCCGGTCCATCCGCGCCCTCTCGTGCACAGGTTAACGCTCGTTTGGCAACGCGAGGGAAAGGTGCACCTCCCACCCTTTAGGAATGCTGACCTCCTTTGTGCTCTGGGTCACTTGCTCGGGAGCCTCAGGCGCTCCTTTCACCCCTATTGTCCCGTAGATCGCGTCACCGGCTCCTGTAATCCGCGTGCGTACTGCGGCTGCGTAGCTCGTGCCGGCCATTCTCCCGAGGCCGCGGCCGCTGGCCGGTCGCGTGACCTATGCTGTGTGTCGTATCCATTTGCCGCCGAGCCTCGCTAATGGGATTGGCCGAGCGGCCGCGAGGAGGTCGGGCCCGCCCGTGCCACCAGCCCAGCCCCTCCCCTTCCTCACCTGCGTTGCCGCTCCCCAGCTCAGGCCTGCCGTGCCGCCAGCCCAGCCCCTCTTCCTTACCTGCTTCGCCGCTCCCCGGCTCAGGCCTGCCCGTGCCGCCAGCCCAGCTCCTCCTCTTCCTCACCTGCGTCGCCGCTCCCCGGCTCAGGCCCGCCCGTGCCACCAGCCCAGCCCCTCTTCCTCACCTGCTTCGCCGCTCCCCGGCTCAGGCCTGCCGTGCCGCCAGCCCAGCCCCTCCTCTTCCTCACCTGCTTCGCCGCCCCCCGGCTCCGGCCTGCCCGTGCTGCCAGCCCAGCCCAGCTCTCCTCTTCCTCACCTGCGTCGCCGCCCCCCGGCTCGGGGTGAGCGGATGAGTCGCTCGAGTGTCCCGTGTGGCAGCATCTTCCCGCGGCAGTGAAGGGTCTTCTATCACCTACCCAGCGACGTGCTCGGGGCAGATCCCCACCGAGAGTGGAATCCCGCCGGCCGGGTGCGGCGTGTAGCCGCCCACGGCTGGCGCCCGGCGGACGAGCCCGGGCGGTCGCTTCGGTTTTGGTGGGAGCTCTCCTGGGCGGACGGGGGAACCTGACACTGGCCTGCCGCCTGCAGGACCTGTTGACCCACAGTCGTGAGGTGGCTACCCGGATCCTCGGCCTGCGATCCCTGTTGGGGGGTGGGGGAGGGGGTGGGGGGAGTCGTCGGCACTGACCAGTGCAGGCGACTCATCTTGGCGCGACACGATGGCTTACATAAAATCCGCCATTCGGAAGCACCCACTATCCATGCCTTGATTATCTTTTGTCACAGTCCTTTTCTCACGCCTTGCTGATCAACAATATATATATATATATATATATATATATATATATATATATATATATATATATATATATATATATATATATATATATATATATATATATGAGAGAGTCCCACATTGGAACCACGCCCTATCGACTTTTTATTTCACGGGAGCTATGTCATATTGGCGATGACAGAAATGTGAAACCACTCTGTGCAATCCCCGAAATGGATCAAAAAGATACTTATCACAACTTTCCCCATCTATTTATGGCTGACCGTGGATTCAGGCTCAAATGATTTATATTGCCACTGGCACGCCTTTCCGCAACGCATGACATGCCATCCACAGGGGCGGACTACACCTCCCTCCCGCGCTCTTGCCCTCCCGCGCTCTTGCCCTCCCGCGCTCTTGCCCTCCCGCGTTCTTGCCGTCACGCTCCGCTTCGCCCCCCCCCCCCCCGCGAACACCCCACTCGGTCCCCTTCCCCGCCGGGCTGTGCTCGCCTCTGACGCCGTGGTTCTCTCGGCAGCTTCTGGAGGACTACGCCGCGCCACTGGACCTCGTCAACCGCGCCAAGTTCCGGCAGGTCTCCAGGGCGGACGCCTCCAAGGTCAGTTCAGCGGTGGAACTACGACCCGCCCCGCCCCATCCCCCCCCCCTCTCTCTCTTTCCCCATCACGTGGGAGAAATAGGAAGAGTTCACTTGACTGATTTGCCTGCTCCGTATTTGTCTGCTTGTTGGCTATCTTCTCCCCTCTGTCTGTCGGTCTCAGTATATTTATTTCCCCTTCCCTTTTCCCTCTCCCTTCCCCTTCTCATCCCCGCGTGCTCTTCCCGTTCCATCTTTCTCACCCCACACCATATATATATATATATATATATATATATATATATATATATAGATAGATAGATAGATAGATAGATAGATAGATAGATAGATAGATAGATAGATAGATAGATAGATGGCTACATATATATTCTCTGTACTCCCTGCCTCCTTCCATCTGCCTTCCCTGCCTTCCCTCGTCCACCAAGCCGTGTTGGTCTCCCTCCGTCGGTCGGACCCTGCCGGCCGGCTGGCGCGGTCCCTGCCGGCCTGATCTCACGGCCGCACAGCTGCAGGCTGAACCTGTTGTTCTCCGTCAGCCTGCCGGACGTTGACTCATGTCGTGCTGAACCCTGCACCAAGGCTCTGGAGGATGAGTGGTCTGGGGAGGTGTGGCGCCACGACCAGATGGGATCGGCGGTGTGCGCCGAGGAGCCCAGCCCAGTAACGATAGCGGTTTGGTTCTGAGTGTCGCGTCAAATTGAAAGATGCAAGGCTGCCTTGCACACAAAAGCAACATCACAAAACAGTAACGCACACAGCTGTATCAGGCCCTGAATTTTAATGATTAAGATTTAGAGGAACACAAATGATGGTTGGACCTTGTGGGGCATGCCACGCTGGCTAGCACCTGTTGATTGGTAGATGTAGGGGGCTTTGTTTATAGTACACAGTTACGACTGTTCCACCGTCTTTAAATCAGGTTACGTAAGAGATGACGCAGTTTTTATGTCAACAAAAAGTATTTGACTTTCAGGGGCATGATTGCCTGACATGATTGCGTGCATGTGCTGCATCGTTCTGAATCGAGAACTGCAGCGTTAAATATTGTGCTATAAACCCGTAAGACTGGGGCAATTGTTGTGGCTACATAGACCATCAGAAGTTTTCGTTAGCATTGGCTGTCGCGAAATAGTCGGCTTGCTTTTGTCAATGTTGCCATGGTAACAACGTGTCTGGGCACGCATTGAACCGTTGTTGCTCGTGGAGGCAAGTGAACCCATACTGTATTCTTAGTTAAGGTATTTGGAAGGTGGCTTGGGTGATATGAAGCGGTATCCGGTGTTTGGATTCCTGCTGTCCGAACACAGCAGCATGTTACTTCTCTGTTTATTTGTCCTCTCCTGGCGTATCAAATGCTGCGAAATCAAATGTCTATGGTTTCTGAGCCACCTAAACTGAAGTAGCAAAGCATGGCGATTTTTGGTTTTGTTCATCCGAAAAGCCGTTGTGAGATGAAGCACCAAGGGCAAAATACGCCGAACCACATCCAGTGACTCATTTCCTTGCTGGCCGGCATCCGCCTGCACTTTACTGGAGGATGCACTTCCTCCCCCCTACTTCCCACCCCCACCCACTCCCACCCCAGCCTCCCTCGGCGCGACGGCATCCGCTTCTGCAGCGTATCGGCTCAGCGGTTCATTGGATGACCCTCACCCCTCCCTCCTGTCTTCCCGCTGGACAGGTGGTTCAGGTGGACGACGACTACAGCGACGTCGCCGACTCCAAGGACTACGTGACGCCGGGTGAGGACGGCACGCGCAAGATCTACAGCGCGCACGCGGGCGACGCGCACGAGCAGCTGGACCTGCTGTCCGAGACCGACCTGCCCTACTGTCAGCCGTACATCCGGACCAACGGCGCGACAGGTGAGAGGCTCGACTGCTGTCAGCCGTGCGCCCGAGCAACGGGGTGACAGATGAGAGGCTCGACTGCTGTCAGCCGTACTCCCGAGCAACGGCGCGACAGGTGAGAGGCTCGGCTGCTGCCAGCCGTACGCCCGAGCAACGGGGTGACAGATGAGAGGCTCGACTGCTGTCAGACGTACGCCCGAGCAACGGCGCGACAGGTGAGAGGCTCGGCTGCTGCCAGCCGTACGTCCGAGCAAAGGGGTGAC
The DNA here is from genome assembly GCF_011947565.3 of Pollicipes pollicipes. Classification (NCBI taxonomy): domain Eukaryota; kingdom Metazoa; phylum Arthropoda; class Thecostraca; order Pollicipedomorpha; family Pollicipedidae; genus Pollicipes; species Pollicipes pollicipes. Next base: position 31,814,248 of record NW_023596576.1, read on the forward strand.
AGGTGAGAGGCTGAACTGCTGTCAGCTGTACGCCTGGGCAACGGCGCGACAGGTGAGAGGCTCAGCTGCTGTCGGACGCACTCCCGGACCGGCGGGGTGACAGGTGAAAGGTTCAGCTGCTGTCAGCCGTACGCCTGAGCAACGGGCTGACAGGTGAGAGCTTCCATGGATTCCATTGTAACCATGGTAAATCTGAAGTATGCGTGTGCTTTTTACCTGTCGCGTGTTGCACGCATGCATTTGCGATGATCTTTGAAAAAGTTCATGGATATGGGCTCGGATACTACCCGCACAAGTGTGACAGAATGATGTGGCAGATTAAGAGCTGCGCGATCCCGTCTGACGTAATGGACGTAATTTGTGATCAGAACACGGAAATGTCATAAACAAGATCTTTAGCTAGACTTGAAGACAAGATGTCTTTAAAAAAAAAATGGCAGCTGACCTGTGTTCGCTATCGCCCCCCCCCCCCCCCCCTCATCCTTCCCCCTCAACAACAGTACATACTGCGTTTCATGTGCAGCAGGCACATAGCTGCACTCGCGCAGCGCGCCATTCCGTGGCATGCACTTTCCCCGCCGGCTGTTCCGTACAGACGGGCCGGCGGTGCGACCGTCAGCGGCAGAGGCAGAGGCGGCCGGTGCCCCGCCGTCCCGTGCGGACGGGGGCGGTGCGGCCGTGTGTTGGTCCGGCCGCCGCTGACCGGCCGGCCGGCTCGGCGCGGCTCGGCGCGGCTCGGCTGTGGTCGGGTCCGGAGAAGGCCGCGGTCGGGGCCCCTGCAGCCGCGCTGAATCACCGCTGTACAGAACGCAGCCGCCCGCGGCGCGGCTCGGCTGTGGTCGGGTCCAGAGAAGGCCGCGGTCGGGGCCCCTGCAGCCGCGCTGAATCACTGCTGTACGGAACGCAGCCGCTCGCGGCGCGGCTCGGCTGTGGTCGGCTCCAGAGAATGCCGCGGTCGGGGCCCCTGCAGCGGCGCTGAATCACCGCTGTACGGAACGCAGCCGCTCGCGGCGCGGCTCGGCTGTGGTCGGGTCCAGAGAAGGCCGCGGTCGGGGCCCGTGCAGCAGCGCTGAATCACCGCTGTACGGAACGCAGCCGCTCGCGGCGCGGCTCGGCTGTGGTCGGGTCCAGAGAAGGCCGCGGTGGGGGCCCGTGCAGCAGCGCTGAATCACCGCTGTACAGAACGCAGCCGCTCGTGGCGCGGCATGCACGCCACGTCGAGAAAATTGCAGGCAAATAATGGAGCCGCTTCGCCGAGCTGCAGCGGGGAAACTGGGAAAGGTCACCTGATCGGGTGGGTCCGGCCTGCGGCGCGCGGCTTTGATCGGGTGGGTCCGGCCTGCGGCGCGCGGCTTTGATCGGGTGGGTCCGGCCTGCGGCGCGTGGCTTTGATGGGGTGGGTCCGGCCTGCGGCGCGCGGCTTTGATGGGGTGGGTTCGGCCTGCGGCGCGCGGCTTTGTTCGGGCGGGTCCGGTCTGCGGCGCGCGGCTTTGTTCGGGTGGGTCCGGCCTGCGGCGTGCGGCTCTGAGGAGGGGCCCAATGAAATGAAACCCCGTCGGCTGTGACGCGCAGTGGTGCCCTTGAGGCTCCTGTACTAATCCCGGAAATTTGCAGCGCCGTAGCACGCCGTACTTATTGCGTACTCACAAACCTTGACAATGGCATTCTCTAGAATGGCAATGTCAAGGTTCGTGAGTGTGGCTGCCATCCACCATGGCCCCCTGACATATGCAGGCAGGCTGAATTCCAGGACAGAGGACGATTAGGTGGTGTTGTACGTCTTGTTCGTCGGCGGTTGGCACCGCTTTTCCCTTGGAGCAAACCTGGATTCGTCTTTTAGAGAAACGTATGTTGAATGGCGCTGCGGCACCAACTTGGCCTCTGCACGATATTTTTTCCCAATTTAGCCGATTAAAAAACATAGCCCCGTCTGTAGACCAAGCAGTCCAGCCACAACCTCTGTCATTAAGTGAGACACCTTTCGTGACTGCATGAACCAAGGAGACTTCTCAGCAGACTGAAGCCGCCTGTATCATTCGACACACGCCGGGGCAGGCTCGTAGCGTCCTGCCGTGGCTGGTGTCCCGGAGAGCCGGCCGGCATTTGCTGCCCGGCAAGGAGCTGGCGCCATTTCCGACCCGCTCTGGCGTGCGCCCTGCATCAGCAGCCAGCGGGCTGGCGCCGGACCGTGCGGCGTTATCGATGAGAGCGCCGACTGGTGGTGACGGGAGGTCGAGCACGCGCCTGCAGTCTGCTTCGGTCGCCGAGCCACCAGGACCTCGGTGGCGGGAGGCCGAGCACGCGCCTGCAGTCAGCCTCGGTCGTCAAGCCACCAGGACCTCGATGGCGGGAGGTCGAGCGCGCGTCTGCCGTCTGCCTCTGTCGCCGAGCCACCAGGACCTCGATGGCGGGAGGTCGAGCGCGCGCCTGCAGTCTGCCTCGGTCGTCAAGCCACCAGGACCTCGATGGCGGGAGGTCGAGCGCGCGTCTGCCGTCTGCCTCTGTCGCCGGGCCACCAGGACCTCGATGGCGGGAGGTCGAGCGCGCGCCTGCAGTCAGCCTCGGTCGTCAAGCCACCAGGACCTCGATGGCGGGAGGTCGAGCACGCGCCTGCAGTCTGCCTCTGTCGCCGGGCCACCAGGACCTCGATGGCGGGAGGTCGAGCGCGCGCCTGCAGTCTGCCTCGGTCGTCAAGCCACCAGGACCTCGATGGCGGGAGGTCGAGCGCGCGCCTGCAGTCTGCCTCGGTCGCCGAGCCACTAGGACCTCGGTGACGGCAGGCCAGGCGTTGGGACCTCGGCGACGGCAGGCCTGGAGTCATGCTGACGGACAGCCGGGCGTCACTTTCACCGGGCCGGGCGCCTACCGCCGCTGGGCCGCGTTAGGGATGGTCGCCGGAGTAACGGGCACACAGCCAGGCAGGTCTTGGAGTGGACAAACGTTGGTGTCCGCCTGTGATGCCACCGTGACACATCCGTCGGATCGCTTTCTGCCAGCGTGTACACCGCTGGCAGTGCTATCGGCGGCTGTCGTGCTGTCAAACGGCCGGCGGAAGTTGTCAGCAGAGGAGCCCTCGGCACCAGTCGACATGATTTCTCAGCGGATGTGGCCATCCGACTCAACTTCTCTGTCGTGTTCACACTGACAGGTTTGCCGGGACGGCGAGGATTCGGCGGGCCGCCCTTCATTTCGAAGTTCCACGGTTTTGCGTGCGCAGGAGCCGTTTCCCCGTGAAAAGCTCTTGAGATGGTTCCGACCGCGTGTTGGCCTTCAGCATTTGGCGCGTCTTGGCGCGAGGCTCGCTGGCGCGGACGGGCGTCTTGCGCTGTGGAGAGGGGCGGCAGGATCCGCCTCCGGCCGGTCACGTTGCGTCCGGTACTGGCGCGGCGGGTCTAACTGCTGTTTTCCACCGAGCGGCGCCGCCTCAGGCCGGTGTTTTGGAGGTGCGCAGCCGCCCGGCGAGCTTATGACGTCTCTCCAATCTGCGAGATCGTCTTACATCTAGCTGTAGGCGGTTTGCCGTAGTTGGGTCACGCTTCAGTTCTGGTGTCTGCTGAGTATGCACGCCCGAACGTGGTGCGTTCACAGTTTTGGTCACCTGTGTGCGCGGTTGTAAGGCCGATCCTGCAAGACTATGCCGGTTTATTGTCGGGAACATCTAAGAACGGTGAATACTCACTAATTAAGACAAGGCATCTGCTGGTTAGTGCACTGATAGCGTTACATCGGGTGCTCAAGGAGGCCAACCATTACGAGTTGCTGGCCGCTCGTTGAAAAAAAAACGTTATCAGCTACCTAAACTCGTTGATTGAAGCCCATTATCCGCGATGTTCGTGTATGTACCATGGCTCAAATTGACTGTCAAGATCATGTGCTGGATTCACCCGTGCCGGTGCGGCCCACTAGTAGATCTCGCCGCGACTTACCAGTTCGACGATCCCGCAGCCGACGCGACTTCTCGCCGCTGTAAGCACCCTTCTGGTGCTGAGGTCAGCTGTCATGGGTGACTTCCGTGATCCCGTAGCCGATGCGACCTCTCGCCGCTGTAAGCACACTTCTGGTGCTGAGGTCAGCTGTCATGGGTGACTTGCGTGACCCCGTCACTGACGTGACCTCTCACCGCTATATGCATCTCTCTGGTGCTGAGGTCAGCAGTCTTGGGTGACCTGTGTGACCCCGTCGCTGACGTGACCTCTCGCCGCTGTAAGCACCCTTCTGGTGCTGAGGTCAGCTGTCTTGGGGGGGCCTGTGTGACCACGTCGCTGACGTGACCTCTCGCCGCTATAGGCATCTCCCTTGCGATGAGGTCGGCTCACTGTGGCGATGGCACGCGCCGCCGCATCAACAAAGTTAATGAGAGACCGGTCGATGGCGCACGGGTTTGGAGTGCCTCTCGATCCACACTGCCTCTGTGCTCTGTCTTCATCGCCACGCTCTCTCCCGATCCTTAGGCTGAAATGTTATCGGGTCTGGCAACAGCTGGGGTCGGTAGCGTCGATCGTCCAGCGAGTATGAATCAACTTGCGCATCAGCACTTTCAAGACATCAAACTCGCCCGCTCTGGGGCTAGTGCTGTGGGTTTCGGACCACTCCTATGGCCATTCTTATCACATTTAACTTATCCTGCGCCGTCGTAGGAAATCAACCCGTGACGAGTTTGTCTTTGGCTCGCGCTGCACTGCGAGCAGCGACCTCCGCGCTGCCCTGACCGGCCCGTCCCCGTCAGTGTGCGAGCGCGCGCCAGCCGGTGGGCCGCGGGGCGGCGCCAAGCGCCAGCTGCCTCGCCGGTTGCAATGCGCTCTGTCCGCCAGCGGCGTCTAACGCTCAGGTTGCTACAGAGCAGCCGGCTGAGTTATGGGCGGCTGGTGCTGATGGCCTGTTGTGGGTCCCGTGTTGCGGCCCGCCTGGCAGTGGAGCGGGTCGAGCCTGGAACGCGCCGACGGCATCGGACGGGGCCACCTTCCCAGGCTGCCGCTGCCGGAACCGACTGGGGTCTGCTGGCTTGGTGTTTCGGCTGACAGTGTTGATAGTGCCAGGGTGTCTGGAGAGTCATACAAAGGGTCTACAGACACCACGACATACTGAGGTGCCACAAACCGATTTGCCATTAACTGGTAAGTGCCCGTCCTTTGGAGTTTAGCTAAGCATCGGGGCGACCGGTGAGGGATCACGCTTCTGTCAACCCCAAGCCCGGACCATCGGGTTGACAGGTGAAGGATTACGCTTCTGTCAGCCCTAAGCCCGGACCATCGGGTTGACAGGTGAGAGATTACGCTTCTGTCAGCCCCAAACCCGGACCATCGGGTTGACAGGTGAGGGGTTACGCTTCTGTTAGCCCCAAGACCAGATTATCGGGTTGACAGGTGAGAGACTACGCTTCTGTCAGCCGTACGCACAAATTTTGAGAGAATTTTGTGTTTTAGTCCTAACCTCTTGATGGGACGGATTTCTGCGATCAGCGCCCACGCTAGGCACAACTTGTTGAGCCGCGATCCAGTGATCCTATCGTGGACGGCATAGTTTTGTGGCATAAGCCTGACGTTCCGTAATGTTTGGTACGGTCCATCTTTCCCTCTGATATCAGCGGCCTTCCGCGCGTCGACAAACCATCCCAGTTTGGGGCAAATAGCGAGCGCATCTAGCGACTCGTCGTAGGTGGATGAACCGGAGGGCCAGTGCTCTAAGTTCTAACCAACTTGGGTATCGTGATACGCAGCGTTCATGAATATCGTGCTGCATGTTGGTCCTAAACGCGTGTAACGACTCAGAGCTATTTTCGGCAGGTTTCGTTATCAGCGATCCACTGCGTGCGGCGCGGCGTGAACCTTTCATTCCTGGCATCGTTGGACTGACCCTGATCCATTCCGTTACAGTCTCGCTCGGTGTTCACCCTTTATTTCTGGCATCGTTGAACTGACCCTGATCTGTTCCGTTACAGTCTCGCTCGGTGTTCACCCTTTATTCCTGGCATCGTTGAACTGACCCTGATCTGTTCCGTTACAGTTTCGCTGCCAGTCTGCGATGACGGAACACTGTACGAGGAGGTCGGCCCCCAGGGCACGGCGGCGGCTGCCCGTCAGCCGGACCCGCTCTACTCGCTCCGCCAGCCGCCACTGAGCACGGCCGGCCAGTCTCCTGGCGCCGGCTCGGCCAGTCGCCGCGGCAGCGTCGAGCCTCGGCCGCTGCCGCCCCCGGCCCGCGAGCCGCCAGTGTACGAGAACGTGCGCCTCTGGCCGCCGCTGCTCGGAAGCCCGGACAAATACCAGCTGGTGTGCCGCAACGGCGCGCTGCTGGTGGGCAGGAAGCGGCGCCCGCGCACGGCGTCGCAGTGGCGTGCGTCGCCGCCTCTCACGCGCAGCTGCGAGGACCTCAGCCAGCACGTCGACGAGGCTATTTACGTGAACGCGTGCGACCCGATCGTGCAGCTGGACCGGCGCGAGGCGAGTCATGCCGCCGCGCCGACGGACATGAGCCGCCGCCTCTATGAGACGGCGTTTGACAGCACGGCGCGACCGCCGGCGCGGGACCCGGATGAGCTGCCGCGGCTCGCCTGCCAGCCGGGCCGCGCGCCGGCCGCCGCCGCGCCGCGCCGCGACCAGCCGCGGCCGGCGCCGGCCGTCGGCAGCGACGAGCGGACTAAGCCGGGCCACGCCAACGGCGCGTCGCCGACGGGGCCCCGTCCGGAGGAGCCGGTGCAGGCGGCTGTGCGTGCTGAGGTGCATGTGGCGCTGCCGGCGGGCCGGTCCGTTCGTGAGCGACGTTCGGAAATGGCGGGACGGTGGGGCCTGGCGGGGCCGGAGCGTGCGACGCCGCTGGACGGCTCGTCACGCCTGGAGCCGGAGTCGATGCCGGAGCCGGAGCCGGAGCCGGAGCCGGAGCCGGAGCCGGAGCCTGAGCCGGAGGTGGTACCATCCCGGCCCGAGCGGGGTGTGGCGCGCGCCGCCGGCCGGCCGCGTAGTCTGTGTGGAGAGCGCGGCGCCACGCTCGGCCACCGGTACGAGTGTCTGGAGGTGCCGGGCGGCAGCCGTCCGGCACCCGCCGCCCCCAAACTGTTGTACAGCGGCGGCAGCGGTGACAGTGTACGTCACAGCTGCAGCGGCAGCAGCACGCTTTCGAGCCTCGAGAGTCTGCGCAGCTCGAGCGGCGACAGCGACTCGACCGGGCGCGCCGACTCGCTGTCGCGCGCGCACCTCTCCGCCGACCTGTACCGCCGCCTGGCCACGGCCAAGCTGCCCGTGCTCTCACCCATCTCGGACAAGTCCCAGGATCCGGACAGCCCGATGACCGAGTCGCCGCGGCCGCGGCCGGCCCCCTGGCAGCCGGCCGGCCGGGCGCGTACCCGTCCCGGCCTGCACGGCTCCGACAGCGGCATCAGCGTCGACTCGCACGGCGACGGCGCTGCCCCGCTGCCGTTCGACATGCCGAAGCTGCGCCGGAAGGCGGCGGCCGGCCTCTGCTCGCCGCAGGGCTCCCTGCCGGCGGCGCTGGCAGCGCCACCTCTCGGCTCGCTGGCCGGTAAGTGGGCTGTGCCTGGTGGTGGGACGCGCCAGCTGACTCCGTGTGGTGGTGGTTGGCTGCGCCTGGCGGTGGGACGCGCCAGGTGACTCCATGTGGTGGTGGTTATGGATGGTGCCGCGGATCAGCTCCTTATGTGGAGTTTGTGAGACTCCTGAAATGTCCGTTTTCGTGCAACCGCTATACCGGGTGTGAAATGCTGGAGAGCCAGGCCCGGTTACGTCTGCAGTGAGGCCCGTTTGGAGTCCGTGCCGATCCCGTGGTGAAGCTCGTGGTAAAGCCTGTGGTGAGGCTTGTGATGAAGTCCGTGGTGAGACCCGTGGTGAAGTCCGTGCCGAGCCCGTAGTGAAGCCGGTGGTGAAGCCCGTGGTGAAGCCTGTGGTGAAGCCTGCAGTAAAACCCATGCCGAATCCGTGGTGAAGCCCGTGGGAAGCCCGAAACCGATCAAACGACTTATTTGCAAGGTTTGCATCAAAGTATGCAGGTGCATATTTTTCCGTAAGTTTTGCACACTCGCCTGTGATTTAGATGCTGGCTGTCATCACGTTGCGATGCTGACCGTTGGGACGGATCCGATGAAGGCACAGCCTGTAACCTGGGACCGTCGGTTCCTACTAGAATTGTACTGCCATCGTCAGCCAACGGTCGGCACAATGGACGCCGGTTAGGGGGGGGGGTCCCCGAACTGTGTGTCTCTGTGGGGTTCCTCCAAGATGTCGGGTGAAGAGTTGACCCATGCATGCCGCTGTTTACCTTTTTCTCCATAATCCCACAGCCTTGAAATGGTCATTTATGACAGAAAGAGCTCCACACTGACCAAACCCAAAGAAGAACCGTGTCGTGTTCGTTCCACTCGGCTTGAGCACGTATGTGTGCGACAATGTAATCGCTTGCGTCGGTGAATTTTTTCGGCTTTTCGTGATGAGGTCTCGGATGGGGTGTCTTATTATTGTTGCCTCCCCGAACTCGCCCGCTCACTGATCACGTGCTTCTGTAGCCCCACCCCAGCCACAAGGGAGCGAGATGGAGTGATCTAGCCTCACCGACTGTACGCAATTATGCATCACATCTAGACGCCTGGCACGGCAAGAGGTCTTTGGAAAAGCCCTGACGTCCCCCCAACAGTTCACGAGCGGCGGAGTGTCTTGGAACACAGCGCGTGTGCCTGTGTGTTTGTGGTGCTGCGGGCAGCATAGCTCAGCTGTGTCTGGCTGTGGTGATGGGCCGCCGCGCCAGCCGCCGGCGCCGTGCCGCCATCTGGTGACACCCGGGACCTGACCGTCGTCCGCAGTGTCGGAGGTCGTGCAGCGGCCAGCGCTCAGCCTCAGTCTGGACCGGGCCGAGGCGCCGCTGGCCTCGGCTGAGCGCGGCGCACCGCCGCGCCGCGCCGTCATGGCGCTCAGTCTCGGCTGCGCCACTAATGCCGTCGGCGAGAGCATCGATCTGAGCGTGCCGTTCCAGCAACAGCGGTGAGTCACCGGCTGGAGCCCCCGCCCCTCCCCTGACCGTGCCAGCACCTGGCAACAGCACGCCACGTAGCACAGAAATGGCGCGAAGTCGACTAGAGCTGACGCGGTGGTTCCGAGTGGGGGATTATATGAGTCGTAGTCTGGCCAATGGCACTCAATAAAAGGACAAGCAAGTTGTAAATACTGTGTCCTCTGTCACTAAAACGGCGAGTCTATGTACAGCGTCCTCGCGCCGGCTGAGCCCGAACAAGCTTTGCTGGCCACGTGGGTATCAAATTGGGAAGCTGCACAATACAAATCTGATTGTATTTGTACAACTTGCCGTACGTTTTGCTGGCTATATTGATGGAGTTGAGAGGCGCACATGATGGCACGTTCACCGGCGGCCGGACTGCCGACCTGTCGGTTGGGTTTCGTCGGCCGCTGCGTCGGCGCCGGACGCCGTGTCATCGATAACGGCGGGCTCGCGGCGCAGGTGGTACCACGGCGCCATCACGCGGGTGGAGGCGGAGAAGATCCTGCGCGCTGAACAGGAGGGCAGCTACCTAGTCCGCATCTGCGAGTCGAGCCGGCACGACTACTCGCTCTCCCTCAAGTGAGTGGTTGGCGGTGGCGTCTCTCACCGCAGAGCAGGCCTGTGCGCTGGCTCGGCAGATGGCCTAATGACCTAATTGAGGAAGGCCTAACGACCACTGTCACTAGACCTTCCGTGAGGCTTCAGCCTGGCACGTGTCTCCAGCATATACAGCGATAACAAAAGCAGCGCACACGCCTCTAATCGGAGTATTGTGCTTAACATGGACGTGTGGTGTTTGAGAAGATGGTTGTTTCGTCACTGACGCCGTGATTCGCTGATAAGTAATAGGCAGGAGGAGTGTTGGTCGGTACGCCTGTCTGCTGTTCGCGGCCGGCTCGTCGCTGGCGTAGGCAGGAGGGGTGCTGATTCGTACGCCCGTGTGCTGTTCGCGGCCGGCTCGTCGCTGGCGTAGGCAGCTGACCGCCGTTTGTCCGGCAGGTCAGCCCGCGGCTTCATGCACATGAAGATCCGCCAGGACGCGGGCAGCAGCAAGTTCATCTTGGGCCAGTTCAGCAAGCCGTTCGACTCGATCCCGCAGATGATCCAACACTACTCCATGACCAAGCTGCCCATCCGCGGTGCTGAACACATGTCTCTGCTCCACCCGGTAGCGGACGACCAGCTGCTGTAGCGCAGTCCGGTGGAGGCCGCCGGCCGTCGCGCCCGTTCAGCCTGTGATAACTGACCGCGCTCGCGCCCGTGGCGGTCCCGCCGAGTGTGGCGAGGTCCAGCCGTTGTAGCTCCGGCGCCTGCCAGCAGCTGACGCCAAACACTCAGACTTGCCGTCCCGACAAGGTATTTTTCGATGCGCCCAAGCTGCTGACCAAATCATATCTACGTAAACAGAGGGCTCCTATCGTCCCAGTACGGGGGGGGGGGGGGGGGGTGTTGGGCGGCGGCCGATGGGCGGTGTTGTACGTCAGATGTATTGTGTTCTAATATGTCCATATCAATGGTCGAGGTGCGGTTTGCGGTGGGCTGTAAAAAAGCCCAATCGTAGCTGTTTGTGACAATAGTGCCGATTGTGCCAAATAAAACATTGTGTAAAATGTTGAGCAGTATCTGGAATGATGCCTTAGCGTGTCATGTACACATTCCCTGAAAGGGAGTGTCCCACCCTTGGAACATATTACAAAAGCATACTCTAGTGAAGCCTCAGGACTAGTTGTATCTCATAATAGCACTGGGTAGGGACGCCGCAGCACCGTCAAGACATAATATGAATTTAGATTGTATTATTTTCGACTCAAAGTCACGCCGCCAATGCTTTGTAATAGCATTTCGCTTCTTCCCTGCAGCCGCCATCACCGTCGTCACGACAGCCACTGTGCACACCTCTACTGGCGCAAATTAAAGAACGTTTGTGATTGGCCCTGCGGGCAGGGCCTGTTACCGAAAAGTGCATTGGTTGATGTTTGAACCAGCGCGTCACAGGGAACATGTAGTACCCCCATTCCCAGACCCAAATTGCGCCTCGAAAAGAGGCACTGTGGCAAAGGCCATAGGAGTGAGATCAAAGCCATAGCACGACGTTTCGTTGATTTAGCGGTACAATAGCTTCATGCTGTTTTAACATATTGTTTCAAGCTTTTATGTAATTTATTACACAAACATTTTGACACATTAGTGTGCTGCAAATATTACAGAACACACACACTTAAAAAATCAAAGCAAATAAAATGCATTGCTCTCAGCGATGAGCAGGGTGGCAAATAAGATTTATCTTTAGGATTGACAACCTCCAACCGCGATTCTGAACTATTCAGAAGGATTTCGAGAAAACTTGCATCACTAATAAAATCGTCCTCGTCTGATGAAGTCGTAAGCGAAAAGCGTATAAAAGATAGGGTATTCGTTTTAAAGAGAATATCCCACATTTGAAGATAATGAAGCAAGCAAAAAATATTATTGAAAAGGCTCACTTCTAACTATTGATAAACTAAGTAGAAAAGACTGCCCTAGACTACATAATTTCCCTATTTCGTAGACATCCTCCTCAACATGTCATTGTTTGTTCGCGTCATCATACCTTGCGCTAAAATGGTTGAGATCCAATCGACGGCCGTTTTATCTAGTAATTGTGCTCACAAACGGCAGGTATGAACGACACGACAATGGCTATATGTTTATTGGCCTTAGTCGGCGCATGGTCAATGGAATGTCAGGATCTGAATAAAGTTATAATGGCTACATGCATGCTGGTGACCTTGGTATAGTCTGCACGAAAAAGATGAAGTAGTTTGCACATCTTTACGGGCGCGTGGCATACAAATCGGGGGGTTTACGTGTAGCGAGGGGCTGCACCGATGATCTGTGAGCTGCACCGAATGATCTTGAAGATAGCTATTTCAATTTAAAACGCATACAAATGTGCAACACTCCCTTCCATAGAACGAAGTGTGCGTGTGTGTGTGTGTGTGTGTGTGTGTGTGTGTGTGTGTGTATGTGTGTGTGTGTGTGTGTGTGTGTGTACGCGTGCGTGCGTGCGTGCGTGCGTGCGTGCGTGCGTGCGTGCGTGCGTGCGTGCGTGCGTGCGTGTGGTGTGTGTGTGTGTGTGTGTGTGTGGTGTGTGTGTGTGTGTGTGTGTGTGTGTGTGTGTGTGTGTGCGTGCGTGTGAAATGTGGGTATGAACGCATATAAGGCCTGACGCACGTGTATTTGACCTGCAAGAGAAAAGCAAGTTTCATCCGAGGTAGGGCAAACACCAGTATCGGTACCATTACAAAATCGCCAGTTTTGGATGGACAGATAATGTACATAAGTGCGCAGAGAGAAACTCAAAATTAAGTTAATCTGCCTCTACGACTGTGTCTGAACCCCGAGACGTTAGACGTGGATCCGCGTAGTCAGTTATTGGGCACCATTCGAAGGATTTGCTAAAATGTAAATGACATTTAAGAGTTCAGAGATATCATCATGATATCATCATGATATATCGACATTCAACATGCCAGCAGTGTACCCTATGGCACAGCTAGCTTTTTGCACATTCCTGTCTATCGGTAGTTTTCCTCATTTCGGTGACCGTGATGAGATGTCTCGTGTGCGCTCGGCTTGGCTTGTGCACCTGCTGACACCTCGTAGGTAATGACGCAACTAGTGACTGCAGTGACTGATGGGCCAGGTGGCAGCACTAACCGGTGCCCGGTAGATGACAGCTCCGCCCGCGCGCGCTAGCGTGGGGTGGGTTGAGCTGTTCAGGCGTTGAGCTAGGTAGATAGATACTTAGTTGAAGCGCACGAGCAAAGAGACTGCTTGCGGTCTTTACTGATCCTCGCCCACGGCAAAACAAACTGATAACGAGTATGAGTTACGAACAAGTACTGATCAGACAGCTTATAAAGCAAGCATGGGTAATACTGGCATTATTATGTTTTCATCTAAGGCATATGTATTTGTGTTCTTTCATCATTATACATTATTGACATATTAGATGTTGGCGTTTCCAGACATATCAAGATGCACAACAAGGTGTCCAAATGAGACACAATCCGGGCTCCCACATCAAAACACCCGGCATGAGGTGTACGCTAAGGGCTGCATGAAACACAAACGGCAAAGTCGGAAGGCTACGACTACCAGTAACGAGTACCGGGTATCAGGGTTGAAAGATGTTTTCTAGCGAACGTCGGGACTCATCACAATGAATATAGAGCTATTTCTGAACGCGCAGAATTCGAGCTGCGCCCTGCCGGGGTCTGAGACAACCGCACCCCGGCCGGGGTCTGAGACAACCGCACCCGGTCGGGGTCTAAGACAACCGCACCCGGTTGGGGTCTAAGACAACTGCACCCGGTCGTGGTCTTAGACAACCGCACCCGGCCGGCGTCTGAGACAACCGCACCCGGTCGTGGTCTAAGACAACCGCACCCGGTCGGGGTCTAAGACAACCGCACCCGGTCGTGGTCTAAGACAACCGCACCCGGCCGGGGTCTGAGACAACCGCACCCGGCCGGGGTCTGAGACAACCGCACCCGGTCGTGGTCTAAGACAACCACACCCCGGCCGGGGGAAGTTGGCTCCCTCCCTCCTCGGATCTCTATTTTTCAGGTATCGAAAGAGAAGAGCATAGGTACCTCTGTGAAGGTCTCTTCAAATCGTGAAGAATACACATTACATTCGTTGCCTTAGGTCAGATGTGAGGTCACAAGAAGTCACGAAAGGAAAAAAAACATTGGTTTGAGAGACACAGTTAAAACATTTGCTGATGCACCGAGACGGATATTCGTGCGCCAGATATGACCTTCATCCAGCCCTTCGGGTCCTTCAGCCTTCCAATCGATTCCTTGACCTTTGCTCCCGAGGGGGGCAAGGGGGGGGCTCCCGAGGGGGGCTTTGCTCTGACTGACTTGGTCATCTATTCGGACCTCTTCAAACAAAGCCTGTGATCGGCTCGGTGCCATTAGTTGACACGCGACCCCCTGCTAGACACCGTGGGTCCCCGGCCGACACAGGGGCCTATCCCATTGTTTCAGTAATCCAGACGAATGCGAGTTTTAGCGCCCGGTCTTACTCCTCCAGGGGAAATGGGCCCCCAGGCTACAGCCTGACCGGTAGTCGACTGTTCGGTGCACGTGGTCTCTGGTCGACCGAGACACCCACAGTGTCTCATGGTTCCTCAAACAGTGGAAGATGACCTCTGACTGATATCTTACGTCCTTACCCCACGGATCGCGATGTTTGATGTCACTTACAGCCAGTCCTTCGGGCCCTTATGGCCTCCAATCGAGCCGTTGATCGTCGGTTCCGCTTAGCCGCACGGCCTCTCTTTGGGCCTCCTTGAACACTGCCCTTGGTCGGCTCAGAGCCCCTTGCGAGCTCAGGACCCTTTGTTGGGCGCTGTGGGCCCCTGACAGATAGAGGAGCCCCGGCCAGTGTAGATCGCCGGCCACGGCTTCGCAGCTAGTTGGGAAGTGGGCCATCAGGCCGATATCGACACGGAGCTGACTGTCTGGTACTGGTGGTGCCTGACCGACTTATTGACCCATGTCGACTCAGGATATCTCTGATCGGTGTGAAGGTTCCTCTAATTGTCATCTGAGGGCGCGTCCCTGCAGGCTGGAACCCCTGAATGACACTCGACTGGCACCCCGTGCCCTTAAGCCCGCTGATCGTACCCTTGATCGTCGGTCCGATGGGCCTCCCAGGCTCTTTGGGCTTTTTCGAGCACTGCCGCTGGCCGCCTCGGGCCCCTTGCCAATACAGGGCCCCTGTTAGGCTCTGTAGGGACCCCGACCTTCTGTGGTGTCCCGAACAATGTAAATCGCTGACTCCTGCTTTGCCCCTGCACAGCCAGCTCCGTGTATGGTGGTGTAACCGTGCGTCAGTGCGTAATTGGTGGTATCTGGCCGTCATATAGGCCCTACCGACTCCGGGAGCCCCTGGTCAGCGCGTAAGGCCCTCTGGATGACACTGAAGTACCGGTCCTTCGGGATGAGCCCCTGAATACGACATTCGGCCGGTCTTTCGGGCCCTTCGGGCCCTCAAATCGGGCATTTATCCATAGGTCCCGAGAGGCCCGAAGGGCCCCAAGGAAACTAAGGAGTTGAAAGCCATAGGGCCTTTGGTCCGTCAGTTGCCTAACACGAAGTTGAGGCTCCAAGCATTTAAGGAAGTGTTCTACATCGGTATGGGGTTTGGAACTGAAATAGCCATCTTGAAGATCATTCGGACAGCTCACAGCCCTGCCATCTAGTTTCTGACCATGTAGTTTCTGAGCCATCTGGTTTCTGAGTTTTTTCACATTTCGATGGCCCGCGAAGATGAGAAGGCTATTTCGTGCAGACTATTTCACGGCTGCCCAGGCTTCCAGGACGCCATAATAACGTCATTCAAATCCCGTCATTTCACTGGCCTTGCAGTGTTGTAAGCCAAGAAGAGCATAATCGTCATGCCGCTCATATCTGGTGTTCGTGAGCACAATTTGCAGATATAACGGTCGTCAATTAGCTGTTAATCAAGGTTGTGCAACGCACGATGACGCAATCAAGCAGTGACATGTTGAGGAGAATTTGCACTTAAAAGAAAAATTGTGTTATCTAGACCTGTCTTTTTTACTTAAAAGTATACCACTAGTTATAAGTGAAGTTTTTTTTAAATTCCGTCACGTCTGTTGTCTTGTCATGTCTTCAATACCTTTAAATGTGGAAAATTTCCTTTCTGAACGGCACCATAACTGAGTACGCGAATGCGGGTAAACACATTAAACTCAGGGATAAATATGTAAGAACATTACGAGAAAGGGTCAAAACACGTGCACATAACATTTCGCTCAGCCAACACCTAGCACCGCCACGCGACCTATTGAGAGATTGAAGTATTGCAAATGATTGCGAGGTTGGCAATTTCCTACAGTTGGTTTGGCAGCATTTCATCGTCATATAAACGTTCCATGCAGTGACCCAAGCAGGAGGGGCACATGTTTGTTCAGTATCAGTTCAGTTCCACTTCCATTTCAGCATGTACCCATTAAACCGAACTGGGGTCTATGTGTCAGTTATTGGACCACCTGTAGTGATCAGGGATTATGTTATACCAATGAAGGTTCCTGTCAATATGATGTATCCCTCTAAGGCGCTCCGGATCGACCATGGATCCCTCCCCGTGTCACCAGAATGGCAGCTGGAAGACACACAGCGATGGGACCGAATGGCCCTTTAGCCTTTAACAGCAAACAATTATGTGTCCCCAGTGTTTTGCTCAAGGGCTCTTGCCCGGAAAAGATAGGGGCCTTGTAGGGGGTCTTATCGGTGTTGAATGGAGTGGGTCGAAGTGAGATCAAAAATGAACAAAGCCATCCCGGTTTTGCCCGCGAACGTTCATTCTTATACGGAATCGACTAGTGAATCAAGTTACATCGCAAGGTTTGAGCTTACGCGCTCGCAGCCTTGGAGCAAGTACAGCAATGGCCAGGGTACCAGCTTTCGTAAAACCGGACGGCGTTGGCATTGTAGCACCAGGCGACGGGCGCCGTGTGCGCGAGAACGACCGTCTTGAAATGAATTGGGTTGCCCCTGGACAGGTCACCAACTACAGCAACACGAAAAATAGGTATTCTTCCTTTACCCTCATAGTTCTACCCTTACATTTCAGCACCACTTCGCGGTGTTGCAAAGGCCAATCAATTATTATCATCGATCTAAAAGTCGCAAAGGTTAAGTATACACCTGGACTGCTCTCTCAACGCATGATTTCACGCCCTAAAGCGTTCAAAAAGATAGTTCTTTCAGATGTATCATAATTTTCGTCGGCCCGTTGGCCACGGCTCAGTGTAAGACCACGACGTGAAGCCCGCGGTGACTGCAACGCCGGACGTCGAGAGTTGGTTGCTGAGATTTGCGATCGTGCGTTTTGAAAACTACGATGCATTTTTTTCACTGTGCGATCTTGACTGAATGTTGAATATTTTCAGACAACCGTCGCTTGGCCATGTTCACACAAAAGCGTAAACCCGTTTCGACCCGCAACTTACATTCGCGGGGTCCTTAATACCCTCCTTGACAGCAGGTTAAAGTTCTGGAAAAGCTTCTGAGCTTCATCGTTTTAGAAAGAGTGCACTGGAACATTGCAAAATAAAGAGCTCCAGCGATTTATTTCATGCAGCCGTTTAACGCATGATCTTTTCAGTATGCTACCTACAAAATTAAGACAGAATTGATTTTGCAATAGCTTCTGGCTTATAATATGTGCTCCTGTATAATACATAATAAACAGCTCCTGTTCCACTTATAGAATGTGAAAACAAAACAAAAAATACAAAAAAACATGCCATGATTAACAAATGGGCCATATCCTGAGGTTTCTTTTTGAGGGAGGATTTCCTCCCTTCACATTCAGGGAGGATTATTTCGACCCAACAGCTATAGAAGGTTGTGCGTCTGACACAGGAAAGGCCGTCCGGCATTTGGAGTAGACGCACCTTTGGCCATGCAGATGTTAAGCGTCAGGCGCAGGAGAGGCAGCATGTCTGACACAGGAGAGGCCACGTGACCAGTACTGGGGCGGGTGCGCGTCCGGCACCAGAGTGTGCACGCGTTTAATGAATTGACTACTGCAACAAGTTGCACACATTGCAACCGGCGCACTCCGTAACAACGCAACAGCTACATACACCAGCCATGAGTGAGCGTAAGTGAACCCTGGTGGGGACCCCGTCCGAACGCCCAGCACATAGCCCCTACCCTGTGCGGATTAAGTCACGACAAATGGACCCCCTCCCCCACTCATGTGCATGTGGTTTTGCACCACCCCTGTTCACTTTCCTTCAACCCATAGCGTAGAAAAGGTCACAACTGGCTGCAAGGACTGATTCAAACCAGACCAATCAATTCACACCGCCAATTTCCGTCTTCTTTGATCAGGTGTCCAGGCTAGGGACAAACTATTGACAGCAAACCGACACCCACATATTAATAGCGAATGTCAAAACTGATTTACTTCACTTGAACATCGCTCTTGGAGAAACCCGTGTTAGTTTTGAATTGAAGCATCTGGTTGCTATGCATTCGCTGATACGTGCTGTTTCCTTTTCAGTTCTCTTGAACTCAATCAAGACGTGGTAAAACATCTTGACGGTCGATTTTGGCAGACGCCGCAAAAATACTTTGAGAATATTGCACAGTTCACACTCGGCAAGTCACTAAAATATGCTCAGCAATTCATGTTGTATTTGGGGTGCATGCAAATTGCGAACAAACCGAGCATACTTTGTTGCAACACACATACATATACACATACAAACACACACCTCAATAGCACTGCACTTTATAATTTACAGTCATTACAGAGCCGCGCTTGCATGCCCTCGGTTTGCAGAGTCGAACCACGCACTGTTCTCATTCGCCGCAGTCTCCAGACGTGGCTGCATGCTAGTAGCCGTAGCTGGAGCTGGGCGTGGCAGGGGCGTCGTCAGCCGACTCCGGGAACGGGGAGCCCAAAAGGACGGCGTCCCGACGCGGGGACGTCAGGCCGGCGCCCAGTCGAGATGACCGTGGGCCCAGCGGGCGGCGGGGCACGAGAGGTCCTGGCAGACGGCCGGCCGCCCCGAGCGCCGCCGGGCCGCCCGGCTCGCCCGGCAGAGGGAACACCGCCTCGCCTTCGTACGTGACCTGAGCCTGGTAGCCGCTGTCACCCTCCACCCGGTACGTGACGATCTGGGTGCGGCCGTCGGGCAGCAGCACGCGGTACTCGCCCTGCGTCACGATGCCGTCACTCTCCTCGGCGTGGCCGTAGTTGTTGCCGTAGTCGGGCTCGTCCACGGCCCAGCTGAAGCTGTAGGGCACGCCCGGCCCGTCCAGCAGCCCGTCCGGCCGCAGCTGCGGCGGGTTGCCCTGGTTCTCGATCAGTGCGCCCCGCCGTCCTCCCAATCTTCCTCCGAAAGGTCCTCCAATGGGTCCTCCCAGAGGACCGCTCAGACGGCCGGCGTAGCGAGCGCTGCCAAGGCCGACACGACCCCGGAGGCCAAGCGGGCCGAGCGGACCCGGGTTGACTATATCGACGTCGTCCAGCGGCGGCGGAGCCCCGTACGAGTCACCCTCGGGGCTGGGGACGGCCATCGCCATCGCCAGCAGTGCGCAGACGCTCAGAAAACACCTCATGACTGTATGTAAGACCTCCTGTTGCAGTCGGGCTGTGACCCGTGAACTGATGTCTGAAGCCGGCGCCGGGCCGTTTTATACAGTGCGAGCGGGCCGTGCGAGCCGCGCCTGCGGGGATAGGTGTCAGATGCAGCGTGACCGCCAGGGCCGCCTCCGGCTCCCATCGGCGCATGGTTATGGCCACTTTTGAAGGCCATTCTCCCACACAGCCAACAGAGTTGAGATGTCCCACACCGCCAGGATAACACTCGGGTCAAGACCTTGCTATTTGAGTTATTTCGATCGCCAGTGCTGTGGTCAAGTGGATTACGCTCCCGAATAACATAAAGCATGCACCCGGTCATGCATGGTAGAAGGAGCTGTGTAGTCGGTCACCTCATCGGTACCTACCTGTCCTGGTAACATGTGGTTTTTGTCCTAAACCTTAAAACGTGCGAGGTCCGTGATTCAGACACCAGAGGATTGAGACACACTGCCGCAGAACACACGCTCGTCAGTGTGTGCCAAGAATGCCACGCGATGGTCAAATTGGCACCCAGACCCTGCACAGCGGGATCACCACCGACAGTGGCTCCCATGAATTGAATGCCGCTTGTATGAAACGCGCTAAATGTTTTGGTAAAAAAAAAACATGGACTAACTTTTCCGTGCGTCTATTTTCATCTTGTTTTGCCACACCACCGAGAGAGATGCACACGATTTTTTTCATGTAGTTAACAAGAGAAACATGCCACCGGGCCTCCAAGATACGAGAATCTGGCTATCGTCAGCGTATTGCACATTGTCTTCGTCTGCGTGCGAGGATATGTAAGTGGCATAAATCGAATACAGCAAGGAAGCCAGACCTGAAACTAGGAGGGTGCCGATAGGGTTCAGTAACGACCGAGGAGTTACATGTTCGTCAGATAACCTTTTGGGCACGAACATGCTGATAGTAGTTTGCTAGGCAGCTTTTAAACTAGCGTTCGTCTACACTGTAAGGCCGAAGCTTGCGGAGAAGGTGGTCATGCGGAGTAATTGCGAAACATTTAGACAAATCCAGCACACAGAGCAGTATGACTCCTGCACTGAGAACTTTGTCAGTAATAGATACAAACGCAGTACCAGTCGAGTGATTTGATCTAGAATCATGTTGATTAGACGAGAGCAGGCGGTCGGTTGCGAAATAATAAAAGAGCTGTTCATACACGACGCGTTCTGTTATCTTCGCAATGGTAGACAAAATTCCAATTGGCCGATAGTTAAAAGCTTTAGCAGGTGTGGGAAGCTTTTGAATAGGAGTGCGTCAGACGTCTGGCATGAGTTTTCATGAACTGGGAACGCAGCGAGAGGTAATGACAACGGTGGAGAGAGAGGGGCAGAGAGATAGAGAGTGAGGGGGAGAAAGGGAGAAAGAGAGAAAGAGAGGAGAGAGAGAGAAAAAAATATGATATAATGATATAATATAGAGAAATAAAAAAATGAATACAAAGTTTCACAATGCGAACGCAAAGCACGTGGGCGCCACACAAAGTGCTACTGGGCATTCTTGCCACAACGTGGCACGGGTTGCTCAGTCCAGTGGGGAGGGGGATCTGGGAGCCCTCCGTGGCGGTCCGCGGCAGGCGCGCGGGCAGATCTGGTCAGGTTGTGTCCGCTTGACGGGCGGTGTTAGGTTACGCCTCACGGCGCCGGCCTGGGATTCAATCTGGCGGGCCGCCTGCACGCGACGGTGGGCGCACTGCGCCACCTGGCGCTGGGCCCCTCTGGCAGCTAAAGGTCTGTTCAAGAGCTTGTAGCTTTCGCGGTCACCATCACAGAGCGCTGGTCGTCGCTGCGCCATAGTGTCCTGGGCGGCGCCCGTGATGGGCGATGCAGCTGGGCTACGCACTTTGAGTTCGTTTCACTGGGGCTTAAGTATTTAAGTTTGGGTGGGTTACCAGAAGTAAAGCAGTGAGCTAGAATCGCTCGTAACACTAGGTTGGGAGTGAAACACTTCATCACAAAAAGGCCGTACAGGATTGAAAAAATTAACTTTAAAAAGTTGGAACCTATGAGACAGTGAGAGATGCTCCAGCAAACAAAAACATACATTTCAAGTTGGCATGGATGTAATATCAGAAACATGACAAAAATGTTTTAACATCTTTGGTCATTACAGTCAACCAGAATACATTAAAGCACAGTTATTTTACAATAGTGCAACGAGCATCGAAAACCCTCCAACACCAACGTTTTGCTGCTGCATTTTGCACTTCCCTCCACAGGATTTGTTATCACAAAATAAAGCAAAGGAATGCAAAACAAACACAACAACCCAAAATTCAACAAGTACAAAGCATTCAAAAACAAAAGACATTGACTTCTCCACATCCGCATATCACTTAATCAAGCACCACAGCTATACCTCTGGCTTCTGTTCAGCCTGGGTCAGGAAATATAAGTATCATGTCGTTCTTTCTTGCAAAATATCAATGTTTATTTCACTGAAAGTGACCTAACTAGGCCTAACCTACCAAGCCTTATCTTACATCATCCTGTCTCACCTACCTGTATCACAGCAGCATTTGTGAGTCAATGATTCTAGCAAAAATCCTATTGCCACTTCTCATGCAATTAACCAACTTGGTCTAACTTAGAGTAGCCCATGTGCTGAACATCATCTGAACTCGCCCCACCTATTTCTTGCCATTAACACTTGTGATAAAACATGATCAAGCTGGTTTTTGGTTGGCTGCAACTTTCGGTTTGCTTCAATTAATTTGTGTCAGCTTGTGGACACTAGGCAGTATAGGCCAAAATCTCTCAAATCACTTTGAATAGTTTGTTCTCATTTTCACGGTTAGCCTCTATCAACGACGATGGTGAGCATGATCCAAAACCAATATTTCTCCTCCAAACACAACGTAACTTATAGATGGCCACAAAACCGCTTTTGCTGCTTGCCGTTTCACCAGCAACAAATGTGTCCATTAACGTTTGGCTTTTCACATCTAATGACTTAAGGTTTGAAATGTTGGCTTCACATGTAAAATGGTTTTATTTGCTAAAACTAATATCTAGCTCATGTTGTAATTGATAAGAGTATTCTTGTGCTAAGAATATAGTGCATGTCTACAGTACAGTCATTTGCCAGTCAGCAAACTATGGCAACTATGAACAACATCCTGTAAAAGCAGACATGGGGGAGCACTTTAACCAATTGGGGGCAAAAAGCCAAGTTATGGAAAAACATAGTGTGATTTCTTGTCTTGTGGTATCATCATTTTTCTTATCAACAAAACTCGATACATTTAAGCAGAAAATGAATAACTATGGTTACCACTCATGTGATGAAGGCAGTTGGGTTAGCAATTAGCTGCTCCGCAGGAGAAACTTACAGGCTTTTTAAGGGAAGGGTTCTTTCTGCGCCTCCACGCACGCGCCCCCACATTCGGTGTCTTTCGCATGGTTTGCTGACAGAATTGGTCATCTAACGCGCCCACAAAATATGAACATCAATTACGCCCAACAACCTACAAGATTAAAATGTATTTCGCTGCCAAACACTTAAGTATGAACTGCGCCAGGTCTGTCCCGAAGCTTCGCAGCAGGATAATGTAATGTGGTGAGGTAGTGAAACCGGAGTGGCCTAGATTTATCATTATTGAGCCCCGCCATGAACCAAAAACCGCTAACTGGGGTTTTAGCAGGGCAAAAATGGCAGAAAGAATGAGTTCTGTGCTTCAAATATTCTCCTACTTTTTTACCACCTGTTAGGCGCATATCAAACATGCCGAGGCAGCTGGTGAATTAATCCAATTTATGTAAAAAATATATACAAATTTGCAGTTGAAACATTTTGCAGAAAAAATTGGTCAACATTACAAACCATAGATGGTGCTTTAAAGATGACTGCAAAGGAAGGAAAAATAAAGTTATGTCATACCCGTATGAGACCAAGAAAAAACAGAAATAATTAGATATTTATAGAAACTCAGGGTTGTTTGGTCAAATTTTGTAATCAACTTGACTAAACTAACTAACTTGACTTGACTAACTTGACTAACTAACTAAACTTGACTTGACTAACTAAACTTGACTAAACTTGACTAAACAACTTGACTAAAAATCTGCGGAAGTGTGTTCAAAGTGTGACATTCAGATATGATTCCTTGAGGAGTCATTTTTTGAACTTTTCACTCCCACATTACGGGAGTGGTGTAATTTTGTGGTCAAGTTTCTTCGGGTAAAATAAATATATGGAGTGAAATTATCTGCCACGCTTTCCTTGTGTTTGCATCGGGCTTTGCTTTCCTGTAGTGTTTGCGTGGTGTGGCCCCCCAAAATTGGGTTTACGTGAAAATCTTGCATTTAACACACAGCTGAAGACTGTCATGCATTTCGTAAACAAACCAAACTTGAAGCATGCAAGCGGCTGGATTCGTTGATGCTTTCGGGCTTGAAGGTACCTAGTGCGCCTGCTCTGAAAATGCATAGGCATGATTCAGATGTAGGTGAGGCAGGATATGGCCATGGGCGTCCAGGGTTTGTGTAGCCTTGTTTATGAATGATGGTTTCAAGTGAGGGCGTTTTTCGAAGACACCTGAAAACCTCTTAATGGGAAATATGGGTTTGGTATGTGTGGTTAGACAACATCAGGTAGGAGTGAAAAGTTCCGATCAAAAATTGGGAAAAGGGGGGAAAATTCCTCCTCATAGGGTATTGCTTTGCACCCAAAGTCGGTAATTCCATGACGCTGCGCTACAGGCTACAGACTACATGCTACAGCCTATAGGCTGCATGTGCTAGCCACGAGTGAGTCCCGGCAGGGACCCCGTCCTAGCAGTACTAGGACGGGCTCCCCAACAGTGCTAGGCTATCACTGTAGGGGCCCGTCCCGGCACTGAGCACTTAACCTGTGTATTGGTCTCGGTGCGGGCTATGCCCCGGCCGATGCACCCCCAGGTGCAGGTGGTTCTGCAACATCATTATCCACTCGCCATAACCCCATAGCGCTGAAATGGTCATTGCTGGCAGAAAGGAATCTAATGCAAACCAGACCAGGCAAATCAGTGCGCTCATTACCGCCGTCTTCAGTGCCCAATTAAGAAAAGCTAAAGACTGATTGAAATACCCGCATGCCAATCGTGATTAGTTTGAATAACAATAGCTCAAAACCAAAATTAAAGACCAAGGGCGGAAAACTACCTGCTGGCCGCAACCATAAAGAGCTGCAAATCGCGCATCAAGGGCGTTACGTACGACGCACGCGATCCAAACTCGTGTTAAGCCAGAGAGTGAGCACTTCCGACGGCGTCAGAACCAGAAGACTATTCGGTTTCATTCGCATCATTTCCCAAATTATTTTCCACTTTTCAATTCATCCCATGGTGCTGGAATAGGTCACTGTTATATATAACATCACATACTTCAATTGGTAAGTCAAATGGCCATTACTGGCAGAAAGGGCCCTAATCGAAACCAAAACAAACAAACAGTACACCAATTCCCGTTTGCCTTAATCAAGCGCCCAATTAAGAAAACTGCTGGCGGACCACAAACTAACACGCACACCCTAATCAAAAACGCAGCTGGTGGCGGCGACACTAATCAGTTGAGAATAGATTTGAACATCGCTCTTGGAGAATCTGTGTCTATTTTGAATAAACGCGTTGAAGTGCGGCGCAGTCAGGGACATATTCATCGCCTTTTCACCGACGGTCGAATCTAGCAGGCTTGCTGCAAGAATACATTCAAAATACCGCGCAGCTCACGAGTTAATAAGAGCCAGCAACTATTTGTTTACAATGTATTTGCAACGCGTCCAAGTGCAAACAAATGGAGGATGCTTTCTTCCTACAACACATACACACACACGCACACCTCTAAGTAGCATTGCACATTATAACTTACATTCACGGCAGCATTAGCTCGGGTAGTACCTGTACACGCTCGTTCTTCAGATTCGAACCACGCGCTGCTCTCGTTCGCCGCAGTCTCCAGACGTGGCTGCATGCTAGTAGCCGTAGCTGGAGCTGGGCGTGGCAGGGACGTCGTCAGCCAACTCCGGGAACGGGGAGCCCAGAAGGACGGCGTCCCGACGCGGGGACGTCAGGCCGGCGCCCAGTCGAGATGACCGTGGGCCCAGCGGGCGGCGGGGCACGAGAGGTCCTGGCAGACGGCCGGCCGCCCCGAGCGCCGCCGGGCCGCCCGGCTCGCCCGGCAGAGGGAACACCGCCTCGCCTTCGTACGTGACCTGAGCCTGGTAGCCGCTGTCACCCTCCACCCGGTACGTGACGATCTGGGTGCGGCCGTCGGGCAGCAGCACGCGGTACTCGCCCTGCGTCACGATGCCGTCACTCTCCTCGGCGTGGCCGTAGTTGTTGCCGTAGTCGGGTTCGTCCACGGCCCAGCTGAAGCTGTAGGGCACGCCCGGCCCGTCCAGCAGCCCGTCCGGCCGCAGCTGCGGCGGGTTGCCCTGGTTCTCGATCAGTGCGCCCCGCCGTCCTCCCAATCGTCCTCCCAAAGTTCCTCCAGGGGGTCCTCCCAGAGGACCGCCCAGACGGCCGGCGTAGCGAGCGCTGCCAAGGCCGACACGACCCCGGAGGCCAAGCGGGCCGAGCGGACCCGGGTTGACTATATCGACGTCGTCCAGCGGCGGCGGAGCCCCGTACGAGTCACTCTCGGGGTTGGGGACGGCCATCGCCATCGCCAGCAGTGCGCAGACGCTCAGAAAACACCTCATGACTGTATGTAAGACCTCCTGTTGCAGTCGGGCTGTGACCTGTGAACTGATGTCTGAAGCCGGCGCCGGGCCGTTTTATACAGTGCGAGCGGGCCGTGCGAGCCGCGCCTGCGGGGATAGGTGTCAGATGCAGCGTGACCGCCAGGGCCTCCTCCGGCTCCCATCGGCGCATGGTTATGGCCACTTTCCAATGTCGTTCTCCCACACAGCCAACAGAGTTGAGACGTCCCACACCGCCAGGATAATACTCGGGTCAAGACCTTGCTATTTGAGTTATTTCGATCGCCAGTGCTGTGGTCAAGTGGATTACGCTCCCGAATAACATAAAGCATGCACCCGGTCATGCATGGTAGAAGGAGCTGTGTAGTCGGTCACCTCATCGGTACCTACCTGTCCTGGTAGCATGTGGTTTTTGACCTAAACCTTAAAACGTGCGAGGTCCGTGATTCGGACACCAGAGGATTCAGATACACTGCCGCAGAACTTCGTCAGTGTGTGCCAAGAATGCCACGCGATGGTCAAATATGGCACCCAGACCCTGCACAGCGGGATCACCACCGACAGTGGGTCTCATGAATTGAATGCCGATTGCATGAAACGGGCTGAATGCTTTGGTAAAAAAAACACAAAGCTATGGACTAACTTTTCCGTGCGTCTATTTTCATCTTGTTTTGCCACACCACCGAGAGAGCTGCACACGATTTTTTTCATGTAGTTAACAAGAGAAACATGCCACCGGGCCTCCAAGATACGAGAATCTGGCTATCGTCAGCGTATTGCACATTGTCTTCGTCTGCGTGCGAGGATATGTAAGTGGCATAAATCGAATACAGCAAGGGTCCCAAACCTGAAACTAGGAGGGTGCCGATAGGGTTCAGTAACGACCGAGGAGTTACATGTTCGTCAGATAACCTTTGGGCACGAACATGCTGATAATAGTTTGCTAGGCAGCTTTTAAACTAGCGTTCGTCTACACTGTAAGGCCGAAGCTTGCGGAGAAGGTGGCCATGCGGAGTAATTGCGAAACATTTAGACAAATCCACCACACGGAGCAGTATGACTCCTGCAGTGAGAGCTTTGTCAGTAATAGAGACAAACGCAGTACCAGTCGAGTGATTTGATCTAGAATCATGTTGATTAGACGAGAGCAGGCGGTCGGTTGCAAAGTAATAAAAGAGCTGTTCATACACGACGCGTTCTGTTATCTTCGCAATGGTAGACAAAATACAAATAAGCCGATAGTTAAAAGCTTTAGCAGGTGTGGGAAGCTTTTGAATAGGAGTGCGTCAGACGTCTGGCATGAGTTTTCATGAATTGGGAACGCAGCGAGAGGTAATGACAACAGAGGAGAGAGAGGGACAGAGAGATAGAGAGTGAGGGGGAGAAAGGGAGAAAGAGAGAAAGAGAGGAGAGAGAGAGAAAAAAATATGATATAATGATATAATATAGAGAAATAAAAAAATGAATACAAAGTTTCACAATGCGAACGCAAAGCACGTGGGCGCCACACAAAGTGCTACTGGGCATTCTTGCCACAACGTGGCACGGGTTGCTCAGTCCAGTGGGGAGGGGGATCTGGGAGCCCTCCGTGGCGGTCCGCGGCAGGCGCGCGGGCAGATCTGGTCAGGTTGTGTCCGCTTGACGGGCGGTGTTAGGTTACGCCTCATGGCGCCGGCCTGGGATTCAATCTGGCGGCCGCCTGCACGCGACGGTGGGCACACTGCGCCACCTGGCGCTGGGCCCCTCTGGCAGCTAAAGGTCTGTTCAAGAGCTTGTAGCTTTCGCGGTCACCATCACAGAGCGCTGGTCGTCGCTGCGACATAGTGTCCTGGGCGGCGCCCGTGATGGGCGATTCAGCTGGGCTACCCACTTTGAGTTCGTGTCACTGGGGCTTGAGTATTT
This sequence comes from Pollicipes pollicipes, assembly GCF_011947565.3. NCBI lineage: Eukaryota > Metazoa > Arthropoda > Thecostraca > Pollicipedomorpha > Pollicipedidae > Pollicipes > Pollicipes pollicipes. The sequence goes on from NW_023596576.1 coordinate 31,842,013, forward strand.
AAGTTTGGGTGGGTTACCAGAAGCAAAGCAGTGAGCTAGAATCGCTCATAACACTAGAGTGGGAGTGAAACATTTTATCACAACAAGGCCGTACAGGAGTGAAAAAAATTAACTTAAAAAAATTGGAACCTATGAGTCAGTGAGAGATGCTCCAGCAAACAAAAACGTGCATTTCAAGTTGGCATGGATGTAATATCAGAAACATGACAAAAATGTTTTAACATCTTTGGTCATTACAGTCATGCAGAATACATTAAAGCACAGTTATTTTACAATAGTGCAACGAGCATCGAAAACCCTCCAACACCAACGTTTTGCTGCTGCATTTTGCACTTCCCTCCACAGGATTTGTTATCACAAAATAAAGCAAAGGAATGCAAAACAAACACAACAACCCAAAATTCAACAAGTACAAAGCATTCAAAAACAAAAGCTATTGACTTCTCCACATCCGCATATCACTTAATCAAGCACCACAGCTATACCTCTGGCTTCTGCTCAACCTGGGTCATGAAATATAAATATCACGTCGTTCTTTCTTGCAACATATCAATGTTGATTTCATTGAAAGTGACCTAACTGTGCCTAACCTTAACAAGCCTTATCTTACATCATCCTGTCTCACCTACCTGTATCACAGCAGCATTTGTGAGTCAATGATTCTAGCAAAATTCCTATTGGCACTTCTCATGCAATTAACCAGCTTGGTCTAACTTAGAATAGCCCATGTGCTGAACATCATCTGAACTCACCCCACCTTTTTCTTGCCATCAACACTTGTGATAAAACATGATCAAGCTTGTTTTTGGTTGGCTACAACTTTCGGTTTGCTTCAATTAATTTGTGTCAGCTTCTGGACACTAGGCAATATCGGCCAAAATCTCTCAAATCACTTTGAACAGTTTGTTCTCATTGTCACGGTTAGCCTCTATCAATGGCGATGGTATGATCCAAAAACCAATTTTTCTCCGCCAAACATGACGTATCTGATAGATGGCCACAAAACCACTTTTGCTGCTTGTCATTTCACCAGCAACAAATGCGTCCATTAACGTTTGGCTTTTCATATTTAATGACTTCAAGTTTGAGATGTTGGCTTCACATGTAAAATGCGATGGTCCATTTCCTAAAAACCAATATCTACCTCATGTTGTAATTGCTTAGAGTATTCTTGTGCTAAAAATATGGTGCATGTCTACAATGATCTATCCGTGGATGACCAATGAGACAACTCGCTCGACGCACCAGCCGCGTGAGGCTCTGTATTCCGGACTCCCGAACAACCCACAGACCCGAGCTGAGTACCCGACCCCGGTTGTATTCAAGCACTCCTCCGCGTAAGTGGCGACACCTCTTGGTTGCGACTGCTAGCAGCCAACCTATATACATATCATACATTGCAGTCATTAGCCAGTCAGAAAACTATGGCAACTATGGACAACATCCTGTAAAAGCAGATATGAAGGACCACTTTAACCAATTGGGGGCAAAAAGCCAAGCTATGAAACAACGTAGTGTCATTGCTTGTCTTGTGGAATAATAACTTTCTTATCATCAAAACTCGATAGATTTAAGCAGAAAATGAATAATTGTGGTTACCAATCATGTGATGAAAGCAGGTAAGGTTACCAATTAGTTGCTCCACGGGAGAAACTTACGGCTTTTTAAGGGAAGGGCTCTTTCTGCGCCTCCACGCACGTGACCCCACATTCGGCGTCTTTCGCACGGTTTGCTGACAAACGGTCATCTAATGCACCCACAAAATATGAACATCAATCATGCCCACCAATCCACAAGATTAAAATGTATTTCGCTAACAAACACTTAAGTATGAGCTGCGCCAGGTCTGTCCCAAAGCTTCGCAGCAGGATAATGTAATGTGGTGAGGTAGTGAAACCGGAGTTGCCTAGATTTATCATAATTGAGCCCCGCCATGAACCAAAAACCGCTAACTGGGGTTTTAGCAGAGCAAAAATGGCAGAAAGAATGAGTTCTGTGCTTCAAATATTCTCCTACTTTTTTACCACCTGTTAGGCGCATATCAAACATGCCGAGGCAGCTGGTGAATTAATCCAATTTATGTAAAAAATATATACAAATTTGCAGTTGAAACATTTTGCAGAAAAAATTGGTCAACATTACAAACCATAGATGGTGCTTTAAAGATGACTGCAAAGGAAGGAAAAATAAAGTTATGTCATACCCGTATGAGACCAAGAAAAACAGAAATAATTAGATATTTATAGAAACTCAGGGTTGTTTGGTCAAATTTTGTAATCAACTAACTTGACTAAAAATCTGCAAAAATGATTGCTAAAATTGTGACATTCAGCTTTTATTTTTCTTCAGGAGGCATTTTTTGAACTTTTCACTCCCACATTGCTAGAGTGGGGTAAGTCGGGGACTGGACGCGTCTGTTCAAGAGGTTGTAGCTCTCGCGGTCAGCATCACGGAGCGCTTGTCATCGCTGTGACATGATGTCCTGGGTGGCATGCGTGGCGAGCTCCGCACTTTGAGCTTGTTTCACTGGGGTTTATCTAAGATTGGGTGGGTTACCAGCAGTAAATAATGTCACTGCCCGTCCGGGTGGTTACTGGTGAACTCTGGGCTCCTGTCCACCTCTTTTATTTATAGGCATGCCTCAACTACGTTCAGTTTTGACCAGCAGCTGACCATTTGGATGCGTGGCTTGCGTCTTAAGTCAGCCAGAGGCAGCGTTTACATTTGATCAGTTGTGCAGTAAAACACTTCACAGATTAGATCAATTTACGGATTGTAGATCAGTTCACGGGCTAGACTGGACCGAATCATAAATTTACATCAAAACATGGATTGGGACCCGACCGCATTTTCAAATTGGTCAGCTCACACGGATTAAACGGATTGAACACCGATTAAGTGGAGCATGTCAATGAAAAACCTCTAATGCGCAATTAGGACACCAACTCAAAAACGAATATTTAAACCAAAAAATACCCTACTTTAAATTCCAAGCGGCCGCGGGTTACATAAAGCATACTTTAGCCACATATCCCACCAAAGTATTTTGTGATTAACAGATTATATCGACAACTTGATATGAATGAATGAAACTCAAATATGCTGCAATGGCAAACTAGAGCTCCAATTTGCAGAATTTCCCAGCCTGACGCTCCGTGTTGAGCATCGCGGAACGTTGAGCTTTTGCCGTAAAATGCTGCTGCTGAACGGAAGTGTCCTGGTCGGGTGTTGGGAACGCCGTACACGTCATAAGCAGTGCTTAGCGTGGGCACTGGTCCCAGAAATCAACCGATTCAAGGGATTGGACTTAATGGTCTTCTTTTGTAATTGATGCCAATGTTCTGATAATGAGAGGTGAAGCTATCGAGTAATCTAACATCTTCAAAGACAAGGTGCGAGAGTGAAAATAATTATATTTCGATAGTGCTAAAAGGTCTGGATTTCATTCGTGGTTCCAGGATACAATAGGGTGCTGTTCATGAATTCTTGAGATCGGTTATTAGGATATTTTTTGGCTTAAGGCGCATGACTGTCATAAGCTAAGTAATAATAAAGCTAAGTGAAAATAGACATCACAAACATCATGCGGATCACTTCCAAGCCTGCTCAACAAACGGCTGGCAGCAACGCCAGCAATCAACCTCGCGACAACGACGCACGCGATCAAAACTCGTGCTAAATCAAAGCCTGAACAGTTTGAAATGACGTTAGAATATCAATCCGTTTAAATGGCCTCCTTCTCGTCATTATTTCTTTGTCCTGCACTCTCGCAACGCCGCGATTATCCGGGCAGGAACATGTCTACAGGCAACGCGCCATAGGCTACAGGTTGCAGGCTACATGCTAAACTCTGCAGGCTACAGGCTACAGGCTACAGGCTACATACTACAGGTTGCATGCACTAGCTACGAGTGAGCCCTGGCGGAGGCCTCTTCCTGGCACTGTAGGGGCCCAGTCCTAGCACTGAGCACTTAACCTGTGTAGTGGTCTCGGTGCGGACTATGCCCCAGCCGATGCTCCCCCAGGTGCAGGTGGTTCTGCAACATCGTGATCCACTCTCCTTAACCGCAAACGCTGAAATGGCTATTGCTGGCCGAAGGGGATCTAATGCAAAGTATATCAGGCAAATCAGTGCGCTCATTCCCGCCGGCTTGAGTGTCCAATTAAAAGAAGCAGCAGGCTGACAGAAATGCTCACATACCAGCCGTGATTAGTTGAAATAACAATAGCTCAAAATAAAAATTAAAGACCAAGTGCGGAAAACTACCGGCCGGGCACAACACTAAACGGCAGCAAATCGCGCATCAAGAGCGCCATGTACGACGCACGTGATTAAAGCTCATGTTAAGCCAGAGCATGAATAGTTTCGATTTTGTCGGTACCAGAAGATTATTCGGTTTCATTCGCATCCTGTCCTCATTCCTTTTCCATTCTGTCCTACATCCCATGTCGCCGGAATTGGTCATTGTGTATTATGCTTTATATTATGTATTAATATATTTTAACTGGCACTTGAAAAGGTCACTACCGGCTGGAAGGGGGGCTAAGCCAAACCGAACAGAACAGTCCATCGATTCACGTTTTCTTTGACCAAGTGTCAAATAAAAAAGAAACTACTAACGGACCGCAAACCAATGCGTACATACTGGTCGAAAACGCCAGCTGGTGGCGTCGGTGCTAATTACTTGAAAGTGGCCTTGAATACTGCTCTTGGAGAATCCATATTTATTTTGAATCGACGCGTTAAGTGTTGCGCAGTCACCGACAGCTGGCTTCATTTCCATCAGTTTCAGTTCAGCAAAAATGTGGTAAAATTCATCGACGGTCGATTCTAGAAGGTTTGGTGCGCGAATGTCTTCAAAATATCGCACATCTCACACTTAAAAAATAGCAAACAATTTATTATTGCAATGTATTTGCAATGCATCCAAAGTGCAAACAAATAGAGCGTGTCTTCTTTCTACCACACACACACACACACACACGCGCGCGCGCGCACACACACATGTCTAAACAGCATTACACTTCAAAACTTACATTCATGGCAGCGTTGCTCGCTTCGGTAGGACGTGTACACGCTCGTTTTTCAGAGAGAAATCACGCGCTGCTCTCGTTCGCCGCAGTCTCCAGACGTGGCTGCATGCTAGTAGCCGTAGCTGGAGCTGGGCGTGGCAGGGGCGTCGTCAGCCGACTCCGGGAACGGGGAGCCCAGAAGGACGGCGTCCCGGCGCGGGGACGTCAGGCCGGCGCCCAGTCGAGATGACCGTGGGCCCAGCGGGCGGCGGGGCACGAGAGGTCCTGGCAGACGGCCGGCCGCCCCGAGCGCCGCCGGGCCGCCCGGCTCGCCCGGCAGAGGGAACACCGCCTCGCCTTCGTACGTGACCTGAGCCTGGTAGCCGCTGTCACCCTCCACCCGGTACGTGACGATCTGGGTGCGGCCGTCGGGCAGCAGCACACGGTACTCGCCCTGCGTCACGATGCCGTCACTCTCCTCGGCGTGGCCGTAGTTGTTGCCGTAGTCGGGTTCGTCCACGGCCCAGCTGAAGCTGTAGGGCACGCCCGGCCCGTCCAGCAGACCGTCCGGCCGCAGCTGCGGCGGGTTGCCCTGGTTCTCGATCAGTGCGCCCCGCCGTCCTCCCAATCGTCCTCCCAAAGGTCCTCCAATGGGTCCTCCCAGAGGACCGCTCAGACGGCCGGCGTAGCGAGCGCTGCCAAGGCCGACACGACCCCGGAGGCCAAGCGGGCCGAGCGGACCCGGGTTGACTATATCGACGTCGTCCAGCGGCGGCGGAGCCCCGTAAGAGTCACCCTCGGGGATGGGAGTGGCCATCGCCGTCGCCAGCAGTGCGCATACGCTCAGAAAACACCTCATGACTGTATGTAAGACCGCCTGTTGCAGTCGGGCTGTGACCTGTGAACTGATGTCTGAAACCGGCGCCGGGCCGTTTTATACTGTGCGAGCGGGCCGTGGGAGCCGCGCCTGCGGGGATAGGTGTCAGATGCAGCGTGACCGCCAGGGCCGCCTCCGGCTCCCATCGGCGCAAGGTTATGGCCACTTTTGAAGGCCATTCTCCCACACAGCCAACAGAGTTGAAACGTCCCACACCGCCAGGATAACACTCGGGTCAAGACCTTGCTATTTCAGTTATTTTGCTCGCCGGTGCTGCAAAGCACTGATGCCGTTCTGCTAGTGCCTCTCAATTTATTCTAGTTGTCACCTTGCATATTGTCAAATCGTTGTCCTGCTTTCTAGCAGGTTCCAACGCACAAAGGGGCCTGTGCGATACGACTCACTGGTTGGGTAAACTCACGGGTGCTCATATGTAATGGGTAACAGGTACAGCGTTGTGAATAGACTTGAGGACAATTTCAGATCTGGGTACGGGCAGATGGGTTACAGAACAAATTGAACAAGGGTGTTTCAACGAATGCTACTTTGCCGAGTGTGAAAACCCGAAAAAATGAAATGCTTATTGACGACATGCCTTTTGCACCGCACCATTGTCAAAATGCTATGATAAGAACAAACCCAGGAGAACAAAGCCGCTGCAAAGTTGGTAACAGGATGCCACTGTGCCGCAATGTGATTTAGGCGAATGAAAAGCAGGTGAAGGAAAAATCCCGTAAGTGTCAATATTTGTATTTGTATTTATATTTGTATATGTTTTGAAACGCACATTCGACGCAGCATGGCTTTTTGGCTTGGTGTGACGTAATACATGGAACGTGGGTCAAGTGGATAACGGTTCCGAATAGCACAAGGCACGTACTCGGTCATTCATGGTAATAAAATCTGAGTAATCGGTCACCTAACCGGTACCTAGCTGTCCTCGTATCATGTGGTTTCTAACCTAAATCCTAAAACGCACGAGGTCAATTATTCGGGTAACGATTTAATAATAATAATTTGTAAAATCAGTAAATGCGGTCACGATCAAGCAAGTAAACCCCCGCCCTCGGACCTGATCGGAGGAGTCGCTAACCGACCACAAAGTTGGTCAGGTGTCAGCTGCCACGGGCTCAGCTTTCTTCCGATCTTCTGAGACGGGTGAGGCTGTTGTACAAGTGCCTATCCTTACTGAAAACCGTTAAAGCTGTCGTAGAGTATTGTTGTCCGGAAATGACTCTTGCTGCGAAGTTTATAAGCTTCTTCAGCCGGCATACTTCAACACTGTTGCTTGCTCTGCAAACGGTGATACACTATCGATCAGTGATAATACGGGTCTCTCGAGTATCGCAACCACAACAGACTGTGGTAGGCTGTGATTGCTATGATTGAGACCCCGAGGGTTCCTATACATCGCCGCACAACGTCCTCAAATGTGCCGAGAATATCATGCGCTGGTCAAGCATGGCGGTCAGACTCCGCACAGCGGGAGAACCAGTGGCAGTGGCTTCCATAAATTAAATGCCCATTTTAGGAAGCCCGTTGAATACTTGGATAAAACCCAAGAGCTATAGGCTGAGTTTTCTGTGCATTAATCTTCATCCCGTTTTTGCCACACTACTGAGAGAGATGTGCACCATTTTGTTTCATGTGGTTAGCAAGAGAACCCATGCCACCGGGCTTCCGAGATACAATAACCTGGCTAGCACTTTGCTCATTGTATTCGGCTGCATGCAAGCATATGTAAGTGGCATAAATCGATCACATCAAGGTTCCCAGACCTGAAACTAGGAAGGTGCCGATAGGGTACAGTAGCGACCGGGAAACTACATGCTCGTCAGATAACGTGTGGGCACGAACATACTGATAGTAGCTTGCTAGGTAGCTTTTAAACAAGCGTTCCGTCTTCACTGTAAGGCCGAAGATTGCAGAGAAGGCATCGAAAAATTCGAACATCGAAACATAACATCCAAAAATTCAGACAAATCCAGCGGACAGAGCATTATCACTTCACCGATATAAAAACTTTGTCACTAGTAGAGAGAAACGCAGTATCAGTTGAGTGATTTGATCAAAATCATGTTGATTTGACGAGAACAGGTGGTGCGTTGCGAAGTAATAAAAGAGCTTTTCATACACAGTGCGTTCGGTTATCTTCGCACTGGCAGGCAAGACACAGATATGCAGGTAGTTACAATTTTCGGCAGACGTGGGAAACTTTTGAATAGGAGGAGTGCGTCGTGCTTACTGGATTGAGTTTCCATGAACTGGGTACGCAGTGAGAGGTAATGATAACAGTGGAAGGAGAGAGATAGAGAGAGCAAGACAGAGAGAGCCAGAGAGTGACAGAGAGAGGCAGAGAGAGAGAGGGAAAGAGGGAGAGAGAGAGAGAGAGAGAGAGAGAGAGAGGGAGAGAGAGAGAGGGAGAGAGAGAGAGAGAGAGAGAGAGAGAGAGAGAGAGAGAGAGGAGAGAGAGAGAGAGAGAGAGAGAGAGAGAGAGAGAGAGAGAGAGAGAGAGAGAGATCAAGTTTCACAAACTGAACGCAAAGTACATGGGCATCACACGAAGTGCTGCTGCGCATTCTTGCCACAACGCGGCGCAAGTGGTCTGACACAATCGGGGACACCTGGGAGCCCTCTGTGGTGACCTGCGGCAGGCGCGCGGGCAGATCCGGTCCGGTTGTGCCCGCTTGACGGGCGGTGTTAGGTCCCACCTCAACGAAGCGTTCAGTGTATCAGCGTCGGCATTGGGAGTCAATCTGGCAGGCCGCCTGGATGCGACGATGTAGTTCACACTGCGCTACATGGCGCTGGGTCCTGCCTGTCGCAGCCGACGGTCGAGCTCCTCCCGTGTATGGCGGCAAATCGAGGGCTCCTCGCCACATGGCGCTGGGTCCTGCCTGTCGCGGTGAACGGTCGAGCTCCTCCCGTGTATGACGGCAAATCGGGGACTGAACGTGTCTGTTCAAGAGCTTGTGACTCTCGCGGCCACAATCACGGAGCGCTGGTCATCGCTGCGCCATGATGTTCTGAGTGGCGTCCGTGGTGGGCGGTGTAGCTGGGTTACGCACTTTGAGTTTGTTTCACTGGGTCTTAAATATCTAAGATCAAGTGGGTTACCAGAAGTAAATAATCTTCTGCTTACCCGGGTGGTTACTGGTGAACTCTGGGCTTCAGTCCACTTCTTTTACCTATCGGTTTGCCTCAGCTGTGTTCAGTTTTGACCAGCAGCTGACCGTTTGGGTGCGCGGCTTGGGTCTAAAGTCAGGTAGAGGCAGCATTTGCATTTGATTAGTTGTGCGGTAAAATGCTTCACAGATTGAATCAATTTACGGATTGTAGATCAGTTCACGGGCTGAATTGAACCGGATCATAGATTTACATCAAAACATGGATTGGGACGGGACCGCATTTTCAAATTGGTAATCTAACATCTTCAAAGACAACGTCCGAGAGTGAAAATAATCATATTTCAATAGTGCTAAAAGGTCTGGATTTAGTGCGTGGTTCCAGGATACAATGGGCGCCACGATATGGTAGGATATATATATATATATATATATATATATATATATATATATATATATATATATAAGTGGTTCCAGGATGCAACGCCAGCAATCAAATTCAAGACGACGACGCACGCGATCAAAACTCGTTCTAAATCAAAGCTTGAACAGTTTGAAATGACGTTAGAATATAAATCCGTTTTATTTGCCTCCTCGTCATTATTGCTCTGTCCTGCATTCTCGCAACGCTGCGATTATCTGGGCAGACAAAATGGCTACATGTCAACAGGCAACACGCTATAAGCTACAGGTTGCATGCTACATGCTAAACTCTGCAGGCTACAGGCTACAGGCTACATACTACAGGCTGCACGCACCAGCTACGAGTGAGCCCTGGCGGGGGCCTCTTCCTGGCACTGTAGGGGCCCGTCCTAGCACTGAGCACTTAACCTGTGTAGTGGACTCGGTGCGGGCTATGCCCCGGCCGATGCTCCCCCAGGTGCAGGTGGTTCTGCAACATCATTTTACACTCTCCTTAACCGCAAACTCCTGAACTGGCTATTGCTTGCCGAAAGGGATCTAATGTAAACCATGTCAGGTAAATCAGTGCGCTCATTCCCGCTGTCTTGAGTGTTCAACCAAGAAAAGTTTCAGACTCACAGAAGTGCTCACATACCAATCGCGAGCAGCTGGAGTAACAAGTGTTCAAAGATAAAATTAAAGACCAACTGCTGAAACCTACATGCCGGCCGCAACACTAAACGGCGGCAAATCGCGCATCAAGAGCGCCATGTACGATGCACACCATCCAAACTCGTGTTAAGCCAGAGCATGAATAGTTTCGATGGTTTTAGAACCGGAAGATTATTCGGTTTTGTTCGCATACTTTCCTCATTGCTTTTCCACTCTCTCCTTCATTCCATGGTGCTTGAATTGGTCACTGTTGTATTATATATTATATAACATATTTCAATTGGTACTTGGCGTGGTCTTACAAGCGGGAAGGGTCCTATCTAAGCCAAACAGAACAGTCCACCAAGTCCCGTCCTCTTTCATGAAGTGTCCAATTAAGAAAAACTACTGTCGGCCGCAAACCAACACGCACATACTAGTTGAAGACGCCAGTTGGTGGCGCCGATGCCAATCAGTTGGTGCCTCAAACTCTTGGAAAATACTTGTTTGTTTTGAATCGGCGGGTTCAAGTGTTGTGCAGTCACCGACATCTGGTTCCATTTTCATCAGCTTTAGTTCAATCAAGAGGTGGTGAAATTCACAGACGATCGATTCTAGCAGGTTTGCTGCAAGAATATCTTCAGAATATCGCACATCTCACACTAAAAATAGCCAGCAATTCCGTTTTGCAATGTATTTGCAATGATTGCAAGGTGCAAGCAAATAGAGCATACTTTCGTCCTACAATACACAAGCACGCACACGTCTAAATAGCATTGCACTTTATAACTTACATTCATGGCAGCGTGTCTCACTCAGGTAGCACGTGTACACGCTCGTTTTTCAGAGTCGAATCACGCGCTGCTCTCATTCGTTGCAGTCTCCAGACGTGGCTGCATGCTAGTAGCCGTAGCTGGAGCTGGGCGTGGCAGGGACGTCGTCAGCCAACTCCGGGAACGGGGAGCCCAGAAGGACGGCGTCCCGACGCGGGGACGTCAGGCCGGCGCCCAGTCGAGATGACCGTGGGCCCAGCGGGCGGCGGGGCACGAGAGGTCCTGGCAGACGGCCGGCCGTCCCGAGCGCCGCCGGGCCGCCCGGCTCGCCCGGCAGAGGGAACACCGCCTCGCCTTCGTACGTGACCTGAGCCTGGTAGCCGCTGTCACCCTCCACCCGGTACGTGACGATCTGGGTGCGGCCGTCGGGCAGCAGCACGCGGTACTCGCCCTGCGTCACGATGCCGTCACTCTCCTCGGCGTGGCCGTAGTTGTTGCCGTAGTCGGGTTCGTCCACGGCCCAGTTGAAGCTGTAGGGCACGCCCGGCCCGTCCAGCAGACCGTCCGGCCGCAGCTGCGGTGGGTTGCCCTGGTTCTCGATCAGTGCGCCCCGCCGTCCTCCCAGTCGTCCTCCCAAAGGTCCTCCAATGGGTCCTCCCAGAGGACCGCCCAGACGGCCGGCGTAGCGAGCTCGGCTAAGGCCGACACGACCCCGGAGGCCAAGCGGGCCGAGCGGACCCGGGTTGACTATATCGACGTCGTCCAGCGGCGGCGGAGCCCCGTACGAGCCGCCCTCGGGGTTGGGAGCGGCCATTGCCGTCGCCAACAGTGCGCAGACGCTCAGAAAACACCTCATGACTGTCAGACCGCCTGTTGCAGTCGAGCTGTGACCTGTGAACTGATGTCTGAAGCCGGCGCCGGGCCGTTTTATACTGTGCGAGCGGGCCGTGTGAGCCGCGCCTGCGGGAATGCAGCGTGACCGCCAGGGCCGCCTCTGCCTGTCAGTGGTGCACGATTATGACTCCTGTCGGCACCGATCCTCCCACACCGTGAGGAGACGCGCCGGGAACAATCCACATGTCAGCCCGTGAGGTATAACCACTGGTGGTCGCCAGTGGCGTGAAGCACTGGTCACTCCTCGCTCGACCCGCCCCTATATGTGTCCTCTTGCGTCTGCTTTTTTATGTTGCTCAGCTGCTCGAGTATTGCGACAGATGGCGTGAGCTTCTTTTGCGAGTCTGAAGTTTTTCTTTCCCCTATTTCTCAAGTACACGCGAGAATGTTATAGGTAGGGACAAAATAATGTATTTTCATGCGTAAAGTGCACCGTCTTTCCAACGTGTAATGTTCGAGACTGGCAAATGACGATATTGACTGCATCCTTTTCGCTTGCCGGCGTTGCTAAATGTCTTGTCTGACGCTCTCAGGGTGTCCGGGCCAGTGTCAAGGTGTTGAGAGTGGCAATAATGTCAGGCTCTGATAGCCCTGGTTTGAGTGCCTTTTGGTGATGGCACACTCCCCTTCAATATGCTGCTCGTTTGTCTTTATCCTCCATGGTGGCTAAGATCTGGAACCAGTCCTCACTAAAGACGCAGCTGTTTAACCTGCCAACCCACCAGCATTTGACTCGCAAACACCCGCGGGCTCTTGGCCTGGTTGTGGGCCAGACTTGGTGGGCTTGGCGTGTCAGGTGTCAGCAAGCAAAATCATGCATTATCACTATCCCCTGGCGTTAAAACTTTCTAAAAACCGGAGTGTGATCCTAAACACATTGGAATTTTGAAAAATCATGCTCGCACTTTTTCAGCTACAGCACCAGTGACATGCTGACCCATAGCAGATTTGACACACCACCAAACCAGGTTGCGCACATTTAATACCTTTAGGCAAACAAACTCACCCTGAAACTTAAGAGTGAAAAACACGCTGAAAACTCAAGAGTGAAAAACTTGCTGAATAACTCAAGAATGAAAACCCACATTTTCTCAATTTCAACGAGCAGTAGTTAGATGCACCATCGATATAAAGACAGCTACACACTGCACTCGGCTGCTGCTGTGAGGGTGAGGTTCACTTAAGCTTTCTTGTTCCATATGCGAACCATACCTGCCAAATTGCATTTGATATCAATGATCAATGAAATGAACGGAATTTGTGTGCTTTCCAATGCTTCAGCCTCATTTACTTGTCAATATAGCCATCAGTTGTCGAAACTGAAAAAGTTGCCCTAGCGTCTGTCTATCTATGCGTAAAGAACATGCAATTTACATCCATGATAATAGGGCTCTCCATGGGATACATTTCATCTGTATTACGGCTGTTTTCCGTTTTTAACATATAGTTATCATTCAGAGTTTGCTCTGTCTGCAATTCCATCTCTTCCAACATATGTGTCTGTGTAAGATGTATGTGAAAAAGTCATCTCAACATGTTGCATCACACAGGAACATTCATAAGAATCAAAAGTTGCAATCAGCAAGATTTGTAAGATATGAAAAGTTTATTTTCAGAAAGTCCCTAGATAATTTATGGTAGGAATTGTATTGCAGCAATTGGCAATATCTCACGTTTTTTAAGCATTGCTTACTGCCAATGAAATCATTGGAGAGGCAAATGTTTGGGAGCAAAAAAGTTTTGTATATTTCATTACGCACAGTATCACACGCTTCGGTGCGGTGATGGTTGTGGGATGTAACATCGATGGTGGTTAACGAGAAACATGGGTCATTTCAAAGCCTCCATGTGGTATCTACTCCGTGTTGTTTCTCGATCTATCTTTTCAAGGACAGCGAGCACCATATACGAGACTGCCTCTGGTTCATGAATATAGGTCACGGCAGTACGCTGATTGTAACGTATTCGAATGGCGTTCGTGTTTATGTGCAGCGTAATGAGATGACGAGACTTCCCATGATCTGAAACAATTAGCATTCTCTTATTCTGTCGGTACAAATCTATCACGCAATGTTAGAAGACATAGCCTGTGGTTTTATGTCATATAGAAGGATGGGATTTCTTATCCATTTTGGTGATATGCAAACCTAAATTATGCACTCTCCCTTCTCATTTGTAGCTGAAAACTGGCATTACAAAACCTAATATTTACTTTGGTGCAGTAGAAATTCATTGTCCAATTACTGTGAGCACTGCTTTCAAAATATTATTGCTGCTGTTAGCCTTACAATGTTGAGCATTAGATAACACTGACGCGACGTTTTATGCATACGTTGAAGGGAATGTTCCATATTTAAAGATACTAAAGCAAGCATCAGATATGATGAAATAAGGCTCGCTCATATAACTTTTGGTATACTTTTAAGTGGAAAGGCTGCTCAAGACAACACAATTTATCCGTGTAGTTAATATGCTCCTCATCACGCCATTGTTTGATTACGTCATAGTACCTTGCACAACATTGCTTGAAAGCCAAGTGACGGCCGCTGTATCTGGAAATCGTGCTCCCGAACGACGGGTAAGAACGACTCGTCAATTATATTTGTGTTAGCTTTGATCACCGCATGGCTAATATAATGCCATATCGAATGATATTGTTTTGGCGTTGTGGATTTCTGGGTGGCCTTGAAACACTCCCGGAAGTAGTCTGGAAAACTTCGCGGGCGTGGAGCTCAGAAGCTAGAAGGGTTTTTGTGTTAGGAAGGTCAGAGATGTGAACTGCACCGAATGATCCTCAAAATGGCTGCCTCAGTTCGAAACCTCACACAAATGTGGAACACGCCATTTGGTGTATAGTTCTAAAATTAAGGAGAAATGACAAAATGCAGATTTTAATAGCTTGCACTCGGCGCTGACAGCTCAGGACCTAGATGGGCTAAAGTCTTAAGAAGGGCACGGTTGTGAACAACACCAAAAGGTCTGAAGATGGCTATTTCTGTTCAAAACCCCATATGACTGTGGAATTCCCTTTAAGTCGAAAGATCAAGCAAGAACTAAGATCCGTTCTGATCCCAAGCCAACGGAACCAGCAAGAACCAAGATCCAGCCTGACATTTTATTGAAAGATCCAGCAGGAACTAACATTCAGCCTCGAACATCTAGAGGTCCAGCAGGAACCAAGATAAAGCTCAGGATTAAGCTGAGATATGCAAGAACCAATCTCTGGTATGGAGTGATGCCAAAGCATGCAGCAAGAACAGAATCTTACCCGTGGGCGAACCAGCGACTTGAAAATAGTACGAAACTTCGTCAGCAGATGTCTCTGAAATTATATCTTCCGCCAAACGGTAGTAGCTGAATCTCGCTTTATAAAACTTAAATCTTATCACTTACTGAAATCATTTATCAGAATTTTTTGACGTCTTTTCACCAAGACAACGTTTTAAGTCATTCGAAAGCACATGCTCCGGTCATTCGTTGATTTCAAAGAACATTCACTTCATATATCAGAGTTTAGGTATAGGCCATAAAAGGACTAAAACGCCCAGAATGGAAATGTATGCCAGATTGAGCGCGTCCATTGCCTTGTTCAATGATGACGTAGGATTGACATTTGCAACGCCTACCAAAAAAGGGACCTTGCATAGACTCACAAGAAGCTGCATGTTTCCGCATTGACGATGGCTGAAAATGTCGTTGTGGAGGCGAGTAAGCGACTATAAAATGCTCATGAAAAGTTGCCGATTGTTTCATCGTTAATGGCTAACCCACATGTTATCGCCAAGTACTAGTATGATAACGTTCGCTACTTGTTGGCCACTTGGCCGCCTCGATTTTACCAGCCTTGTCACCAGCCATTTTTATAAAAACACAAGCGTGTGACAGTTTTTTGTGAATGCCAAAAGACAACCTGATTGAGCATGATTGCTTTTGATTATTTGAAAACAATGGCTTCCCATGGTACAGTGAGGCAAAATGTTATCTAGCCTCACCTTCGGCAGACCCCTGTTCTGGGTTTGGACGCATCCTCTATATTCAGGAGGCCCATTTCTGGACCAGGAGACCCTTGTCACCCGTCAGATGGCCGCGGTTTTGGATCAGGACGCCCTGTTTCATGACGGCGAGACCCTTTGACTAGATTTGGAGGCCTCCTTTGTACATTGTAGGCATACTGTTTTAAGCTGGGAAGCCTTTTTCTGAGGCAGTGCGTCCTGTTCTAGGTTAGTGAGGCCCTTTTCCGACTAATTAGAGCACCATCATTCTGGATTTTTAACTGTCAGGATTGATTTATTTGGATATGATATATAAAAGTTTGATGAGTGAGCACAGGCCGTCCGCGCCACTCCTCTTGAACACGACTCTGCGCAGGAAGCCCCCCCCCCCCCCCCCCCCCACCTTCCCCACTGTGAGGAGGCCCCATTTTGTTCAGGACGCCCCTCTGAAGAATCTTATCCCCCCTCAGTTAAAACCACCGCTGCATCCGCTGGTCGATGAGTGAGTATGAGAAATGTGGTTGAGTGAGTGAATTTTCGGCGTTTCGTCGTCACTAGGTGAGTGGGAAGGAAAAAAAATGAAAGAAAAAAGAAGTGCCATGCCAAATGCCTTGTGCCTGGTGTGTCGCCTGTTTTTTTTCTTCTTTTCTCCCCCCTTCTACCCCCACCTCCTTACCCCGGGTAGGCAGCAAACGCTGAAAATCTGTGCATCCAACCTCACTTCTGATCCTGACTCATCTTCCAGTCTACAAGTCCTCAACAGTAAATAGGGGTGTGCGATTGGGGCTGAAAGGCCACCTCACTATTCTCAGACACAATGTCCTGCAATGATGTGGAGATCCGATAACTCCGTCGCATCAGCGTTGCCTTTAAAGCGCAGCATTAAGCTACCATGGATGAACTGATATTTTACGTTTTGGTTTTTGATTGCCTTGATTCAATCAATACGTGGTAAAACTCCGACTGTACATTCTGTCAGACTTGCCGCTAGAATGCTTTGAAAAATATTGTACAGTTCACACTCCACAACACATTTTAAAGATAATAAGCAATTCGTATTGCGTTGTATTTCCGACTCATGCAAACAGAGTATACTTTTGTTACACACATACATATACAGCACTGCAGCCTTTAACTTACAATCGAGGTCATTAAAGAGCCGCTCGCTGGACAGCGCGTGTACACGCTCGTTTTTCAGAGTCGAATCACGTGCTGCTCTCTTACGCCGTACGCTAAAGCGTCCATGCATGGCTGCGTGCTAGTAGCCGTAGCTGGAGCTGGGCGTGGCAGGGACGTCGTCAGGCGACTCCGGGAACGGGGAGCCCAGAAGGACGGCGTCCCGGCGCGGGTACGTCAGGCCGGCGCCCAGTCGGGATGACCGTGGGCCGAGGGGGCGGCGGGGCACGAGAGGGCCGAGCAGGCGGCCGGCAGCCCCGGGCGCCGCCGGGCCGCCCGGTTCGCCCGGCAGAGGGAACACCGCCTCGCCTTCGTACGTGACCTGAGCCTGGTAGCCGCTGTCACCCTCCACCCGGTACGTGACGATCTGGGTGCGGCCGTCGGGCAGCAGCACGCGGTACTCGCCCTGCGTCACGATGCCGTCACTCTCCTCGGCGTGGCCGTAGTTGTTGCCGTAGTCGGGTTCGTCCACAGCCCAGCTGAAGCTGTAGGGCACGCCCGGCCCGTCCAGCAGACCGTCCGGCCGCAGCTGCGGCGGGTTGCCCTGGTTTCCGATGAACGCACCCGGCCGTCTCCCTAGAGGGCCACCCAGTGGTCCTCTCAAAGGTCCTCCTATGGGTCCTCCCAGAGGACCGCCCAGACGGCCGGCGTAGCGAGCTCGGCCAAGACCGAGACGACCTCGGCCGCCAAGCGGGCCGAGCGGGCCTGGGTTGACTATATCGACGTCGTCCAGCGGCGGCGGAGCCCCGTAAGAATCGCCCTGGGGGGCGGGGGCGGCTGCTGCCGTCACCAGCAGTGCACAGACGCCTAGAGCACACCTCATGACTACCTTTGAGGCCACTTGCTGCACTTGGGCTGTGACCTGTGAACTGATGCCTGCAGCCGGCGGCGGGCCGTTTTATACTGTGCGAGCGGGCCGTGGGGCCCGCGCTCTCCGCCGCTGCTCGCCCGGCGCTGCGTGACCGCAGGCCGCCTCCGGCTCCCATCGGTTATGAGTATGCGGCGCACGGTTATGGCCCCCACTGGAACTGATCCTCTCACACTGTGAGCCGGTGTGCCGTGGATGCTCCATGGGTCAAGGTCGCGAGAAATTAAGAACGACGCCCGCCGGCGCCGCAGAACACTGATGACGTCTCCTTTGCATCAGCGCTGTCGCACGTTTTCACCAGAACATTGCGCCCGTGAAACACCCTGGTGCATGATGTGTCCATTGATAAATCGGTTGTTCTAAGCGTTTTAAATTTAGCTGGCAAATTTCCCGCCAGCAATTGTTCAAGCCTTGATTTTGTCGGCAAAAGAAATGTGTTTGAATGCTCAGTTTGCAAAAAAGCTGCTGCTTGCAACGACTGGTGGTCGATTAAGAGGAATGTTTCACATTTCAAGATAATGAAGCAAGCATGATATATGATGAGGCAAGCACGCTTATAGCTATTTGTATGTTTTCCAGCGGAAAAGGCCGCTCTTTGCAGCACATCCTGCCGTTATCGCTATATATAGATATAGATATAGATATAGGTATATATGTACATATATATATATATATATATATATATATATATATATATATATATATATATGTGTGTGTGTGTGTGTGTGTGTGTGTGTGTGTGTGTGTGTGTGTGTGTGTGTGTGTGTGTGTATATATATAATCAATCCTTGTACTCAGAAATCGCGCCCACGAACGTCAGATATATAGAAAGCTTCGGCAATTGTATTTTTGGCCTTGATTGTCGCATGGCTTATGGAATAGCAGGATTTAATGTATGTTATTATGAAGTCATGAATGCCTAGGCGAGTTTGAAATACTCTCCCCTTTCCTCCCCTACCTTTCTCCACTTTTCCTGGCGTGTAGCTCAGAAACTAGAGGAGTTTAGGTTTTAAGACAGGCAGGATTGTGAACAGCACCGAAATGTCTTCAAAATGGCTATTTCAGTTCAAAACTTCATACAAATAACGAACACTCTCTTTAAACAAAAGCAATATCGTCAGATGGCCAAATAGCTTAACTGAGTTTATAGAATTTGGAATGGTAGGACTGAAATTACCGCAAGTGACCTCCGAATAATTTTAAGAAGTGATCTCCGCAGACCGTAGCTTACTACAACTTACGTTCTGTGCTTTTGGGGAGTTGGTTAGTGAAATTTAGCCAACTTTGCAAAGGATATTATGTGGCCCTGGAAACCCGTGTAAGAAAGGATTAAAATGTGGATTAAGCTATTCATTCAATAGTCCGACGTTATTTCCGGATGACCCGTAATTTTTTCACCAACATCCGCATAGAACAGGATGGAAACCACCCTCGCTATTTCGACCCTAATTCATGCAGCGGTAGAAAGCCGATAGCCGTGGACCTAAGACATGCGATAGCGCCGGTTTTGACTCATTGGTTCACCACTTACTTACGTGTTGGTTGATGTAACGATTCCGGCATTCTTGGGGCAGGAAATTGCTTGGATCAGGGGATATTTGTGGAGCAAAGTAGGCAAACAGGCCTAAAAGTCGTTGCTTTTACCGTGTCTGGCCTTAACACTCGTTCGGGGGGGTCAATTTGTCTTCCCAAAAGATTTTATAGCGTTTCTCTTTTCGAACGGCGGGGTGTAGCAAATTAGACATAGCTGTACGTAATTTAACAACGATCTTTCGGTAAGAAAAAGATGTATCTTTTAGGGCCGCTGACCTATGGCAGGCCAAAGTAAAGCCGCTGCCGTCAGCGATGGTTATTTCCAGGGAATCGTTCAATCTGATGCTACAACCAAGCGTAAGACGAAGACATAAATATCTGAGGTAGTTTCTCAGGCAACAAAGCCATGAATTTAGAGTTTAAACAAATTCCATTAGCTTAGGGCTCTGTATGACGATTAAGCCGAGACCAAACTAATCATAATTTTTACTCGAGAGCCCGCAGTGTAGGGTAGTTTCTGGTCCTCATTTGAAATTTATGAACAACAGGGGCCTTACACACATGCTCCATGAACTTCTCAAAGTTCCGGAAAGGCGACTGACCTAACATGATCCAAGTCAACATTTTGTTTTATGGACATACAGCCCATCGTAACACCTGGCGCTTACTAAAAGGTCGGAGCAAAAGCAATTTCGTTGCTTTTATCGCCATGAGCTTTTGGAGGTCAAAGTTCACTGATCTTGAATGAAAACCAGTGCCGTTTTGCTAGGAACAGGTCATTTTGGCCTTCTAAAGGTCAAAAAAGGTTAGCAATAGTGACGTTTTACTTAGAACGGGCATCTAGACCCAAGGTGGTTGTATGAGGTGGTGTGTGCAGTTTGGACATCAATCTGGAGATTGGCCTTGTTGTTTGACGTTATTTGACCTCAAGGTTATGACTTAGGAGCTTCAAATTCTGACAGAAGTAAGTTCGCATGTAGGCAAGTCCATCCTGTAAACTTGGCGTTTCTAGCTCTCTTAAGGTTTTGAGATCTTAAGCGGTCAAATTCACCCCACCTAAGCGAAGGGCATCCAATTGACCACCAGTTGCGTATTAAAGAAAATCGAAAGAGTAGGAACTTCGAAGGGTCCGGTATTAAAGTCAAAGGAAAATAATGCACCGTGACAGAAACTGATTATATCAAGACGTTTATGCTATTAGCTTTTGAAATAGGTATCATTTCATCCAGCAAATGGGCCCGTTCAACTCGTCATGGTATTTCCCTTTTGGAAATGTGTCACTTATACTTGGCTGCGTGACATCATTACGTGATCTGTCGTGACCTGAAGTATATTTTGGTCGCCTTATTTCTAGCCGTGATAGCTTGATGCTACTTGTGTGCGTGTTGGACCAAAACAGACTTATGTCGGTTTCAGTACGCTGGGCTAACCTGTCAGGCAATTATTCCGCGCTATAGCTGTACACAACGAATATCGATCTGGGATACGGTGACGTCAAGGGGTCAAAGTTTTTGATTCTACGTGAAAAGCCGATACATTTTCTCCTGATTTTATTGTTTTACATTTGCAGCGTTTCTTAGGAAAATCAAAGGTTTATCTACGAGGGACAAGGCCATTGCTTCTGTTTTACCGGAGCATACATTATTATTTTTCCGTCAGTATGCGTAGGCAGACATGCCTTTTTAAACATGAATTGGCTTTCCAGAGCTCAAAGCTGGATATATTTTACCCCAGTTGAGTCAATTTTACAAGAAAATATCGACGTACGCACCCAAAAATGGATATCTTCACAAACAAATATATGCGATGGGGAGGACATCAAGAACAACATTGTCCATATCCAACGGACGCCACAATAGCAACCTTTCCAATTTCCAGTAGGTTCATAAATGATGACTGATTGCACTTGCCCGCGTCCAGGAACGACGCTTTGAATTTAACAGTAACACCGTTAGTGCAATGCTATGCAACACTTAATGTTGTATTTATGCTCTAAACGCCTTCAGAAAAGGTGTACACAGAGTGTCGACCAGCCTCGAAAACTTCATGCCACTTGACGAGTAAACGAACGACGCACAAGGCAAGCATTTTGCATTTGATATAAGACGAGTGCGCCATGGACGACTTTAGACAGCTGACGATGCATTTAAGCGTGATAAACAAATAAGAGCTCGTCCATGCGTCATGTAAAGGCCATTCTTAGACATGCGTCCCAGCTCCTTGAAAAGCTGACGACATAACCCAACCCGGCCGACATTTACCGACTTCCTTGCGCTGATTTCGTCATTTGATGCGTTTCTTTTGTGGTTTGCTGAAATCGTTGGGGTCGTTTGGTAATTGGTGTTTTCCTGTGGATTTCCTCGACCCCAACCACCGAATCAGTAAAGCGGAAATATACACACAGCAGAAATGTACATACGGCAGAAAGCATTGGTATTTTAAGTTGCCTAACTTGCAGCTGAGCTGGGCTGCAGAAGACAGGATCGGTGTGCTGTGTAATGCATGACCATGCTCGGAGTGTAGTTTTGCAAGTTATGCTTTGAGTGGGCTAAGCAGGGAGAAATGGCGAAACGTGTTTTGTTGTTGGGGAAGGGGGCTCAAACTCATGTCCATTAGTTCTTTAAGAAATTATGCTCATCGCAGAATCTGTGACTATTGTGGGAATTTTTCAGACTGATGCTTGCTCTGGTGTTGGATTGCATCCTGCCAAAATGCTTATCTGGTTTATAGTTCATAATTAGTTCATAATTATTAGTTCATTCATAGTTCACAATTAGTTTAGTTTATAGTTCATAATTACACTTATCTGGAGGTGGTGCGGTTATCAAGCTACGGTATTCTACCCTTGAGTTGCAGCATTTCATTGACCATCTGCTTATGGGATTATGTGCTTTGCACAGTTGGAAAACCTTGCAATTAAATATAGCTTCCCCATGTTTTCAAGTTTTCCTGCAAAGAAATGACTTCCTTGTTGTAAAACTTTTTGGTTTGTTTTTGCTCTGCGCGTTTTAGCACCAGAAACGTGAAGTAAGCTTTCTTGTTTCGGAGTAGGGACGTTTTGGGGGCTTTTTACCAACAATTGTTAGTTAATTATATCTAATTTGTGATTAAGACAACACAATAATGAGAATTTGAAAACTAAGATATTCGCCAATTTCAACAATGTAACCAGCAATGTCTGATAAAAGCGTGGGTCTTTTTAAATTCGCACGTCGTGGACCTCAGGGCTCAAAAGTGGCATCCCTGGTGTTAACAGGACAGTGTCCTTCAACATTGCAGGCCATGGATGTTGCAGAGCACGAGTCTTGTCGGCTTCATTGTACATAATGTATGGCTTTCTAAGAGCGTCATCTGTCTGGGGTATACAGATAGCTCAACCGAATCGTTCCAGCACGATCCATACTTTGAAATGTAAAAACGAACATGAAAAACGGCAGTCGTGGTGTAAGTAGCGACAAGGACACGTCAATGCACCATGAAAAAGCTTGCTTTTATGAGTTTCGGCGGTTAGGGGCGCACAGGTTGCACGTTTACGCTGACACAATGTCATGCTATGTGGCGATTTGGTGAGCATCATATTTCGTGTGATGTGGGATGTGCGCGGTGCACATACGCAATAAAAGTTTCAAATGCCAATCATGGTGGACTATTATCAGGATTTAGGACCGCCAAAGCCCAGTAACTTTACATCTAGCTATCATCCTGATAGGGGGAGGTGGACAGGGTTGGAAAGTTTATGATTTACCAAGTGTGATGCGTGACAAAAACGGAGACTTTTGCAAGCCAATAAATGACAAACTTGCAAAAATGGACACAAATCATAGCAGACCAGACCATATTAGACTAGACCATCCTAGTTAGGCGAACCTCGAAGCTTAGTATTGGTCTGTACTCGCTAACGCTTGCAATTGTGAGCTTGTGTAGGGCACATGTCAAAACGTTGATATTTCGCTGCATGAGCAATTTGAGCCACACGATGCTGCCAAACCTAGTGGCTTTCATCAGGACAATTTTTAGCAGGTGACAGAAATATACTACTAACTGTACTATGGTACTGCTGACGTCACAGACAAGTGGTGACGCAGTACTTTTCCAATGCACCTCAGATCAGTGCATTCCCTATATTTTTCAGCCAAGATTCACTTTGCAAACTGCACAGTATAAAATACTAAATAACTCGGTTCATTACCAGTCATAAGAATCGTGGCTTAGCGTGCTGACCAGTGGGACAGGCACGAGGTAAAACACTTTTAATTGTCATTTGAATCAATGCAAAACTAAATTAAGGTACTAGGGGTGTTTAAAAGTGTCGTTTGTATTTATTGATACCAACATGGCATGGGCATCACAACAATTCATTGGATCATGTCAAGAAGCACAAGCCCCGCACCTAGACATGACTAAGCAAGGATAGGTGAAGGTCGCCAGCGCTTCCAGCTGGTTGTACGACTGACGCCACAAGGCCAAAAGTGATATTTTATTCAGGTGCTTGTAGAACCATGTTTTAGGTGAATGCAGGATTTCAGGGATGCAATTTGCAAGATGCGTAGAGGTGAGGGAGGCAGGAGCAGGAAGAATTAATGGCTGAGACTGCTCCAAAATGCACTTGAAGCAATTTTGTTCCGGATTTGACGCACTTTGTTTTCAGAGTTGGAGACAGGGGCTAGTTTCTCAAAATTGGTTTGGGGGCTGGACCTTAAAAAATTTGTAATGAATGGAAAATTATGAAAATATAATGATAGCTAAAAACAGGAAACTACATCTCTGGCTAGGAGGCAAAATGCAAAAAATAGGAAGCTAACCCCCTCCCCCAAACTAAATAGGAAACTGTAGGCCTCTAGGCTTGTTATGCTATGCTGGTTAAATATGCCTTGATCTGATGGTTTTATCACCTTAGTCTCAACCATCATTTAATATTTGATAGCCAGAAAATAGGTCTAGTGAAATGAAATTACCGAAACAAGAATGTTTGAGCGCTATACCGCATTTCAGTTCATCTATCATTGATTTTGGTGGTTTATGGTATTTAGAGTTATATGGCAACGACTCCTGATAGATATGGTTGCAGGTGCCAATTTAGACGGTTCCAAATTTTGTCGGTGACAGACAGGCACTTTTTCATCCCTGGAGATCGATGTGACCTTTCTTAACATAAGGTCATCTGACGATTCTGCTCTGGCACCTCTCCTCTCCTTCTATGGATATCTCCCTTGCAATAACGCTCAGATTTTCAGTGGCACATAGAGCGCTCATTGTGCGTGTTTCAACACAAAAAGTAGCCCTAGCTTTTCGGTATTCGAAGCAGCGGCGGTTTTTTACGAACACTGCACGGCAACCTAAGGGTGGCGGGCGGCAATCGACGATTCCGCGGACCGCGCGAGGCGAGCCGTCATGTTGCAGTTACGGAGCCATACATCATAAACATACATGCTCAAAGCACATAAAACTACATACTACTGCACTCAGTACTGAACACGAAGTTTATATTTTTTGTCACCAGAACACATCGTCTTTGACCAGACATAATGGAGTCAATTTTCGATCCAGCGGCATCAAACTTTATACCAATCGCAAGATTATGTGTTGAGGCTAATCATCTGCTGTTTTCTGTCATGCTTTACCTTTCTAAATTTGTATACGGCAGGGGACTGCCTCACCCCCATCCCTCCCCTATGAGTTCCCTCTATGAAACCCCTCCCCTATGAGCTCCCTCTATGAAACGTCGAATGAAGGCGAGGATAGGTGGTCAATTGTGATCTTGAACGTAGTACAACTTTGGCGTTTATAATTTTGAATGCGGCTGAAAACGATACGCATCATCATAATCGGCACGCCGACATGGATCATTGCCATGAGTCTCAGAAAAATCGAAGGAGTCTGGGTTCAACGACCCTGAGCTTTGTGGCATCTGGAGGCTATAGTTTTGAATGTGGTGGAACACGAAGAGCTTCACTGTGATCAGTATGTTGAACTATGTTAGGAATGGCTTAGAACAAAATCGTTGGAGTCCGTATTTTAATTAGATATGAATGACCAGCACAGCATGAAGACCAGCACAAAGCTCTCTTGATAGACGTGTATTTGAACTAATTTAATATTTTTCTGACCATAGCAAAGGTGTGAAGCGAAATATTTCGAGTCACCGATGGTCACCTGGGCTATGTGCTTGTTCACAACCCAATTTGTTTCAGCGTAGGTCAGATCATGTTATATTTTTGCATGATTTTGGAAAAATTTCCGTTTCCCGGTGTGTTATGGATGCACAGGCAGGTCAGACAGTGTTCAGACCGGTCATTGACTTACAGACGAAATATTTGCCCAGACTTGGCAGTACGTCTTTATCTGCTATGCCTCTCAGTTCTAGCGCAAATAATTAACACGCTCCCGGGTGGCCGGTTGGATATCCCTCCCTCGGGTGGGGGCCATTTGACCCGCTCATCTGAGATCTCAGGAAATAAGAGGGCCAGAGACACTAAATTCACAGGGTGTATTGACCTGCACGTGAAATCACTTGGGTCAAAGTTTCAGTGTCCTAGCTCATGACCCTCGGGTAAAATAAGGTCATACAAGGTCAAGCTCCAAGTTGGTCTCCAAAGTGTCCCAGAACCAAGACAACTGTTCTAAGCAAAAGGTAACATGCTCATTCAAGGTCAGTGACCTCTTTACTTTCCCAAGATCCTGGTAACCAAAATCATAGAAGATTGCTTTGAGTTTTGCATTTGAACGCGCGATCAACATCAAACCGGGCAGTATGCTCCCAAAAATGGCATGTTGACCTGGGTCATTTTGGGCCAGTGACCTATTCTAACCTGTAAGACATTCATGGAAGATGTCTGGTGTGGTTCATACTATCGATAAATTCGAAACGAGCACCAGAAACTACCCTAAACAGGAAGCCTTAGAGTAATGAAACATGTTGGTTTTGATTTTGGTCTGACCTTCATATCTGACCCTATGTCAATGTAATGTGGTCATTGAGTTGATGTGTTGCCTGGGAAAGTATTTCAGAAATGTATGGCTTTGTCTAACACTCCGTTGTTCTATAAGCTTGAACAATTCGGTGGTACGATTTTGTCCGTCCCGGTGGCTCAGTTGGTTAGAGCGCCTGCATTCCGACTCGCCCATCCGTGGCGGGATGGGTTCGAGTCGCATTAGGGCGCTCGCTATTTGCCCTTGGCAGGTATGGCCTGCGGCCGGTGGCAGCGGTCGCGCTAAAGGTCAGTTAACGTCAGAGGGCAGGACGGACCGTGCCGAGCATTGCGGCACGTTAAGCTTTCGCCACTAAATTCTGCCGTTGCCTGGAACTGCGCGCTCGGATGGTGGGGGTCAGGGCTCACACAACAAGCTCTGCTTAGCGTGAGCGCTGATCCCAGAAATCCATCCATTCAAAGTATTCGGACCAAATAAAAAAAATCCCTTGAAAATGACTTTGCTGAATCCATGATCTGACTTTGACCTACCGTAGGTCAGCGAACATAGCTGTCCATAGCTCTGCAACATTGGCGCAACTACGCTGCGACGTTCGGAAACCATTCCGAAAAAAAACGCTGGGGTGGGGGTCAACTTGATCCCCACCGCAGTTCAAGTTTTTTGAAAACTGCCCTTTCGCCTTTGTACAAAGCGCTCAAATCTTCAGAAACCTATGGGCGACACCAAAAACATGTTTCTGGCTTTGCTGGTTTCGGAGGAGCAGCAGTTTTTGAAGAACAATGCACGGCGATCTACGGCCTGTGCGGGTGGCGTGCAATAACCGACGCTTGTGAAGAAAAAGGCCGTATGCAAATTTTTGCACACACATTTTTGGGCGCAAATTTTAGCGCAAATGTTAGTTTAAAAATATTGCTGCTTTTTAAAAAGTACGTAAGCAAAGGTTTGTATTTCGATATTTTGTGCAAGTACGCAAGGTTTATGCACAATTATTCGCTAGCGATTAAGTTTGTTTCACAATAGTATGCATGCAGCACTTCGTATGCAGGTGTGTACTGTATATTGGAATAAAGATATTAATCATTCATCTTGTGCCTTGGATCAAGCATCATTGCGGAGGTCACCACACCCGTTGTATGAAGCGGCGGTAGACAGCGATAGTCGCGTCAGGACAAATACTACGGCCAGCTCAACTATTCATGGCATGAAATTAAACATCCCTCGGCGGCCACAGATCCAATGCAGATCACCTGCTGAGTTTGTTGTGCCCCCCCCCCCCCCTCTCTTTATCCCCTACCCTGACGAAGGTCTTGTCGACTACTTCGCTTGGCGCCCCCTGAGCGTGTTGAGCCTCACGCTGCCAGTCTCCAGCTAGCGTCAGCGTGCCAGTGACGCCAGCTGACGGCCGTGGTGAGAGGCAGCTAGATTATGAAATAAGGTGGGCAGACGCGCGTGTGAACCCTGGCGCGCAGTGACTGGTCTAAAGTAAATCGGAGTCCAGAGAGAATGGTGCACCAGCTGGACTTGCCTTCATGCACCCTCTTGGATTGGGGTCATGTTTGCACCGGACCTAATGCTGCTTTAGAGTACCACTTTTAAAGTGCACATCGGATAAACTAGAAATTGCTCACCCGAATTCGTACTTTAAATTATTCCCTGAAAACTAAGTTTCAGCGACAGTTGAAAACTGATGGTTCATAAGTTGGTGGCTTGGCATGGTCTACCTGTCCTGGAATATTCCCCATTTAAGATTCATCCAGCATCATAAAGTCAGTTTTATCAGCGCGTCACAATAGGCTTAGTGTTAGGCATTCTCGGGAATTATGGTGCACCCCGTTTCTTCATTCCTTGCACAATAAGTAATACAGCGTTGGCATTGCATAATGGTGGGTCCAAAATCTTTCGTCGATGGCATGGTGATATGTTCGAAAATTGCCAACCGCACGCGTAATAGGTATTCAAAGAGTCACAAAATGCAAAATTCGATTTCGATTGCCACGAAAATGATCGGGAAACATCTTGAAAACTGAATGGTGCCAAAAGGCAGTATACAAGTGGCTATCTTATTTATAGGTGATACACGTGTTGTGGCCACTGCCGGTCAATGATTGGTCTCAGACGCCAACGCGCGATCAGTGATTTATTACTTCACATGTTTGCTTCACTATAAAGGGACAGCTGGGCTAACAGCGAGAATTTAGTCTTCTTGCACTGCATGGACCGAATGGCGAGGGCATCGTCACGACTCCTCTGACGCGCAGCGCCTGGATGTACCCATCTAGTTTGATCGATATGCTGCAGTGAGTAGTTAACTCAAGCGTCAAATGCTGTAGATGTGCAGAACGGCGGCCCGTTCAAAGCAGCCTGGATGCCTCTCAATCGAGAAATTACGCGAGGCACTGTTGCAACAGGCCGCACTTGGCACTGACTTCCCCAAATGTTGAGTAACTAATATGTGTCTGTGAACGGGGTCTGGCCGCATCTCTGCCATCGGCAGGCCGTGATGGCTCTGGCGGCGCTCCGTTCACATCGTTCCATGAGCCAGACACCGCAGGAGCACCTACCGTCGCGTCACGTTAGCTGCACACGCGGTGCTAACTCCCGCAGTTTGTTTTACGGTGCTCGCAGCACGTAATGCAATTAGCATCGGGACCTTCTCACATATCGACGCTTGGGAGGTGACAGTGATTTGTTTGGAAGAGCCGGGAACCAGCCCCGAACACTCCGATATTCTGAGGGGTTCGCATTCTCACACACATCCTTTCGCTGTACCCACTGACCGCACCTGCGCCTGCGTGCCACGTGTGGTGGGCGTGTTAGTGATATTGGTTCGGGGCTGCAAACCCCCGGTGGAGCCGAGACGGCCGCCTCGGAGTGTCGTCGGCGCCCGCTCCAGGTCAGGGGTCAGGCGCGAAGCGGGTCGGGGGTCAGGCGCAGGGACGCGCGTGCGGTGAGCGGTGACGAGCGGCCACTTTGCCAACACCAGCCGCGGTCGGTCGCCCATCTAATGGGCGTTGCTCAGACGGCTAATTTGGTCGCGTCTTGTGGTGGGCGGCGGCCGACTACCCGCACCCTGCAATGCTGCATTGTGAGGGCGCGGCACGGTGCGGCGCGGCACGGGCCAAGTTGAAATGACGACAGAACGGTGATCAAATGAAGACGCCAACAACGAGAGCGATTTTGTAACATCTAACTATCTCAGTATTTTATGAACATGGCGAAGTACTGGAAAATGTTTTGGGTATTTCATGTTGTAGCGAGCTAATTTTATTTATAAGCTTACCTTGACGATGAACCACGAGCGTTGGTGTGGGAAGGGTGTTGACGGTGGGGGAGGGGGAGGGGTTCTGTCCTACCCTTCAGTTTCATTGGTTGGATGAGTCGGGAATTATATCTTGGTTTTTGGTGCGAAAAATGTATTTCATGAAACCAGATGCAGAAGCATAGAGGCATCTAAACGGCTAGGTCTGGTATCGGTGCAATGAATATATATATGAGCAGTCAGCAGATGGCGGGCGAGGCTACATATGAGGGAGCTGAGTGGTTCAGGGCTGTCGCCATAAATAAAGTAGTTTCAAAACCGACTTAACATCCGTTCGGGTGGGGTTAAATGCCCCCTCCCCTCCCCCGAAGGTTTTTCCGGACTGGTTTCCGAACAGCGTGATGCAGCCGCGCCAAATTTTGCTTAGCTGCAGGCATTTAATAACGGATTGTTTGACATAGAATATTTAGATGCATTTTGTAAGGTCACTGACCTATGGCAGGTCAAAGTCAAGGCATGGATTCTGCGAAGTCAGTTTCTGGGGAACCGTTCAGTCTAATGCAACAACAGAGTGTTAGATAAGACCATACATCTCCGAGATACTTGCTTAGGCATCGCAGAAATTGAATGAACAAATTTCACTGGCATAAGGTCAGCTTTGAAGGTCAGGCTAAGGTCAAAGCCAACCTATTTTATTACTCTAAGGTTTGTTGTATGGGTTAGTTTCTGGTGCTCATTTCAAATTTGTTGATAGCAGAAACCGCATTACACATCTTCCATGCACTTATCGAACTCCACAGAATAGGTCGCTGACCTAAAATGACCCAGGTCGACATTTTTTGGGGGAACATACTGTCTAGCGCAATCTTTGTCGCCTATTCAAATGCAAAACTCAAAGCAGTCTTGTATGATTTGGGCCACCATGACCTCCGAAAGGTAAAATAAGGTCACTGACCTAAGATGATCATGTGACCTTTTGCCTAGAACATGTATAATCTAGGTGTATCTCTGTGATATTTTGCTTAGAACGACCTGAACATTGACCTTGTTTGACCTTGTTCAACCCGTAGATCATAACTACGAATATCAAACCTTGACCTGAGTGAGTTCATGAACAGGCCAATGCACCTTGCAAATTTGGTATGCCTAGCTCTCTTAGTTCCCGAGATATCAGGGGGTCAAACTCGGGCGAAGGATGTCCAACCGGTCAACCGGCCAGCCTGACGTCATATTTCCCGACCGTCTTGCCCCATGTCCTTCAGCATTCATTTTCATTTTTTCTTGCGATGGGCACTTCAATTATCCCCAAGATGTGTACGCACCGGCGGGTCAAAGGAGTTACTGTGTGGCATGGCACCATCCTGCCCACGTGGATTGCTACGGCCAATAACTGTGTGGCATGACACCGTCCTGCCCACGTGGATTGCTACGGCCAATAACTGTGTGGCATGGCACCATCCTGCCCACGTGGATTGCTACGGCCAATAACTGTGTGGCATGGCACCATCCTGCCCACGTGGATTGCTACGGCCAATAACTGTGTGGCATGGCACCGTCCTGCCCACGTGGATTGCTACGGCCAATAACTGTGTGGCGTGGCATCATCCTGCCCACGTGGATTGCTACGGCCAATAACTGTGTGGCATGGCACCATCCTGCCCACGTGGATTGCTACGGCCAATAACTGTGTAGCATGGCACCATCCTGCCCACGTGGATTGCTACGGCCAATAACTGTGTGGCATGGCACCATCCTGCCCACGTGGATTGCTACCGCCAATAACTGTGTGGCATGACACCGTCCTGCTCACGTGGATCGCTGCGGCCAATGAGCCATTAACTGTGTGGTATGGCACCGCCCTACTTACTGTACGCGTTGCAATCCATTCCTCTATGCTTTGTTGCAAAGTCTTTTGGTTTTGGTGCTGCTGTGACAGGAATTAATGCATTAAAATAGATGTAACAGCAGAATTTACAAGGAACCAGGCCATGAAAATGCATACGTAAAGAAAACCCGCAGGTTCCTGCTATCAAGGTGCCGCTTTTAAGATGCGTTGCGTCATGGCCAGTATACAGCTCACTCATACTGTGTGGAAGGAACGGCGAGCCCAGTGCCGCAATGCCGCTGGATTGTGCCTTGCGGCACCTCGCTCGGCACAGTATTTGGTGTCACTGGATAGTGCATAACGTCGCTGGACGGTGCCCAATGTCGCTGGGTAGTGCCCAGTGTCGCTGGGTAGTGTCCGATGCCGTTGGACGCTGCTCTGCAACCTTTCCTGTCGACCACGTAAGCAGCTCGTTTTTATTTGTGGTCGTTATGTGGTACCAGGGGTATGCTTGCTGTATGCTCTATTTCGCTTGTTCTTTGGACACCACAGCATGTCGCGCTTGGGAACCTAAGCGTCAAGGGGAAGTAACGGTACAAAAGTAGCAGCGGTAAAAAGTGAGGGTGCCCCCCAGCACCCTTACTTTTCACCGTTACTACAGTTGATAAAAAACACTCATCTCACTAATAAAGTCGTACAAAGTTGAGTGGATGGCGTCTTAATTATTGCCTGTTTATTTAGTCCCTTGTATCAATGTCTCTTACATCCACGCGCAGTATCCTCAAGTAAAATGATACTCCGATCACATTCCATGGTAGTGCGCCTCGGCATCATCCGGTGTGGTTTTGCCAGGGCGTCTACCGTTATATTAATCCATTGACTAAAAATCACAACACAATACATAAATAAGCAGTCAATGGCGGACCACGTGAGTTGTAGACAAAAGTATTTCATAACGAGCAACACTACCAATGCCAATTGTTCAACGATGTTTGCTGTAGCCACCTGTTTCGGAAAATTTTCGCTGTTACCTCGGTTGAATACCTTGGAGATCCGAGATTCTCAGCTCTCAACTGAGTTCTCACCAGAGGCATTATGAAACACACCCGAGCAGCACGATCCATCGCCACGTTTTTTTGTGGAAGATCCCAAAGTCGTGGAAAATAGTGCTTCAAGGGAGATGAAAATCACAGGCAGGAAATGCTTACGTTCTTTCCGTAAAGCCTCTCTATGCAGTTACGCGGTTCTCGTGCACTGGTTGCGGACTCTGACTTCTTCTCGGCTTGTTCGGACTCGTGGTAGCAGTTACCCTGAGAAAAGAAACAGAGCTTGATGGCCTCTTGACACTTGTTGAAATCGCGCGACGGCCTGGCCAGGACCCGGTCCATGACGACCAGGTGTCTGATCAGCGGCTGCACGTCCATGGGCGTCCCGTCCTGCTTCAGCTGTCCCAAAGCCTGCAGATAGGCCTTCCTCGACCTATTGAACTCCTCCACGACCACCTTGTTCTTCTCGTGGTAGCAGTAGAGGGGCGGCGCGTCGCAGAGCTCACAGCGGAAGAACTCGCGCTCGGGCAGCTCGTTGTGCGGCGCCCAATCCTCGGTGCAGGCCCGGCAGTGGCAGGCGAAGTGGTATTGCTTCCGCAACGCCTCCTGCCGCTCCGTCCAGTCCTGCACGGCCCAGTGATAGCCGTAGTTGTCGAGCAGCTCGTGGCCAGCGGGCACCGGCCGGATCACGTGCACCACGCAGCTCGTGCCGTGACTGACGCGCAACACGTTCGGGTCGCACGAGTGGTTCAGCAGGCTGACGGTGGGATAGACAGCGGCGCCCACCTCGCGCAGCTCCGAGTCTGACCCGCAGCGCACCTGCTCCGACACCTCATGCGCGTTGCAGGGAAGCGACTGCAGGTAGTGCAGCAGGACCGCTGCCGTCTCCTCAAGCGCCGCCGTCTCACCATCTCCGGGTGCTGCAGGGGACGTATCCCGTAAGTCGTTCGTCTCCGGTGGCGTCTCCGGTGAGCCGCCCGTCCCCGGTGGCGAACCCTGCGGGCCGTTCGTCTCCGGTGGCGTCTCCGGTGAGCCGCCCGTATCCGGTGGCGAACCCTTTGAGCCGTTCGTCTCCGGTGGCGAACCCTGTGAACCGTTCGTCTCCGGTGGCGTCTCCGGTGAGCCGTTTGTCTCCGGTGGTGCCGCCTGTGAGTCGCTCGCCTCCGGTGGCGTCCCCGGTGAGCCGTTTATCTTTGGTGGCGTCTCTGGTGAGCCGTTTGTCTCCGGCAACGTGTCTTGCGAGCCAGTTGTCTTCGGTAGCGCCTTCCCTTTACCCCTTAGGCACCTTGGCAATGTATCGTGTGATCCTTTTGTCTGGGGGGACATCTCTTGCGATTCAATTTTCTCCGGTGACATCACGTTACATCCGTTTGCCTTTGTCTCTTGCGATCCGTTCTCCTTCGGCGGCAGCACCAGTGGTATGCCGATCTTTCCCGTCATGTCCTGCGCTCGGTTCGTCTCCGGCAGCGTCTCCCGAGACCCGTCCGTCTCCTGACTTCCGGCCAGGTTTGTGTGGTGCAGCAGTTCCGCCAGACAGACGGCCGTGGCTGTCCTGCGGAACAGGTCGGCCACCGAGCGGCGCTCCGTGTGGCCCACCAGGCCGGCGGCGGGCGGCGAAGGCGACGCACCCTCCGCGCCGTCGCCGCCGCCGCCGGCGGCCAGCCTGAGCTCCGAGACGAGCCGGAGTGCCAGCAGCGCCATCGGGCCGACGTCCAGCGCCACCAGCTGGTTCAGCAGGCCGCATTCGAGCCGGTGGAGCGGCGCTGCCGCCGCCCGGCACCACTCAGAGCAGAACAGCACCTGACGGCGGGGCAGCACGGTATGGACTGGAGACAGCACACGGCACCGGCACCACTCAGAGCAGAACAGCACCTGACGGCGGGGCAGCGCGGTACGGACTGGAGACAACACGCGGCACCGGCACCACTCAGAGCAGAGCAGCACCTGGCGGCGGGGCAGCACGCCACGGGCTGGGATCACGGCACCAGCAGCACACCCAGCAAGGCATACCGCGCTGGCCGAGCATGTCAGGGCACTAGGCTGTGCATGTAGCACTGACCGGGCGTACAGGAGTGAGCACGGCAAACCCTGCCGACTAAGCACACCTGAGCAATGAGAGCGACATGCCTGAACACCGATAGTGACACACCTGGACACCGAGAGCGACATACCTGAACACTGAAAGTGACATACCTGAACACCGAGAGCGACATACCTGAACACCGATAGTGTCATGCATGGACACCGAGAGCAACATACCTGGACACCGAGAGCGACATACCTGAACACTGAGAGCGACACACCTGGACACCGAGAGCGGAGAGTGGTATACCGGGGCGCCGAGAGGGGCATTCTTGGAAACGGAGCGTGACAAACCGGAACACTGAGTGTGGTACACGGGGAAACCAAGCTCGTATACCTGAACACCGAGGGCGGCATACCTGGGCACCGAGCGCGGCGTACGGGGGCACCGGGCACGGCACACCGCACTGACCGAGCAGCAGGCGGGGCAGGGCTCCCCCGCCTCTAGCCGGCGACAGCAGTGGTAGCAGTGCGAGGACCAGGCCTCCGGCAGCGCCGTCCAACACAGGGCCCGCTCTACGATGACCACGTCGCCTGGGGACAGCGGGTCGCCGCTCGGTCAGCGACCGGCCGCCTCAGCTCGCGGCGACCTCGGTGTCCGCACGCGGACCGCGGTCAGGGGAGCGCGGCCGTGCCGGGGGGCTGCCGATGGTCGTCACGCCGAAGGGAGAGG
Organism: Pollicipes pollicipes; assembly: GCF_011947565.3. Classification (NCBI taxonomy): domain Eukaryota; kingdom Metazoa; phylum Arthropoda; class Thecostraca; order Pollicipedomorpha; family Pollicipedidae; genus Pollicipes; species Pollicipes pollicipes. The sequence continues at coordinate 31,877,132 of NW_023596576.1, forward strand.
CGGTGGGAGTGCAGGTGGGGGCAGATCGAGCGGTGCGAGACCGATGCTGGGGGGATGATCAGACACTCTGCGAAGAACTAGATCTGCAGGGGGCGATGGCGTTGCAGAGGCGGTGCACGTGGGACCACGTCAGGTCACCCCATGCCATGTTCCCCCGCTGGACCAGTTGTGAGGGATGGATGGAGGTTTCCACACACCTGTGCCATATCACACCATTTGGGGTTTCCTCGGCCATTCAAGGCGGTCGAAATTTGAATGGATATGTTGTCTAAAATAATAATTTGTTATTGTTGAATGATCTCTGGCGAAGGAGGCACAAGTTGGGCAACGCCAGGGCCATTACACCTGAGACAGGATACCAAACTCCAACTCAGCGCATTATATAAATACTGCAGCTTCATTTGCGCAACTTGTTGGAACATTGTGTTGGAGGGCTACGATAGCGCCAAAGCAGCCGCCCGGATGCGTTGATAAATAGACCGAGGAACGGTACATGCTTTTTGCCGCAAAGCACTTAGTTGGAGCAGGTTTTTCAGTCAGTTATGATATGAGCCGCGCTCTTAGTAAATTTCCTTCCAATTCGCATTTGTGTATCGCGGTTCAAGCGTTGAGCACACCGTATTCCAGACGCTCAGCTGGTGAGCACCGGAGCCACGCAGAAGGCCAAGATCCACGCCCGCAGCAAAGCCTATACGAACGGCAAATACATGAGCGCCTCTGGTTCCACTTCAGCCTGTTGCGCTGCTCACGAACTCAGCGTTCCTTGCCATTCCGCTTAGATGCGGCCGGCAATTCGGGAAGGGATGGGACGTCACCCGGAACAAACCGCTTGGATACGTTGTTAAAAAGGGAAGATCGGGACGAAAGCTGCGGCGACCCGTGGTCGATCTATCTGCTGGAGAGGACATGAGAAGTCGTGGCGTGCATGGTTCGGCAGCGACAGCGAAGAAATCAGCCAGGTAATGAGAGGTGTGTGTGTGTGTGCGAGGGCAGACTCAGTCCTGGTGCCCGTGCCATCTCTGAAAACGTCCCGGCTGCTGCCAAGTCGGGGAGGGGGGGGGGGAAGATGGCCATTCCGGCAGATCGGGGCGGGGCTCATTCGGTTCACGTGGTACCTCGGCTGGTAAGCCGCCGCGGCCGGCAGCCAGCCTGCGCTACTGCCGGGCCTCGGCTGGTGTGCGCTGTGACACGTGACTTGCTGAAAATAGAGGTGCTCCTGTCAGACCGGCCCAGAGTCGGGCCACTTGGATATCCGCACGCGACAATGGCAAAGATGTTGGGTGACGTACAAGGATGACCACTCGAACCTTGGGCGAGCCTTCTTCCGAAACGCGATTTACTGGAACGATATCCAACCCGTGTTGCGGACATTGCCTGCTAGTTCGTCATATTACACGTGAACTTGAAATCCAGAAATCCGCGCATAAGTACGGAAGCCTCGTCCTTGATCCTGCGCCAGGTATCACGCCTAATATGGAGCCTCCGCTACTTCTGCGCCTGCCAGCGCACAACGCTTAACGTTACGGTGCACGCGGCTCGCACCCACCTGGCTGCAGATCTCTGTTGGCGACCAGCATCCTACCCCTGTCCGGTGAGCTGGCGAGCTCAACGGCGGCCGAGGCGGCCGGCAGCGTCTGGCTGCGGCCGTAGGATGGCGCTGGCAGAGCTGGCGGCCGCGGCAGGCTGACCGCGCCGCCGCGGCCGCCGTCCTCGCCGGTGCGCAGGAGCTGGGAGACGCGCTCGGCGGCGCTGGCGCAGATCAGCCGGTCCAACCGGCTGAGCAGCGCACGCCGGCCGGCCGCGTCCAGCCGCGCCGCGCGCGCGTCGCGCAGCGCGGCGCAGAAGGCGCGCTCGGCGCCGGCACGGTCTCCTTGCCGGCGGCGCGCCTCGCCCAGCCGCTCCTGCAGCTTGTAGCGCAGTTCGGCCGGGTAGAAGTGGCCCAGCGCGCGCGCCACGTCTTCCTGACAAGGCCCGTACTGGCCCAGCTGGAAGAAAGCCGCCGACCGGTTGGCGAGCGCGAGGCTGAGTTGCGGCGCTGGCGCCGGCGGTGCGCGCATCGCCGCCTCCGTGTATGTGCGCAGCGCGGCGGCGTACTCGCCGCGGCCGAAGCAGGTGTTGCCAGCGGCACGGAGCGCGTCCGAGTCGGCGGCCGACTTCGGCCGGCTGCTGTCGGAGCCGCGCAGCTGGCGCAGCGGCAGCGCCTCCGGCAGCGCCAGCACGAGCCGCGCGCGCTCAAGGTCCGTCGGTAGCCGCGCGAACTGCTCGGTCACGGCTTGCACGCGGTCGCGGCGCACCAGTTCTGCGTGCACGTCCCGCAGCAGGCTCTCAAAGTCGACCGGAACAGCCATGGCACGGCGGGTGCTACCGACGAGGCGCCGCAGTCACTCCCGAGGAGGCTGCCCGCCGCCGCCCACCGCCTGCGGCGGTCACGTGACTCGGCGGCGGGCCACCGAACACGGCCGCCGGCTATTTCTGGCGGGGGGCACGCCGCCCCGGTCGGACGCTGACGGACCAGTCTGGCTCGCTGCTGCCCGCGGCGGTCTCCGCCGGACGCCGCCGAGATGAGAGGACCTGTGCGCTCTCACATGGGCCTGTGATGACGCCGATGGACCACTTGAACTTGGCTGGACCACGTGGCGGACGGACCGACGTCCCTCTCCCGGATCACTGTCGGAACTAATGAAACGTCTCGTTTCTTGGAGTATTTGACAGCTCCAGTGTGCGGCTCTTGAGTTAGCTTAATGAATAGGCCCGGCGGCTTCGGTGCACGACGGGCCAAGACTTTATATCTGATGAACTTACAACTTCTTAGCACATGGAATCGTCCAAAATGACCCAATGAAAAGCAAAGTGTGGTTTCTGCACATTGTGCTGCTAAACCAGACGACTGCTTGCGGCAGTATTGTCTGACTATCGCAGCATCTTGAGATCCCTCTCGACCTGTGACTGGTCAAGTCAGCATGAACGTTTAAAGGGACGTCACCTTACCGGTCGCGGTTCAAAGCCGGGTACTTTTAAGTTCGAGGAGGAAGAGACGTGTGTACCGTACCTGGATTAAGTGCAGTTTAAGAGTCGCGTACAGCGATAGGTGCAATTTAGCAGTCGCATCCGGCGACTTGAAGCTTACCAGAAGATGATGTAATTTTTAAGATGATATCCATTGCCAGCGAATCACATTTGTTTGCATTTTGAGGTGAATCTCAAAATAGCAGCTGCTTCTCTCGCATTACTCCTCAGGGTTGGCAAACATTGGACCACTTCCTCGTGCCGCAGACCTGGCCCGCTGCCCAGACCCGTTTCATAAAACAGAGCAGTGCGCTGGTGTAGTCGCAATCTGAAAAAGGCGACGGCGTCGTGACACCGAGAAGATGGCTGGATATCTAACCAATAGTATGTGTATTTATGTATTGTATTGCTGCTTTTGTATGTCGATATGTTAGTATACCCAAGATATGCGTAAACCTATGTGTTTGTGGTGATTTGTGCATGATTCTATGAAAATGTTTGGCGTACCTACATTGACGTAATTTTCTTTTGCATGCACACATTTTTAACTTGACCGCAACATCACTCACTCAGCCTGTCTTACTAACTCCAATCACATGCGATAAAGGGCTGATTATGCAGACGCCATCATAGTGCAACATGGTGATGAGATACGTATGTAGGCGTGTCGAATTGACGAAGTAAATCAGCACTGCCAGCTGAGAGAGCACGCTGACGAAGTAAGTGACTGGGCAACAGCAAGCAAGATGACATTAAACACCGACAAGTGTCAATTCATGCATTTTGTCACAGGCAAGAAACCATTACCACTACCGGACATCATAATTCCAGGAAAAAGCATGCCAGCTACCACCAAACCTGAGCTCTCTCTCTCTCTCTCTCTCTCTCTCTCTCTATCTCCTCTCTCGCTCTCTCTCTCTCTCTCTCTCTCTCTCTCTCTCTCCTCTCTCCTCTCTATTCTCTCTCTCACTCCTCTTCTCTCTTTCTCTCTCTCTCTCCTCTCTCTTCTCTTCTCTCTCCTACTCTCTCTCCTCTCTCTCTCTCTCTCTCTCTCTCTCTCTCTCTCTTCTCTCTCTTCTCTCTCTCTCTCTCTCTCTCTCTCTCTCTCTCTCTCTCTCTCTATCTCTCTCTCTCTCTCTCTCTCTCTCTCTCTCTCTCTCTCTCACTCTCTCTCTCTCTCTCTCTCTCTCTCTTTCTCTCTCTCTTCTCTCTCTCTCTCTCTCTCTCTCTCTCTCTCTCTTCTCTCTCTCTCTCTCTCTCTCTCTCTCTCTTCTCTCTCTCTCTCTCTTCTCTCTCTCTCTCTCTCTCTCTCTCTCTCTCTCTCTCTCTCTCTCTCTCTCTCTCTCTTCTCTCTCTCTCTATCTCTCTCTCTCTCTCTCTCTCTCTCTCTCTCTCTCTCTCTCCCTCTCTCTCTCTCTCTCGCGCAATGATATGGCAAATTTTGCCAATTCAAGATGAAAAGTGCATGAGAAAGAAAGCTCCCCTTTGTCAAACACCGTTTTATTAGCTGAAAAACAGAATGTAGAGATTTTGACCACTTCAAAACGGACAAATGCAAGGACAAAATTCAGAACGCTGCCCTGTGAAGTGGGGTTGGGCTGGCGGGGACGCTGGGAAGGGGGCTAAATCTAAGAGCTGTCTCCTTTACGATCTGATACGCATGGGTAGTCATTTCCCTCCGGCTTCGTCACCTGCGTTTGTTGCAGCCCTTGGCGCAATACTGGGTTTTTTTTTTCTTAGAAGATGGGAGCCCGAATTATGGGTTTGTTTTCGTTATTCCTGGGATTTCTATATTCTGAGAGTTTTGTATCACTTGATATTTTGGATATTTTTATAGGCAATGTTTCACAGTCAAAGATATTGAGGCAGGCATCAGATATGATGCATTAAGCTAACGTGTACTTATCGGTATGCTGTTGAGTTCGAAAGACTGCTGCAGTCATCAGAATTTCTATATTTAGTAAGTAAGATTCCCAATACATCATCATTTGATTGTGTCATGGAACGTCTTTATGACGTCACAGTCGCCGCCACTGTAGCAAACGGGCTGACTCACTTGTAGTATTTGATCTTGCCGAGAAGTGGCGTGTTAACTGGTGCGTGTTTGCTGACCCCGGATATCGTTATGTGCACGTGTTTTTGTACCTTCTCGTGGTGTCATTGTTTATGCATCCTTGGTTGTATATGTTTTACTTGCATTCACATGTTCCGTTACGCCGCATTTCTTAATTCAATCAATTTCCTGTCCCATTCCGTCATAACTAGTACCACTGCCAAAATTCCTCTGATATTTGGTAGAAAACATGGTTCATATTCGAAAGTTCCACCCAACGCATTAAATCGATTAAAGGCAACTGCTGTCCGTTGATGTCATGAGTTGTGCTTCTGCTGACATCAACCAGACACGAATAATTCAACGATCATGTTTTTCGTGTTCTTGAGCACTGTGAGGCCAATGAGGCGGCGGTATTCGCAGGGCATTTCTATGACGTCATGCATATCTAGGTGGCCTTCAAAAAGGCTGTGCGAAGTAGTCCGTACAAATTTGTATCCGTCGAGCATGGAAAGGGGGGTTTGAAATCTTTTAAATGGCATGACTGGAATTGCACTGAGTGATCTAAAATGTTACCATCCCAAAACACATACCAATGTGAAATACTCCTGTCAACAGATTGCACGGAATTTGCACAAATTGTGCATAGATTCAGCGATTTCCCGCATTTTACAAGTCCTCGTGTTTTCATTTGATTATTGATTAGCTCATTCGTGACCATGAGCGCAACGAGCACGCGGGAGCACGCAGAAATTCGTAATTTGTGGGGTAAAGGAACCCGAAAGGTGCTAAATTGCGTAAAACAAGATTGTACTTTTCAGTAAGTTTAAATATACGTACCCGTAAAATAAGCTGTTGGAGATCTGCTTATTTTTCCACGTCTATCCAGAGCTTGTTGGTCTCATTTTTTCGCAAACATTTTGAGGCATGCGCATAATGTATTAACATAACCGATGCTGTCTCGATAACGTCGTTTAAAGTATCTCCTGATAAAATATTCTTGAAAGGTTAAACATTTTAAGCATAAGACCTCCCCAGGCATAGTCTTAATTCCACTTCTGCCATAAATCCAATACATTCTCGGATCATATTGAATTGCCCAATGGTACCAAATTACCCCAGTTCGCCGTTCATACCCACGTATCATGTTTCCCACATATCTTCTGTGAATTGTCGCTCCTCCCTCATATGGAAGCCTGGGAGCCGTAAAACATGTTACCTGCAGGCCCCAAGGACTTAAAAGTCACGCCCTGGCACTCTCCCAAGGTCTTATTCCAGGGCGCACGCGTAACGCGTGGGCCCGTCCATGGTATGATACGGGCGTGCACCATGTGTCAGAGAGTGTACCCGCATGCCGCGCGGGTCGCCCGGTGGCAGGTGTGCCAGAGTGTGTACGCAGCTGGCTCGCCGTTATCAGGTGCGACGGGAGCCGGTGGTGGGCGGGGCGTACGGGGCGCGTGTGTGTGGGACGGTCCGGCGGTGGGTGGTTGCCGAGGTGCTGGGCGCGGCTTGGAACCAGTGGCCATGGCAGGCGACGGAGCAGACTTCGAGGCGACATACAAGAAATTGTGTGTGGCTTTGTCAAAACAAGGTCAGGTCAAGGATCTTACCAAGGAGTTCAACTCGATGCGCTCGGATGACTCGCGCGTACGTTTTCTCCTCGCGTTGGACGCGGTGCGCGCGCCGCCTTTTGAATTGAAAGCGAAGCTGAAGTGTGCCGAAGAGAGCAACAGGCTGCGCGCGGAGGGCAACGCTGCGTACGGCCGGCGCGGTCAGGAGGCGGCTGCGCTGGAGTTGTACACGCGCGCGGTGCTGGCGGCGCCGGCCGACGACGGCCCGGCGCTGGCGCTGGCGCTGGCCAACCGGTCTGCGGTGCTGCTGAGCCTGGGCTGGCTGGGACCGTGCCTGGTGGACATGCGTCGCGCGCTGCGGCATGGCTACCCGCAACAGCTGCGGCCCAAGCTGGAGCAGCGGCTGCAGAGGGTGCGGCAGGAGGCGCAGGCGCGCTCCTGCCCGGAGCTGGCCGGCCCGCTAGACTTCAACGAGGACGCGGCAGACGAAGACGATGAGCGACTTGTGTCGGGTCGGTGAAGTGCCGTGATCAGCGACGGGTTGTCACTTGAACACGGTACCGGATGTAGGTACTATGTGTCCCGTTTTGTTGTTCACTTAAAAATATCAAGTCACAATTACAAGCCCACAAGTATCCACCGTGCCTAGCTAGCAGTAAGGACATCGTGCACTTCTTCATGCTGGTTTGTCTGTTCCAGGCGCCTTCAGAGGGAAGCCCGCCCCCGAGCTGGAGTCCATCAATCGGAGCATGCCGTCGGCGTGTGCCGCGGTGGAGGTGCGCCACACGGACGAGAGGGGTCGCGTCCTGGTCGCCACGCGCGCCATCTCGCCAGGTGAGCCGCCCAGCTGATGCAGGGACGCGGCGCCATCTACCACCTGGGTGACGCTCCTGTCGCCGACTGGAAAGGTTCTTGGTGCTTCCAAGCGCGCGCGCTGGGGCGGGTGCGTAGACGCTTTCGGTGACATTGCTTTTGTTCGTCGCCTTCTGTCAAGATCCAGTTAGCAGAAGCCTTTGATGTGACTTGTGCAAGGTCTGTCAAAGAGACAGTGTAGAAGCATCTGATGTGACTTGCTCGGGGAGAGCGAGACAGTGCTGCTGGTCCACCGGACCTACATGTACATGTTACATGTGCATGTAGGCGCGCAGCTAGAGCCTTGGCAAGGAGGGGGACCCTTGACGAAGGGCTCCCCGATAGTTGTTGCCCCCTCCCCCCCTCAAAAACTCGCCAGATATGACCCATTCTTAAAGAGGGCATGCTTTTCATTGATATTTTTCGTTTCTTCCTTTGAACTGGAATAGAAGCCACAAGCCACCCTGGAATAAATGCTTAGTCAGTTTTACAGTCAACAAAGTGAAGAAATCATGCGTTCAACGATTGCATGAAATAAATCGCCGCCGCTCTCCGTTTTTCAATGGTTCGGTGGACTCGCTTTAAACCGATAGAACTCAGAGGCGTAGTCATAATTTGCATCTGGGATCCACAGAGATGTTACGCATCCCACGAATGTAGATTATAGACCGAAATGGGTCAGCAATTTTTGCCAAGCTGGCCAAACCATGTTTGTCCGGAAATGTTAAACATACGATCGGAATCGATTATTGATGCAAATTATGTACGTAGTTTTGGGCATGCGCGCTCGCAAATCGTCTACCAAAAACCTCGACTCTAGGAATCGTATCGTCATCCGTCTTGATAGTGTGGTCGCGGTATGGCCGATGCATGAGTTTGGTCGACGTGCACGGTCGTCGATGGAGCATTTAAACTCTTAGATGACGTTCGTCATTTTCAGTGCTGGGTTCTTTGTGGACAGACCGTTTTTTGCACTTAGGTTCAATATTCTGAGCTCATGGAAGGGCCCCATTTTGATGCGCATTGGTGTAGAATGCCACCATGCTGGCTTAGTGCAGGCAAGGTGCAACTGACAGCGCTGGAAGCTTGTCATATCAGGGACAAAGATCCAGCATGCCGCCGGTACGTGGATGTACGGGTAATGCCGTGCTTAGGGGATGGACAGCATGTGCCACCTAGAAACGGGCCGTAAGAAGGGGGGGGGGGGCAATAAAGCTGGGTGGAGGCTTCACAAGTGTTTGTTGCTATACGAGGTACCTAAGGGTACTGTGCTTGATAGAAACTTGGTCATAAAACCGGATGACATGTTTTTCATAAGAGAAATGCAGAATTTTGTGCCGATGGGGCCACGAATGCCTTGTTGTTACGTGCAGTTTGTGCTTATGTATGCTGTGCTTGTGATTATGTCTGATGATTGTGACAGGACCAATGAAATGTTGCAATATGACGTAGGCAACCTCCTTGACAGATTTTCGGTTTTTTCGAATTAATTGTTCCCTATCTTTTCGGATGGAAAAGGATTTGCTCCGAGAATTAAATCATCTGAAAAGCAGGTACATGTTAGATAGGTTGTAATTTTCAATGAAACTTGTCGCATGGAAAAGCTGCTTCTTCACTTCACTAATGTGGCTGTTTAGAAATGAATCTTATCTTAAAATATGTCAAAATAGATCACAATGTTTTGCATTGGTGGGCTGTGTACGCATATTGGGGCATGTTCATATGTTTGTGTGCTTAAGTATGCTTCAGCGGGTATTGTAGTTTTTTATTGATTGCAATCGAACAACCCAGAACAACAACACTCATAAACAAGAAGGCCATAATTGTTTTCCATACCAATTACAAATGGGAAGTAAGTTCTTCAGCCAGGATTTTGCTCACAAGGTGCTAAATTGGGCCATTCGGCTCTTTCAGTCAAGAGGACTCCCCTTTGTCGCTACACGGGCCGTTTTATGTGCTCAAAAGACCTTTTGAAGCTTGTGTTCTTATTTTGATGCAGCATGGGCGGATTGTTTATTGCTTCAGGAACCCTGTGTGCGTCTTAAACTGCAAAGGGCTATAGGGTTTTCAGCCCTAGGGTCCCCGCTACCTCAAGGAATGGCGTATGGCCTGAAGGTCTTGGCTACGCGCCATTGAAAATAAGTGTGATGGATGATAAAATATATCAGACAACTTCAAGACATGACTAGTTCTGGGTGGTAGGGCAAACTGTCCTGCCTTTGGAACCATGGAATGTTGCGGTCGCCACAACGGTGTATGTACACATGAGCGCTAATGTGTATATATATATATATATATATATATATATATATATATATAAGCAACATGGTCATAAGTGTGTTTGTGTGTGTGTGTGTGTGTGTGTGTGTGTGTGTGTGTGTGTGTGTGTGTGTGTTGTGTGTGTGTGTGTGTGTGTGTGTGTGTGTGTGTGTTTGCGTTTGCGTATATGTGTGTGTGTGCGTGTGCGTGTGTCAATAAATGTGCGCTTTTCCTGTGCAGTGATAAGCTGTCCACGTCTGCGCTCCAGAGGTTGTTAGAGCGTTTGGTACCTCTGGTATTTTTTAAATGGAACTGAATAATTCTAGTCGTTCGCGAGCCATGTTAGGCAATCCAGAATCCGAATCATCCAAGCTGCCAATGCATACGAAGCCTAACTGGATAAATGCCAAAACGGGAACGATACCGAAATCGGATTTGATTCCGTGAACGTCAAGCATAAGTCTGCCAGCAACATTTGCCTGACGTGCACGTATGCAGCTGTTCTGGTGCTCGGGCGCAGTGAAAGCACATCACTTCGATGGAAATCTGTGGACTTTTTCTCGTACTACCACAATATCTCATCGTTCAATAGTTACATTCACAAATATCGGACAAGTGTGCCCTTTCCGTTTCGTCTCGCGAACATAATTTCCGTCAACGTATTCAAGAATCCTGGTTACAGTTTATGCTGACGCCATTTTGTTATCACCGTTGTCTTGCGACCCCAGCTAAAATGTTGACCAGGGACCTCCTTGCTTCTCATAACGCTGCACCCTTTCTTCCTTACCATGGAGGATCTTCACCGCCGTAGAACGATGCTTTGATCCTGAGGTAAGCTCACATTGTCCCCTCCCCACCCCCTACCAACGTGTGTTGTAATGGTGTGAGGCATCCCACCTTTCCCTTAACCGTGACATTTCAGAGATATTTGTGCACCGGGCATGTGGCACGCGCTGAATTCCACTGGTGACACCGCATAGTTCACAAGGGACTGTGCAGAAACTCATGAACTGAGTATATTTTTTTATAAAATTAAGATATTGGCCGTCCGCCATATTGCTTTCCAAGCCTGTTCGCCTTGAAGTATCGATCTGCACCACAGGCATGCTCCAGTTCCACCTCAGGCTCAACTCTGCCCCTCCACACCGATATAGCTATATCTCTCTCTCTCCCTCTGTCTCTCTATCTTTCCATACCTTCATCTAACTTTCTTTTAATTTATATCCCCATCCCCTTTCTCCCTATCTCCCTATATCCGTGTCGCTGCATTCTTTGTTTCGACGCCTTCCTATCAGGGGTATAGTTCCCTATTCAGTCGAGGGTGGGGGCTCAAGCCCCCCCCCCCCTCGGCGAACATTATCTTCTATCCCCACTCCCAATCCTTGAGAAAAAGTGAGCCAAATCCGTGGCGAAAGCCGTCTGTTGGCGTGTTTTGTGTTAGGTTGTCGGCGTCGTATTCTGCTCATCTCCTCAACTTATGTCGTGGAACTTCACCCCTGTTCTCGGCTATCTGCCTGCCTGTCTCTCTGCTTGTATATATATATATATATATATATATATATATATATATATTGTTCTCTCCCTTCTCCGCCTCTTCCTCCCCCACCTTCACTTGCGCCCCGTTCCCCCTCCCCCTGCCTCCGCTTCCTCAGATGTCCAGTGAGTATGAACTGCGGTGTTATTCTCCATATCTCACCATTCCCACTTCTCTATACCATGACTTGTTTCAGCGAATGTTCTCTGGACGTCCCCGAATGTTCTCATGATTTCCTCGAACGGTGTCTTGATTACCCCTAATGTCTTACCTCAGTGACTTCCCCGACTGCCGTGATGTTGTCGTAGGCCTAATTATCCCCACCCCGCACCGATATGAAATGTTACCAGCTGCAACCCAACGACAGGGGTCAGCAATCCCCACCCTGCACCGATATGACATGTTGCCAGATGCAACCCAACGACGGGGGTCAACAATCCCCGCCCCGCACCGATATGAAATGTTACCATCTGCAACCCAACGACAGGGGTCAGCAATCTCCTGTCTTGTGTTAACTTGTAATGATCCCAACGAGCAATGTCTACCTCAATAAAAGTAATGTCTTTTTCCATCTATTTGCTAATACCAATAGATCACATTATAACTCACTGTGGACAATATGTCATCAATTCCTCGGCATGAGTGATGTGAGTAAAACACAAAACTACGCAGCTTAGCACAGAACCCACACGCTGCGGTCTATGTTGTTTGTGATTCACTGAAGGAAGATGGATCTGAGCTTATAATCATGGAGTGAAAAGCATAAGACTGCGCCACTTGCCCATGCGTACTGCACCATTACGCTGGCGGCTTGTGGTACCTGATTTGCGTAAGCGTAAGCGGTTTTGGTGAGCACATCAACAATCACTGTGACCGCAAATTACGCGTGTGCTATCGGAGTGTCCTCGCTTGTTTATGCTCTGTCATTCGCCAACGTTCACCGTGTGCCCTCCCCCTCCCTCCCCTCCCCCGTACCCAACTTTTATTTGCTGGCAATATTGCGATTTCGTTGATCTGGAGTGGATATTCTTTGCCTTATGCATCAGCGACATTTCAGATTGGTTTGCTTTGTCCTCCCATTTTCATTTTTGTGTAATGATGCTACCTGACGCGCGATGAATTGCCGGTATGTTGATTTGCCAATTCTGCCCCCCCCCCCCCCGAAACACTAGTTTGCCATGGAAGGTGTGTTATTGTTTTGAAGAAGTCAGGTCCACGTTCACCTCTTCGTTCTGTAATCGTTTAACTCCAAACGTGTGATATTGAAACGTACTCCGTGAGAGTAGCGTTGTATGCGGGCGTTGCGGCAGATCCGGATGCCCCGTCCGCTTGCTGAGAATGCTCACCTCGGGGCCGGCGCGCGCGCGGCCCTTGACCCCGATCCGTGTGGGGTGTGCACGTCAGGTGAGCTGCTGGTGGTGGAGCAGCCTTACTGCGCCGTCCTGCTGCCGGAGGAGACGCAGGGTCACTGCCACCACTGCTGCCGCTGGAGTCCGGCGCCGGTCGGCTGCCTTCACTGTACGGAGGTCAGTCCGTACGCTCTCGCCCTCCCCCTCCCCCCCTCCCCCTTTCTCCTCGGTCAGACATTAACCGTATCGCTCCGCCCTAGGCCGGGCCAGGCACTGCGGCATGTGGCCTTCGCTGGCATGAGTACTTTTAACTGGGAGGCAGTTATACAACATGGACCCGGACAGGTCCTTCCGACAGTGTTGTACCGTACGTTCCTTATCTTCCGACTGAGGGGCCCGCGTTTTGTGCGGGCGCCCAGTCTCGTCGCGATGACGCGAGTGGCCGAGGACGCTGACCGGAGGACGCCTGGCCGCGCGCCGACAGGTGCGGTTCTGCAGCGGCCGCTGCCGGGCCGAGGCCTGGACGCAGTATCACGCCGTCGAGTGTGCCATCTACGGCCAGCTGGTGGCGCTGGACGCCGGCCAGATGGCGCTGCTGGCAGTGCGAGCCGTGGTCGTGGCCGGCTGGCCGCGGCTGGCGGCGGCGGCGGCTGGCGGTGCCCCGGACACGCCCGAGTACCGCTCCGACGACTACCAGCGCGTGCGCCAGCTGGTGGGTAACGCGGCGGCGCGGCCGGCCGCCGACCTCTTCAAGCGCGCGCTGATGGCGGTGACATTAGGCCGGCTGCTGGAGCGGTCCAGCCTGCCGCCGCCCGGCGCGGACGCGGCCGAGCGGCAACGCCGCCTGGTCACGCTGTCGGCCGAGCTGCTGCGCCACCTGCAGACGCTGCCCTGCAACGCGCACGAGGTGTCGGAGCAGCGGCTGCCCGGTGGGCGGCTGGCTGGCGCCACCACGTGCCAAGTAGGTGCCGCCGTGCTGCCGGTGCTCAGTCTCACCAATCACTCCTGTGACCCGAACGTGTTCCGCTGCTACCACGGCACGACGGCCGTGCTGCGCGCGCTGCGTCCGATCGACGCCGGAGGCGAGCTGCTCGACAACTACGGCTACCACTACGCGCTGATGGAGCGCGACGAGCGGCGCCGCGGCCTGGCACGCCAGTACTACTTCAGCTGCGCGTGCGCCGCGTGCCGGGCCGACCTGCCGCCATACGAGCGGATACCGAATGGGCGGCCGCGCGCCATCTGTCGCACCTGCACCGGCGATGTCGCCATGTGCGACCACGAGGCGGACGTGACCAAGTACGAGGCGGAAGTGGCGCGCGCCGCTGATGAGCTTCAGCAGGCCGTCTCTGCCGTGCTTGAGGAGGGGGCAGTCGACGTGAAGGACCGTGTTGGTGAGCTGATAGAGCTCTTGGATAGGCGAGTGAAGCTGCCGTGGAGGGGGCTGAACGACGCGCAAGAGGTCTTCAAGATGTGCTTTCTGATCAGCGGAGATGTGTGCCCGGACGGCTAGGCTGGAAGGGCTCGTCATTCGTATTGTGCTAGTCAGACTCCGCCAATGTTGGCGCCACCGCAGGACCTGCGTGGTGTGTGAACTGATTGTGCAAGACAATATGATAAACACAGGTTTGATATGCGCGATAAGGTAATGTCGGAGAAACTGGCTGAACATTATTTGAACAACTCATTTGGCCAGCGCGCTGACTTAAATAGTGATTTAATAAATATCGTTATCGTGAAACAGAACGAGTTATACCACCGTGACACGTGACAACGTCGCATAACCGTGTGGCAAAGTACAGGTACTTGAATGCCGTGGAGACCGATATTTGCCAGGTTATTCCACACGCTTGTTGGGGTCCGTTGGCCCTTGCCCTGCCTTCGTTCGGAGTCGGCCAGTCAGTATCAGGTCGGTTGGCGGCCAATACAGTATCTGTGCGTCCTGTGCAGGGCGAATCGGACAGGTCAAGATGTGCGAGTTATGGGTGGAAGGCAACGCATCAGCAGCAGAGGAAATATTGTGAAGGCCGAGACAGCGGCGGAGACAGACGTCCGACACCCAACTGTACTAATTTTGCTGCAATGCACGCCAATATCATAGTATGATGTTTACATCTCCTAGGTGCTCACACTAACCACGGGACAGGCAATATCGCTCCATCAGTGCCACGCCGGCCTTTGCCTCCACCCACTCGTTTTGTTCCGCTGCACGAGCGGCGCCATGACGCAACACCTGAGGGCGGGAGCCAGGAGAGTTTCTCCGCCGCGGCAGCGGGCGGCACTGGGCGGACCTGGCCACCGCCGCGGCCCAGCCCGACCACGAGCGCCTCTCGCGTGCTGGGCGAAGCTGCGAAGAGCTGGGAGTGCGGTCCCACGCCGGCGGCCCGACCGCCGTCATCGCTGCACACCGAACCCCATCATCAGCTGCCACCTTGGGCCAGTTTCCCGGAGTCAAGGACGCGTGAGCGGCGTTCGTGTCTGGCGTGTTGTGTCTGGCTGTGGATGTCGCCGGCGCACATCGTGTCTGGCTATCCAGCGCGCGGGTATCGTCTGGACTCATACCAAACGCCTGGCCCTGCTTGGAGGGGGGGGGGGGGGGGGGGGCAGGCAGGAACGCCGACTTTCTCCAGCCTATTTTGTAGATATGTGGGGCTGCTCTGATTCACCCGTGCATGATCAAGCAGCCACCCTCATTTCCCCATTAGGCATTGCCTTCTGATAGACAATGCGCCAAGTATGTCTTGTCTTGCTTGATGCAGCTCAATGCTTCATGCGGGTCAATGTTTCAGACAGGAAGCATTGCACGGGCAACGAAATTTTTCCCAAGTTGCATGGCTGATCGCCTTGCTTTTATACTTTCCAGCTAACCCCCATAGCCTCAATGCTAAATTTTTAGGGCTTCGAGCCTCCCCCCACTCCCCTTTACCGGTTCCCCAGCCACTGGCAGCCCCCCCCCCCCCCCCCCCGTCTCCCGCGCTCCTGGCGGCAGGTAACACTGGGGCCTGGCCTCAGACGTCGGTAAGCCATGCTTCTGCGGGCGTCGCTTGCAAGGTTCGGAAATGCTAGCCCACCGGGACATGTAGCAGTCAATCATAAAACTTCTCCGTCTGTTTATTGCGAAATATTATTGTTCGGCACATGTTCCTGTGCGTGTGAATGCATAGCAACGAGTGGCAGAGCATTATAATCTTTGGTATCTTAGAACAAATCTGCATAGGCCCGTTCCCTTTGTAGCATTTTGCTCCAAGAGTTTCGATGATCGGAGCTTTAAGCGTTTGGAATGGGAGAGTTGCCAAAAATTCGCTGTAAAAACTGTTTCAAAGGCAAACTCTGTGCAAGGTGTCAGCTTCTCGGCCGGTTGACACGGGGCTTTGCTTTACATGTGTAGGAACGTAGCCCTGTCATCACGACAGGCACAGCGGCACAGCGGTATTTTCTAACAACACATCTTTCAGTCTTCGATCATGTTTGATTGTGCTGCGGTTTCCATGTCACCGTTTTTGTTGTTGCTCTTCTTCTTTCTATCTATCTGTCTACCGCTTTTGTTCTAAAATCTTTGTTTTTTATCTGAAATCACGGACACATCCCAAGCTTTGTCCAGTGAGGGACCATTTTGTCCATGCGTGCCTTCTGGAACTTGGTTCCTCTCTCCCCTCACAAAAAATCCCCGGATTTCGGTCCCTTTGACTTGAGACTTTTATTTCTAAATCAGCAAGCATCTCCCACCTGAATGGTCCGCTGGATTAAATCAACTTTACTCTTAGAGGTCGGTTTTATTTTATTGTTATGTCTAACTTTTTGACTGAATGAGTGGACAGAAGCTACCGGAAAATACAGTTTATCCTGGATTTAAAAGTAATTCAAACGAAATTAAGAGGGGAGTTCCATACTTCTCGTAAAATTAATCAGCAAAAAAAATAATAAAACAGCTATAAGCACGCGCGCTGTTCGTCTAAAAGAAACGACACCGACGCCCTGCGTTGCAGTCTCTGCGGGCCGCACGGCGTTCGCACAGCCAACCCCGGCGACGGTCACTGGGTAGACGAAGATGACCATGCACTGGAAACTAGCACTTTCCAATGCTTCATCAAATCAATTGGTCTGTGGGAAGAGGATATCCCCGTTCGAAATTTTCATAATGTGCGCGATTTTCAAAATGATCCTCTGGACGGATTACCAATATGTACATCACTACGAACTCGTGACGCAGTGATGTAATCTCTCTTGCGCATGTTGCTGTAACTGATAATTACGTTTCAGGAATCAGCTCGAAATGGCACAGGTAAAATGTTCTGGCTGGGAGGTGAAATGCGTATCGTCCCATCCCTGGTCAGTACGGAGACCTTCAGGTGAATATATCATACACCGGCCCCTTCCCTGATGCGGCGGGCCCTCTGACCGGGCTATCTGGCACTGTAGGGGCCCACTGATACAAAATAGTCCCTTTCCGGCACTGGGAGTCCAATAATGTGCCCTGGCCAACCTGGGGCTCATTGCCGACACAAGGTCTCCTGTTGTTGTCAGCCGTTAGCTGCTGTTAGGTACTTCGCTGTTTCAAGGGCCGAACAATGCAAGAGACCTTCTGGTTGACATTTGCAGGCCCGGGTCTTGCCTCTGTTTTGGAAAGGGATCCCCTAGGGTCAAGACCGGCACGGAACCGACTGTTCGGTATTGGTGGCCTCAGCCCACTGACTGAGATAAGGACCCCTACTGTCCCAGGAGCCTCCGATCGGTGTAAGAGGTACTTCAAAATTTTGGGGGTCCGGCCTTCGGGCTGAGGTTCCTTATGTGACCTCCGTTTTTGTTTTGTTTTTTGGGCCATCATGTGACCGATTTGGACCGTCCAATCGGACCCTTGATCGCCGGCCCTAAGGGGCCCAAAAAACCCTCGGGACTCTCGGGCCTGAAGGGTCCCTACGTAAGGGTCTTTAAGCCCTTGTTTGCCCTCCCTATGGCTGCGCCCCCGGAACTTGATTCCTCAGGAAAATAAAGATTTGGGGGCATGTTAGATGCTACTTTGTTGAAGGGGCCAATCCAGGATATCATTAGAGTGGAAGACAAAGAAATTGTAGTGTCCCTGGATTTTGATGCCCCTTGAAATGAAAGCTTCGGAGCTCTTTCAATCACTCGTTTGGATTTGGTGCCTCCAGGAAATAAATGTTATGGTTCCCCGAAAGGAAGCTTTTGGTGTCTTCTTACCGAATGGGTGAATGTAGGATTTCACAATAGAGAGGTGCGGCCATTGTGGTGTCCCCTAGAATTTCTTAACTCCTGGAAATGAAGGTATTCGTACCTTTTTCGCTGACCCCTGAAGATTGGTGCCCCTGGAAAATAAAGGTTATTGCGCCCCAAAATAACGATTTTTTGGTGCTCTCTCGTCGAAGGGTTGATCTACAATTGTGTCAGATTCTAGGATGGTGTATAAATTGCGCCAGACCTCCTTATGCAACCGCCTTGAACCTTCATACCTGCTCTGAGCAAAATGGTACTGGTCTTCTTTTAAGGTCGGGGACCTTTCATGGCCTTGAGAAAATTGAGGTGCTAAAAAAACTAAGAGATTGCTTTTATTTTGGGACTTGAATAAGCGTCAAGGATAATGCTACGCGGTATGTTTCTAAAACAAATTGCTGACTCCGACCATTTAGGCCAGCGTCCGGTACTGCTAGATCCGTATTCCAGCATTTTTATTCTCCAGATCGGATGAACAGCTACAGCATTGTCATTCATCGTCATCCCGCTAGAAACATGTCTTGTGCTTTTGAGATAAGAACATTGTCTTGTGCCTTCCGAGTCAGAACACAGTTGGCCATGGTGCCCAGCCTCGAGCTCACTCGCTGTATCAGCAATCAGCGGCACATTTAGCCTTGTTTGTGAGGCGGTTTCGCTACAAGCGCTGGACCAGGCAGCATAGCGGGAACTGAAACGCGTGGTCAAGGCCATGACAGGCAGGGCCTGCGCCACGGATTTCGAGACGCGGAGCATTATCTTCCAGGGGGTACACCAAGGGTGTGTCCCCTTGCAACTAAAAAGAATCCTGACAGAGGGCCTCTGGACAGTGTCGCATTCAGGAGGAGGGACACCGAGGGTTAAAAAGAATCCTGACCGGGGACCTCTGGACAGCGTCTCATTCAGGAAGAGGGACACCAAGGGTGTGTGTCCCCTTACAACTAAAAAGAATCCTGAATGGGGCCTTCAAATTATTGACGAAAGGGTCTCGCTGACTTAAACAGGGTTTCCGGTTCCATAAAAACCGTTGATGCAAAGAGGGTTTCTTTTTCCAGAACAGCATGCTTCCGATCCACGAAGGGCCTCCAAATCTGGCCGAGGGGCCTCGTTTTCCAAAAACAGGGCATCCTGAGCCGGAACCGCGGTCACCTGATGCATGATAGCCCCCCCCCCCCCCCCCCCCCGTCTCAGATATGGGCCCTTCTAAATATGCCTGTCTTGTGAAGGGCGCCACTTAACCCAGAACAGGGGCCACCAAGCTTGTAATGGGGGTATCCCGGGCCAGCAATGGGAGCTTCCTTGGCAAAACATCAGGCCTCCTGATATAGAGCACGGGCTAATTTATTCATATATCGATGGCCTCACGATCCAAATGATCCAGAAAACGGGTCTCTTGATGCAGGAAAAGGGCTGCGGGGCCCGATGTAGTGCTCTCTACCCCTTTTATTGGGGCATCCTTGATCCGAATTTTGGTGATCTACTGTACTACAATGCCCTTAGACTGTTACAAAGGAGTCTCCCAATTTTGTTGTGGAGGGGGGGGGGGGGGTAAAGGTGTGTTCTGACCATCCGTCCCCACCCTTTACCCCAACCCCCACCACCTCTGCCGTTTCGCAGCTGATGACTGCACATTTTAGTAAACAAGTGCTCAGATTATTGCGGTGAACATTACGAATACTTACGAAAATCGAAGCGGTGGCAGTGTGTTTAAATGCGTGAGGCTACACGATCAACGAGAAGCTTCTCTATTTTGCCGACCCTGTATGGCCGAAGACAAGCTTTCAGGTGCGCAGAGGCTAACGGACGGTTGAGTAAGGGGTTCGGTTTTCCAGCTTCCTCCTCGGTAATACGCGTCTGCCATCTGTCGGTAGCTCCTTTGCAACATCGGTCGGCATCCGAGATTGCAGGAAAGCCTGCACTTGCTCATGCAGGCTTAGCTATGCCGCCCAGGTGTGCCCGCAGACACCGAGTAGCCCGCACGCTCCACCTTGATCCGAGTGACTCACGCTATATGGCAGCAAAATAACGTGGACAGGCGCGTCCGGGCTGCCACTGCGGCTCGCTGTTATAGGCACATGTAGGGACGTCCATAAATTACGTCACGTGTGTTACGGTATGCTTTCACTCTCCATCCGGCATGAGTTCGTCTTGTACCTGGTTAATTCACGCCGTGCCATGATCTCCCTGTCATGCACGGATACCCATATTTTATAGTCATGCTTGTTATGGAGCAATTCTTTGCAACGTTAACACCACGTTGCACATTGAAATAAATAGCATTTGAAGGGCTGGTTTGAGCATAATTCGCCACGCCACTACACTCGACCGGTGTTACGTTGTCATCTGCTTTTGTTCTTCCTTTGTACCGACCCTCGTTCGCTCATCTTGCAAATCGTTGCAAAGCGCATGTTAACCCCCGCCTACCGTATGCAGCCTGCAATCTTTTGTCAAGCACCGGAAGAATTATCCGCCATCTCTAGTGTTGCATAACTTGTGGACGGTACCTTTGTGGGCAGGACCTGTCTGATGTGACCTAAAGGTCTTAACACAAGTTGTTTTCTTTTTCTTTTTCTCTCTGCCAGCTTAGCTTTTTCCCCTCTCTCTCCCGCTCCTCTTTCCTGGCGGCCCATGCCGACGGATGCACCTGGTTCACAAACCAACCTAGCAAACTTCCCAGTGATTCATGGCGCCATTTCGCCAGCACAGGCGCTGTCCGCAGATGCATTTGGGTGAGGCGTGTTGGCAGCGAGACCTGATGCCAATCCCTGGACCACGGCCGCTCCTCTGGTGAAAGCCGTCGGAGGTATGGTTGGCCGGTCATTTCCTCCCCCACCGCAGCTGCGTTGGACGAATTGTGTTATGAGTCCAGAGGTTTTATGTTGTCAGTTATTGACTTTCAATATAATAGGAGATTGGTTAACCGACGTTATCAGGCAACACTTGTTTATTTTGTCAGTGCTCAATGTAACGGTATGATTGATACTGCAACTCATGTTTGCTTGGTATCTTCGCTTAACCAGAATCTCCCGGTGTAACGAATGTTGATAACCGTCAGAAAAGGAACCCTGCACTCAGTGCGTGAAAAAAGGGGGAGCCTAAGGCCTTTCTCGTTAACATCAAGTTATATTGACTACGTCCATTTGAAACACGAATGTTGGAAGATACCCTGGATCGCTGGCTCGTAGCGCAAGAGCATCACTTACTTTCGCTGTAGCGATTTTACAGATTTCATCTGCGAGAAATTACTTGCATCACTTCAGCCGCCACAAAAACGATCAAAAATAGGCAACGGCTGGGCCGAGCATATTCAGCTCCGGGGTGTAGTGTGTTTGCCAAGCTGTGCCACCCCGCCAACACATGCAAGCTGTGAATCACAACCCCCTCCGCTGAGATTGTTGGCACGCGATGAATTCGTGGAAGCTGCCAGATCACGACAGGAAATGGACAGCAAATGCGCTGCTTGTGAGCTATGACCTTGCCGACGCTCGCTTGTGTGTATGTACATGAGAACATGAACTTGCGGGACAATTTGGCAGCAATTTAGCAACAACGCTGTTCAGAGAGGCTAGACATTCGCTTCCTGATCAGGTTGGAAAGTCACTGTTCATGTAATGATGGATCCTCCTCAATGACAGTTGGCTCCAGCCGTGCAAGCGGTCTGTGGGTTGCTACAACGCAAAAAAAATTCAGCAAAACACGTGCAGGGGACTTGCGAGCGTAACGGCGTTGCAGAACAATTCATCGTCAACGGACAGTACTGCAAATGAGCTCATCATCTTGAGTGTCTGGAACTGCGATACTTGAGCATAGCAGTCGTAGAACGGGCCTTGTCGAGCGTGTATGGCGTAGTTACATTTCACGCTTTGTGGACCCAGGGTCATCAGTACCATGTCGGTGTCGGGTGCGCCGTGTAGGAGCTCAGGTCATGCTGCCACTATTGTATACGTTTGGATGCGGTTAAGCCAAGGTATATGCGAAACGTTATATTCTTATGAGATAATTCGTGGATACAAAGAGACAGGTGTAGGCCAGTCAATCATACGAAGGTAAAATAAACGGATGGGCGCTCCTCACCGATGGACGTTAAGCATAGTGCCCCATTAGGTGGCCATTAGCCGAGCTTAGCTGGGCATTAACCTTTACTCAAGAGCGCGACCGACCGCCATGGCAACTTGTCACATCGATCCCGTTTGACCTTTCCTGTCGCCTGCCGTCGGAGATGAGCTGCGATCCGTACCCGGTGACCCGGGTCATTGTGTTCTTGCCGTTCCCCCTCTCGCCTCCGTCAGCAGCACGCGCCTCCCAGCCCGGCCTTGGCCGAGCCCTGAGTCGCTGACCTGCGAGTCATGACTCAGGCCGGCTCCGGGGGAGGGGAAGCCGGCTCGCCAGGTCGGCGGCGGTGGCGGCGGCCGCCGCCGCCACAAACACCAGTTCAGGCGAGTCGGCCAGCCCGCTCGGCCACGGGCGGAGGGAAGGTGCGGCGTGCGACGGTCGCCGCGTCACCACCTGCAGGATTGGCAGCAGGCAGAGGACGGGGGCGCTGCAGGGAAGGCCACCGCTGCTGCTGACCGCTTTCGACGCCGGTGAGTGGCAGCAGTACCGTGACAAGTCAACCCGGTGTGGCAGTGCTGGTTTGATAAATCAACGGAGGGCACTGGGAGGTGGCATACGGTCAGATTTGATATCAAAACCGGAATGCTGCGCGTCTGGTTTTGGTTTTGGTTGGTCTGCTTTATGAACGATTTCGAGGGGAATGGTGGTCCATTCCTTTACTGCATTCGAGTTTGTGGTAATGCCTCTGGCGAAATGATGATATATAAAACGTCATGAACACCTGTGCTGTTGTCAGCGGTATTATTGTTTACGCAACATTTTGTCCGGTTTTTCTGGCAGCCGTCAGGCGTCAGTCGGGTCTGGGCAGGACTTGAGAATACATATTGCACAGCTAGGCAATGCGATTTGTAGACCGACACCCTATCCACCAAGCCCTTATTGATACTTGAAAGGTAAGACGGGAGCAGCCACCTACAAACAGCATGATTGGGGGCTATTATTTCGAATCCATCAGTGGCGCGGATATAATAACTGTTCGGGATATCGTTCTCGTCTGGCATGTTTGTCGTGTGGTGTGTTAGTCCGTACACAACATTTCGACCAGTTCGCTCTCTGGCCGTCGTCAGGTGCTATCAAGCCCTGAGAGGGACTGATGATGTTTGGCTATCAGTCAAGCATCGTCAGTAACTTTCATAGCATACGTTGGCGCATGCCAAAAATCGCCATTTTTCAGCGCCAACCTATGCCTTACGACACTTGGCGAAATAAAACCCTGAAACGTTACGTACACTATAACGCCATTAACGAGCCTGACACATTCGGCCAACATGATGGACAATGTGTCCGGACACCCTTGACCTTGAGTTAAAGATGGCGGACACTGGAGCAAACACGCAGCGTTACGTCCCACAGACCACCCCTACGTAGCTCGTCTACGTCCCGCAGACCACCCCGATGTAGCTCGTCTACGTTCCACAGACCACCCCGATGTAGCTCGTCTACGTCCCACAGACCACCCCGATGGTAGCTCGTCTACGTCCCGCAGACCACCTCGATGTAGCTCGTCTGCAAGGTCAAATGGCTCCTGGCTGGGGGGGGGGGGGGGCTGGTTAGCTCTACTCAGGGTCGTTTTGTCAGTTGCTCTGCAGCACGTTATGTTTGGGCACGTGGACCGGAAGGGGAGGGGGGATGGAATGGGGGCTGAGCTCGCACTCCCAGGTCTCTGATAATTTTGCATTTTATGAGCGTTGAAGAAATGCAGAAAAAATACCGCACCTGGCCACCGGCCGCCAGCTTGGGAGAAACTCCGCTGCCATCCGGGTAGGGATTGCTTTGGAAAGTCCCTTATTCGGAACCCGGCGCATGGAGGTCGCTGCTTCATGCATTTTCATATCGGTTATGACATTTAGATGCAGCCGTTTCAAAGAAATCTGATTTCTATGGAAGGCATCGTTTTTAGTTTATGGCGTGAGAGGGGGTTTGGAAAACATGATCTGATCGCATAGACATGCGACGGAGGAGTGACACCGTGAGCGTTATGGCACCCCAGCCTCCGAGTATGTTGAACCTTAACACTGTGTCAACACATGAAAAATGACGTTAACTTTCGATCTGGCTCACCCGCTTTCTGAGTCCTTTCTTCATCTGTATCTGGCGGGCTAGCAGTGTCCAGGAAACATGACGTTTTATCCCCAGTTTTACCTGAAATGGCAGTTGCCATCGGACCCAAAGAATGCTAATCGATGGCCGCAAGAACTGTGAGGCCTTGGCAGCCTAACCTTTAACCTCCAGCAAACTTGGTATTGGCCTATGAACATTGACGAGACACAATTAGTCAAAAATGGATTAAACCTCCAAAAACCTTCCACCTCCCGGTACAAAACCTTCCGATGCAAATTCGTTTTCGAAATTGAGGAGAATAAACGGTTGCATAGCCTAAATCTTTTGGGCCGAATGGCAGATGAGCTGAATGTTAATTTTTTAATTTGCGATTTTGACCAGGTTCCTGCACATCACTGAATGTCTCCAGTGTCAAGACGTTCTGACTCAGAGGCGCTTTGAATGGGAATTTTTTTAACGCGAAATGGGTGGGCAAAATAAGGGCTATACAATGTCCCATCTTGTTAACATTGCGCGGCGCATGTCTTCTCTGTGCCCCCCCCCCCCCCCCCCAACACACACTCAGTGATTACACCTCATGCCTCTCTGCACAACAGCTTGAGATGACTTCCATTGCCCCTGGCCTAATCTTAGGGAACCACAAACAGGGCGTCGTCTTGATCGCGTGCATACATGGTGCTCACGCACCGTCGCCGGCAAGGCCAAGCTGCGGTGGCGGCGGCGGCAACTGGGCCGCGCAGCCGGCCAGCTGTGACCGCGCCGCGCCCGGCTGCAAACGGTCCGTGACGTCACCGCGCGACGTGACGTCACGGCCCGGTGAGTCACACGGCCGTCGCCCCGCCCGGCTGGTCGCCCTGTCGAAACGGCGACCCTGACAGCCGGGGAGAGGGGCGGCGGTAGAGGCGGTGTCTGCTCCGCGGGTGCCGTCTCGCTCTGCCGTCCTGAGCGCTGGGTGTGTCGCACACCGGCGCATTGCTGAGCGCCCTCTGAAATGTTGAATGCGTCGCCCCACCTCTGTACTTCCACCAGACCGGTGACTTGACCATTGGGCGTGTTACAGATCGGTGTTCTGCATACACAGCGTGTCGCCCGGGGATTGCGAACAAAAGGACGCGTAGCAGCGCTTGTCTGGCAGGTGCTTGTGGGATAAAATGTTCGTATGCTTTAAATTCGCTTAGACAAAATTCGTAATGTAAGGACTTAAGATACAATGAAGTTGGTATGGTCAACGTTGGGAACAATGTTCTAAAACAGAATTTTCGCGCGCGGAAAAGTTCGTCGGAACAAAGTCTTTTTGACAAAAGTATAGCCGTAGCTTCATACGCCGAAGCGCACGTGCTGATGTATCATGTCAGTACGGAAAGTCCGCAGCCAGAATATTTTATGCAAATGTTTAATGCAAGCTCGTATCCGGATCATCATCATTGGTGCTGGGCGTTTGATGCATCATTACTGTGGGGGCCACTAAACTCCGTCGACCGGGAATAGAGAGTGGAAGGGAAAGAGAATGGCGGTTGACCTAGACAACTGCATGGGTTGTGTCAAGCGTAATGACTATCATAACTCATGTCATTGAAAATGAAATCGCTTTAACGGTGGCCAGCAAATGAACAGAAATCAATGGGTGTGATGTAAAATGTCGCTTGAATGGAAATTTCCATTTTTTTAGTACAAATCTATCCACCGCAGATAAGCAGTCATCTTTGTCGTGTACTCCTTATCCCTCGCCCTGGCGGCGTCTTTATCGGCACTTTGATGCACCCACTTTGATCAGGACCTTGTTTACAACCGACCCAGCATAATCCGAAGCTTTCGCTTTTACACTGTATGCCAGGTGGGGGAAGAAATTGCACGCTTGAATTATAACCTTTAGATTACCCTGTGAAGACCACATTTCGGAGAAATCTAACAGCTGAGATGTGCTATTTGCGGCCCGGATGCTCTAACTTTTCTGTGGAGCACCCCCTTGGGAGTACTACTCATGTGAAATTGTTACGATATGATTATGCATTCTTACGAGTGTTTCCATACA
Source organism: Pollicipes pollicipes (assembly GCF_011947565.3). Taxonomy (NCBI): domain Eukaryota; kingdom Metazoa; phylum Arthropoda; class Thecostraca; order Pollicipedomorpha; family Pollicipedidae; genus Pollicipes; species Pollicipes pollicipes. The sequence continues at coordinate 31,903,188 of NW_023596576.1, forward strand.
TCCTTGTTTGAAACGAACTTTTATGCTTGAAACCTTCACGGACGTACAGTTACTAACAATCGATTGCATACACACTTGAAGGGAACATTTCACATTTGAAGATATTGAAGAGAGCATCACATATGATGAAACATGCTCACCTATCAATATCGGCACACTCTTTAAGTAGAAAAACTGCTGTAGACAGCACAATTTTCTGTTGAGTAAATATGTTCCTCAATGCATTATGGTTTGATTACGTCATCGTTAATTGCACGCCATTGATTGAGAGTCAATTGACGGCCGGTATATCTGGAAATCACGCGCACGAACGCCAGATATGAACGACTTGACAATCATCTTTTCTAGGCCTTGATCACCGCATGACTCACGGAATGGCAGATTTAATGACGTTATTATGACGTCATGAATGCAAAGGTGACTTTGAAACGCTCTCCCCGATATACTTTTCTGCATTTCCGCAGGCGTGTAGCTCAGAAACTAGAGGGGCAGCATTGTGAAACCTTCCGAGGGGCAACATTGTGAACAGCACCAAAAAGTCTTCAAGATGGCTATTTCAGTTCAAACCCGATATAAATTGGAAACACATCCTGTAATACATGCGAACTTTTTCCATTCCAATTTTTGTTGTGACGAACTTCTGTCAATACGAATATTGTACATACCCACCTGCTTAATACCTTATAAACATTTCCTCGGGAAATTATACGTACAAATTTGGGCGTACGTCGTTCTTCCATGCGAACTGTATGCCTGACGTAAATTGGCTTACGAACAATTACGTGCGTGCTTCATGCATACGTACTTACGTGCAGACGTACCTCATGAGGCTCTGAAGGAAGAGCACAGCGTAAACTATTGGGTACAGTCAATAAAATGGTTATTGAGCATTATAACGTCGTTTAGCCGGTATCTCTTGGTATACAGAAGGTTGTCAACTTAACATAACAACTTCTAACTTACAAGGCCGGCAACACAGGAGCTAAATGCCCTTCTTTCTTAAAACAAGCAGAAATTAGGCGTGATTAACTGCATTATCGACCAACACAGATGCAGTTTGGGTATGGGCATTTGCAACAGATCACCACACGGTTCCGCCTGTTCATTAAGAACGAATTACACGAAGAAGCCCGCGAGTGCTTACGCACACCACAGTGGAAAGGATCTGTACAACTAATCTGGATTGCTGAAGAAATGTGCAGAACGTCGGGGGTGCTTAAGTCAAGGATGAAGCCAATTATCTAGATGCGTCACCATGGGGCTGATATTACGCATCCCTGGAAAGAAGGGGGCCCACTTTCGTCCATGACCACAGCTTGAAACGTGGAATTTGGATAATAACACCATGCTTGCCTCATGATATCGTTAACCAGTGCTTCCTGCCGTCGTTGATCGCCGGCACAAAAACTCCAAACACATTATGTCGAGATAAAAAAACGCACCGCACGTAAGCAGCAAGTACTTAACTGCTTATGTCAAGTAATTTGGACAAACTGGATGCAAGAGCCAGACTGCACAGCAGAGATTGCCTCACGAGGACTCCGACAGAGCGCGCCTGTGCACTAGAGCCAAACGAGCCGCGTGACTCTCAGCCGGTGGCCGTGGCGCGGGGCCTGCCGTGCAGCGTGCGGTACCGCGGCGCCGCGTGAGCGGTCGCGCGGTCAGGGCCGGTCGACCGCGCCGACGCCGTCGGCACAGCGGTATCGACCGTCGCCGGCGGCCACCTCCACCGCTTAGATTGATTTCGCGCCGGCAACATTGAACGCATCACGGGCGGATGTGGCGGCGACCGTGTCGACGGCGCTGCACCAGCCGGCCGGGTGGCGGCCGGACCGTACCGGCCTCGGAGCAGCTGAGCTGACGCTGATGCCCGACGTCGGGGCGGATCCCGAGTCCGGCTCAGTGCACCTGAGTGCGGTCCGGTTGTGAGGATGAGCCAGCTTGTGGCAATGATCTGATCGCAAACAAGTCCAAGGCTGGGATGAATCGTGATGTTTGTTGCAATGACAGCAGTGGCGTGTCCAAGGGGATTTGGGGGGGGGGGGGGGGTACGTCCTCCTCCTGCAGATGGCAGGGACCGCCTCGGGCCCAAAGGCCTGTTGTTACTTTTTGCGGGCGTAGTTTAAGACGCCCTTAGATGCACCAATTATTGGAGTTTTCGGGCTGTGGTCATTTTGCGCCCATAGCATCGACCCTACCAAATTAGTGCGGTGTGCATATGGCCTTAAAGTCAACCCGTTTTTAGGAATGGCCATGGCTGCTTTAATTCCATAAAGTCCAAAGGGTCACTCAATATCTCGCAGGGCCTCAGAGGTCAAATGTGGTACGCAAACTGTCGCAGTAGTTTTTTTCTCGCAAGCACGGGCTGAGCACGTGGCATACCGCAAGATGCGCACCATGTCGATGACAGGAAGTTCTTCCGGCCGAGCTCAGCAGATAACTGTGGGTCACATGTGTATGGCCAATGCACAGTCTGCCGAGGATCATCTTCCGTCTCCGCACCTTGCGGAAGCCAGATGGTCAGGTCCTGGCTGAGGTTGTATTATCTTAAGCTTGTTGCTAGCCGTCACTTCTCATGAGTGCTGCCCTTATGCCGTACAGGAAAGGCTTTATTGCCGAGTAAAAAAGGCTCTGGCAGTGATTTGTAAAGCGCGTGTGCATGGCGCTTGGGCTGCCCGCTTCGCGGCAGCCAGCTTGTTGCCCGTAATTCCAGCGTGGCCAGAAATCCAACTCGATGCAACTTTCTTTGTAGTCTGATCTTATTCGGCCAGACAGCTTAAAGTGGGGGCATGGTGTGTGAAATGCCCCAAGAACCAAAAGGCTGCCCAGGGAGTCCGTTGAAATGAGGTGCAAAGCGTCTTCACTGACTTCGATGAAACGGAACGCTTTGGTGCTGGCCATCAGTTTCGATGTAAAAACTGACGAGTGTGATGGGAGCGAACAGGCTCGTGTCACGGTACCACTGACAAACGCGCACCCCACACCGCTGGCGGTGTTGTATCCATCCGTGGGCTCATTGTACGCCAATTGTTCTCGGATGTGGAGAAATCGAGGGCGATGTTCCCGCACACGGCACTGCGGCAGGTGCTGATACCTAGCCGCTCGGGCAGCGCTCGGGCGATCTCGTTTGCCACATCAGCCGGGTGTGTCGAGGCCTGATCGAGGCCTGATCGCCTGAGGCCTGATCGCCGACTGCAGCGGTGGGAGCGGGACCGAGCTATACCATCGGATCGCCAACTGCAGCGGTGGGAGCGGGACCGAGCTATACCATCTGATCGCCGACTGCAGCGGTGGGAGCGGGACCGAGCTATACCATCTGATCGCCAATTGCAGCGGTGGGAGCGGGACCGAGCTATGCCATCTGATCGCCAACTGCAGCGGTGGGAGCGGGACCGAGCTATACCATCCCAGCATTCGCTTGTTCTTGACCAAGCCTGTGAAGTCGAGGTGAAACGGTTCTCGGATTGATATAAGACCGCCAGGAGGCACGTTAGGCCTCCCGAACGGTACGCCGAGCATTCGGCCAAGCCTTCTGAAACTTGTTATGCTTGCTTCAGTGCTGCAACGGTCAAACGCACGAAATGCTCGTTGACGTAAGCGTATGGCATCTCGACACTCCACGGTCCACAATGGGACGGGATTGCGATAAGGGCCTCCAAGCGCACGGTGTATACGTTCAGCAGCGGGACCACGCAGAGGTCCGGCTGGATCACGTTTGCTAGCAGCAACTCAAGTCTGGGGTGGTGGAGGAAGGGGACCCATTGGCTTAGGATTTCTAGAATACAAAAACGGGACTTAAGGCATCAGAATAGGATTCTGATCTTCCCGTAATCCGAAACCGGAGCCCTACAGCGACAAATAGGCACCCCTTAGCTGAAAGGGTCATTTAAACCTGACTGGGCCCTCCTGGACGAAATTTGCGCTACGTGACTGCAGGGCTGCGGATGATGTGGTCAAACCAGTACAGATAGGCTTCAATCCTGGAAACGGCCTCTGGTCGTATAAAACGGTCACATCACGATGTGGCAAACCCCGAACTGCCTCAGCATGATGTGACGACATAGCCCGGCTCGTGGCCGTTTTGACACAGCCACATCGCCATTTAGCGATTCCGTCAATGAGAAAAGATGACGTGGGTCTCGAGTGCGGGTGGCTTTCCAGTGATCACAACGCGATGTGGTAAGCCGTGTTTTGCCTCATCGCGTTACGGCCGTTTGTAAACAGTCCACTACATGACGTAGTTGACGCATGGGCAGTGGACGGTAGTGTTTCACGCTAACAATTGGTCTTCCTGTGAGCTGTACCGTAAATTGCCTTGAAGCGTTACAGGATTATTAACGGTTAAGTTGCGTTTGTGAGTACAGAGGCGTGAGCCTTGCCGTAAAGCACTCTTGGGTGTCTCTAAAATTTGGGGTGATGATATCAAGATTACGAACGCAAGGCGTGAACCCTACCAAAAATGATATAAAGCTATCCCGGACGGTTTTCTGAAGAACACCTTGCTGGTCTTCTGTCCACGCGGCACCTTTTCACATCCCATATGATAATGTAGAAATAGCATTTCGAAAGAAGTAGAACTAACCATATTGGCTTGTCTGCTTTGAAATCCAATCGGTCAGAACTTAAAACTTGAGTTCAAAAAGCGGCATTGCTGTCAACATGATATTGGTCGCTTTTCGTAATGATGAAACACTCCACTTACAACTCTTAACCCATTTCCGTGTTATGCTCTTTTTTTAGGCACGATCGAGTGAGTAATAACATAATTGTGCAAGCAAATACCATTACGGAGGTTCCCTTAACGCATCTTGTCACGAGCTTTGTGAGTAGATGACTTGAGTTCTATATCGTAAAATGTTACTTGCCACATTGTAGCATGATCATTAGAGAGCCAGAGACACTCCGGCTGATGCTGCCGTTTTGAACAACTTTACGGCGATGCGGCAAGCCACGTGTCGATGGGGATCTCTCTTCGTGATGTTACCAAACGGAAATTAAATGAGTTTTCTCAGGAGTTTAAAAGAGGTGCAGAATGAAAAGGAATGTTTTGAAAGAAAATCCAGTCAAACACGTTTCAGCTGCGCATATATCATACTCTTTTAGAGCCACGTAAGTACTCATGAGCTCTGATGTCATGAAAATTATGACCGTTGGAGCATAGACAGATTCCAATGCATGCCTGTAAACGATGATACTTAATTCTTTCCTATACTGCGGTGCAAACCACTTGGTCTTACCATCAGTAGAAATAAGCATGCTACGTACCCAACAGTGTCATATTATCGCTGTATATCTCAGTAATACAGTAGAAGAAAAAACATATCGCTATGCGTTAGATGTCACAAAACGATGCTTTTGTTGACACAATAGAGGTGGCCGTTACAGTGTCAGCTGATTCTGGAAAAAACACCAGGTCATCGTCACCACTGTGGAACGTTATATCTTCTGAATTAAATTCTTTGCGGGTAAATATAAGACTTTGTTGGCTATCTGCCTTGATCTACCTATTTCTGAAGCAATCTCACTTTTCTGTGGAGAATAAGTTTTCCCAATCCGTTATCGATTGATTTTGTTGCACTTTGATCTCTTATCTCGTGGATAACTGATCCTCAGTGGACTAGAATGCGCTGGTTAATATATGTCAGCATTAAAAGACGGCTTTAGTATGCTTGACATGTCTAATGACGTCTATGGGCAAGAGCGACCTCAGGTACCGCTAGAGGCAAAGATAACTAACATAAAATATTCGGAAGATAACATACATATCATGCGCTGATGCATCATGATACACTTACGCGCATTTTTCAAAAACGCATATGATGGTTGGCATGCTTAATCAACGCTCGTCGTCAGAGCAGTCGTCACCCAGTTATGGCCCGCTCAACTCAGCTACAGGTACACAAAAATCAGAAGGAAATCCCCTCCTTCAAGATTTTGCACATCTGGAAATCGGCCAATCTGGCCGAACAGCTGCAAGTGGCTTACTCACCCGCCGACAGGCTGGCTGAAGTCGTCGTTGATGGAACTGCCAGTGTGCAACGCAGTCTCCATGTCCTTGCTCTTTTAAAGAGGCTGGTTCACATTTGTATGGGCGTTGGAATACGATAGCCATTTTTAAGATAATGCCCTCCCGTTCAGTCAAGCCCTTTTTAAGAATCAAGATCCTGACGTTTCTGAGCTAGATATACGGTAACTTGTGCTTTTGGAGATGCGTGACGCACTAGAAACGGGTAACGAATTCCGCCTCCTCGTTGGTCAAATCCATTTAAGGTCGAGAGAAATAAGACCACAGAGTTTTCGTGACTATGGCACGTTAGTACTAATCGCCGCATCAACGGACAGCAGTTGGCTGTCATCCAGTCCAACGCGTAAATGCAAGGACAGTTCAGGGAAGTTCTGGTAGTCATGACAAAATGGGGCTGGGAATCGAAGAAATAAGTAACAGCTCCATAACTAAGAATTCGGAAATTCAAGTGAGAAGCATGCAATCACAACAAATATCAAGAGAACTACAATAAAGGGTCAAAACACGTTCACATAACGGTAGTACACGGCTTACGCGCATAACGGTTCATTGCGCGTGCATAAATTAAGAAGTCACCTCCCGGTGAAATACAGTACTTCAAGTGAATCAGCGTGTCCGCTTCAATGACGATTATGACATAGCCAGTCTGGTAGCGGCTCTGACGTAATAAAAACTTGCCCTGACGTCATCAAACGATGACGCATTGGAGAACATGTGTATTAACACGCACTCGCGTAGGGGTCACATTGACCCTCGAGGATTTTTCCGGAATAGTTTCCGAACGGTGCTGCGCAGCCATGCCAAATTATGCATAGCTGTAGACAACTGAATAGTAGATCATGTGGTATAAAAAAATGGGTGTAGCTTTTATGGTCGCTGACCTAGGGCAGGTTAAATTCAGTCTATGGATTCAGCGATGTGAATTTCTAGAGAATTGTTGAATCTGATGGAACAACGGAGTGTTAGACGGGGCCATACATCTCTGAGATGCTTCCTTCGACATAACAACAATTGAATGACCCAATTCTATTGACCTAGGGTCAGATCTGAAGGTTAAACCAAGGCCAAAACCAGCCTGTTTTATTACTCGAGGGCTTGCTGTATGGAGTAGTTTTTGGTGCTTATTTCCAATTGATCGATGGAAGGAGACCTATAAGACATATTCCATTGACTTCTTAAAGTTTATAAAAGGTCACTGACCTAAAATTACCAGGTCAAGATTTCGTTTTTTAGGAACATACCGCCCACTGTCATCTTTGTCGCTTATTTAAATGCAAAACTCAAAGCATTCTTTTGTGATTCTGGCTACCATGACCTTAGCAAGATCAAACAAGGACACTGGCCTTAAAGGAGCGTGTGAACTTTTGCTTAGAGCAGGTATCTAGGTGCTAGGGGCACTTTGGGGACCTTGTTTGAACTTATTTGACCCAAATGGTATGGCCTAGTAACCTCAAACTGTGACCTACGTGACTTCACGTGCAAGCTAACACACTCTGTGAGTTTGGTATCTCTAGCCCTTGTAAATCCTGAGATCTCATCAGGGTCAAATTGACTTTCACCCGAGCCAAGGGTATCCAACCGGGCTCCAACCAATAGCAAACCGGGCTCGTGTTAAAGAGTGAAATTTGGATGTTAAGAGCATTCTTTTGCACTTAAAGCATCCCAACAGTTAGAAGTGAGCTTTCCCATCATATCTCATGCTTGTCTCAGTGTCTTCAAATACGGCACATTTCCCTCACGTGTACTTTATGTATGGATTCCTTGGCGCCCCTGCGGGAAGATAACAAACTGTGATGCCTAGACCTCCCTGCCTAGAACATGTACCGAGTTGGCCCGCCTTGCCGGGGCAACTCTTTATGTGGGACTACATCAATCTCGCAAGTTATTTCTTCAGCGGGCATATGTGCAGTGAACACCACCGGTGGGACGCACCACATCCTTCAAAACACCAAAGAAACGTTAGCCTTTTGGAGACTAACTCTGTCTGGTTTCGTTACAGACCAAAGGTGCGCCGGTGGCGGCATGTCCGCTTTCTCGGTGGCAACGGCGGCCGACAATGACCCATACGCCGACGAGATGATCAAGAATGACCGGCCCCTGAGCGCAGCTGCTCACAAGGAGAGCGAACACGGTTGGCCCCTGGACGAACTCGCCGAGGAGACGAACAAGAATGGGTCGCCTCTGGATGGACTTACCGACGAGATGAACAAGAACAGCGAGTCTGTGCGTGGACCGCCTATGGAGGTAAACAAAAACCACTGGCTTGTGGATGAACCAGAGAACCTGTCGCAAACTCGCTTTTCAAATACACATCATACCGCAGCCGTTCATCCCGAACACGGTGCGCTAACAGATGGAATTTTTGGAAGCATAACAAAGCTCGGGCCGAAAAGTGTGAGCGAGTCAGGGATCAAAGTGGGTTGGCCTACAGAGGGCCGGTTGCACACGGATGTCATTGTCTCGCCAGCGTCGGCTGGTACATCCATGACGGGACCGCTTCCGTCTGGTCGCGACAGCGCAGCGTCGGACGCGGCTCAATCACAGCTCGACGATCCCGGCAAAGCGTCGTCTCAGTCCTCTGAGAACCGCAGTGACGCGGAGCGCCTTCACGCGGGCGAGCATGACAACCGGTCAAAAACAGAATCATCTCAGTCCGTTGCGGATCATGTTGATGAGGCTTCCAAGTCACCATCAGTACCGGCGGGCCAACCAAAAAATGAGCTTAAACAGTCCGCTGATGAGAATGTTGCTGTTAGCGAGGTAATGCCACGAGAACACCCACAAGTGTCAACCGCGGCACTTTCTCAGCCCGACGAGGAACAAACTGGTGTGGGTGGTGCGGTCTCAAGTGACCATGCAAGTAATCCATTTGCTGCGCCCGCATATTTGTACACTATGGACGAGATTCCGAGTGTCAGTGAAATATCCTCGAATCAAACAAACGTTACATCAGAATCTGAATCAATAAGAAGCGACGCAGCAGATTTCGACATGGGCAATGAAATCCCAGATGCACATTTGTCAGAGCCGAAGAGCGAAATGCTCCGACACGATCAGAAGCCAACCGACGTAGATATGTTTGCTCTGGATGAGATGAAAACGGACAGCGATGTGAGGACAAACTTGCTTCAGTCTGATGAGGAGCACATTGATGCAGATAACATCGACATTCTTGGATGCGCTGACGGGCTAGCACAGGGCTTCCTGCATGACCCGGTGTACCCCGCCGGGAAACGCGAAACTTTAATGGAAACTGGAGCCAATGAATTGAACGGGGTCCTTGGGATCAACCACGGGCGTGTCGACATCACTCCTGAAGCACCACTTACACTGGAACATGCAGAGAAAGCAAGAAGCCAACTGGTGCGATCTGAGCAAAACCCGAACGATGGAAAATGGGTGTCGGACTACGACACGACAACCGCTTGCGAAAACCATGTTCTTCCGAAAGACCAAGTCAGAGATACGAGCCGGGACGAACAAGAAGCGGATGCTTCTCGGTCTGACGAACAACGCACCGATGCAGGTGGCTTTGCACCCCATGCGGAAGTAGATGAGAACAAGCTGGGAGTGATTTCCGTTCTCGGAGACAACGAGCCCGTCAACAAGCCGATTGGCGAACCCATACACTCCAACGCCGTCGTGCTATCACCTCGGGCCGAAAAGCCTGAACCTGCTGCCCAACAAACGGATGCAAATGACACCACATTGCACGAAGATATTAACCAGCCAGTCAACGAACCAGTTGGCGAGCCACTTGATACCAAGGTCCAGGTGCCAGTGTGGACAGCCCAAGAGTTAGAATCTGTTGAGGGTCATGAAGATGTCAACGATTCCACGTGGCAGGAGACCGTCAGCAACCCATTCAACCAGCTCGTTACAGAACCCTTGCATTTTCATGCAGATCTGCTGTCAACACAGGCTAAACAGCCTGGACCACCCGAGAAGCACACGAATGCGACTGACGCCACATGGCAAGAAGATGTCAACGAGCCAGTCAACGAACTGGTTGAGGAGCTTCTTCACTGCAAGGCCGGTGTGCCATTATCGCAGGCCGAACAGCTCGCACCTGTTAATGGTCGCCCGGATGTGAAAGATCCCTCGTTGCAGGACAATGAGGCGGTCAAACAGCCGGTTGAAGAACTCCTGTATTCGAAGGCTGTCGTGCCGTCATCAGAGGCTGTACAGTCTGAAACAGTTGAGAAACACACGGATGTGACTAAGTCCTTAGAACAGGAACCCATTGACGAACCAGTGAACGAAGCATTTGGTGGACCTGTTCATCCCGAGGTCGACGTGCCGATATCTCAGGTCCCACAATTTAATCCTGCTGAGGGCCACGCGGACGTCATTAATCCCATGTGGCAGGAGGCTGTCAAGGAGGCCGTGGACGTGCCATTTCAAGAACCCCTGCATGATAATGCCGGCATAATGCCACTGCAGGTTGAACAGCTTGAATCAGTAGAGAAACACACGGACATGAAAGACATCACGAGACAGGAAGCCGTCAACAAGGCAGTCAACGAACTGGTCGCTGACCCTATCCATTCTAACGCCAAAATGCCGTTATCGCGGGCCGAACAGCAGGAAGGACATTGAGGGTCATGGGAATGTGAAGGATTCCAAGTGGCAGGATGCTGTCAACGAGCCTGCCAACGAGCTGATTGAGGACCTGTTGCATTCTAGGTCCAACGATGTTTTATTGCAGACTCCACAGTCTGATACAATTTGGAAACACACGGATCTCAATGACTTTGTATGGACAGAAGTCACGAACGAGTCAGTTCAAGAAAAAGTTAGCGATCCTACCCATTCACAGGGTAATGTCCCGTTTTCGCAGGTTGAGCAGCTTGCACCTGCTGAGGGCTTCTCGGACGTGAATGATCCCATTTGTCGGGCGCCTTTCAATGAGCCCTTCAACGAGTCCATTGAAGAAGCCCCGCATTCAAGTGTTGACAATACGTCACTGCAGGATGAACTGCTTGAGACAGTTGCGAAACGAACGGATGTGAATGACTCCCCAAGGAAGCAGCCCATCAAAGAGCCAGTCAACGAACTGGTCGGTGCAGCTCTTCAATCCAACTCCAACGTGCCGTTATCGCAGGTCAAGCACTCTGAGTCTGTTGAGAGTCACACGGATGTGAATGACCCAATGTTGTCTGAGGTCGAAAACGATTCTCTACACGAACCTATTGAAGAACACTTACATTCTGATGCAGACAATGTATCATCAAAGGCTCAACACCATGAAAAAGTTGAAGAGTTCACGGATGTGAATGACACCACACGGCACGAAACTCCCAACGAACCAATCAACGAACCGGATGGCGTTCCTCTTCATTCCAAGGGCGACGAACACTTATCCCAGGTGGAACAGATTGAACTTGTTGATGGTCACACGCATGAGAACGATACCATGACGCAAGAGTTCGTCAACGAGCTCAAGAACCAACCGGCCGCGAAATCCTTGAATTCCAACGCCGTCGTGCTATCATCTCAGGCCGAACAGCCTGAACCAACTGAGGACCACATTGATGGGAATGACACCACAAACCAGAAAGACATCTATGAGCCAGTTAGTGAACTGGCTGGCGAGGCTCCTGATTCCAAGGCCGGCGTGCCGTTATCGCAGGCCGAACAGCTTGCATTTGTTGATGATCACACAGATGCTAGCGATGCCTCGCTGCAAGAGGTTGCCACTGAAGTGGTCAACCAACCGGTTGCCGAACTCATTCATTCCAAGACTGATGTGCCAGTATGGCAGGCCGGACAGCTGGAATCTGTTGAGCGTCATGAGAATGTTAAGGATCCCATGTGGCACGAGACGTTCAGAGATCCCTTCAACCAGGCCATTGAAGAACCCATCCAGTTTAACGCCGATCTGCTGTCAACATCGTCTGAACAGCTTGAACTAACTGAGAACCAAACGGATGCGACTGACACCACAAGGCAGAGCGGTATCGGAGGCAGTCATGAGGTCAACAATGATTCTGTAAACGAACCAGCTGAAGGACCATTACATTTTCATGCGGACGATGTAACATCAGAGGCTGGGTACAATGAAAGAGTTGAGGAGTTCACGGATGTGAATCACACCACAGAGCACGAAACTATCAACGAGCCAGTCAACGAACCGGAAGGCGTTCCTCTTCATTCCAAGGGCGACGAGCCTTTATCCCAGGTGGAACAGATTGAACTTGTTGATGGTCACACGGATGAGAGCGATACCATGACGCAGGAGTTCGTCAGCGAGCTCAAGAACCAACCGGTTGGAGAATCCTTGCATTCCAATGCCTTCGTGCTATTATCTCAGGTCGAACAGCCTGAACCAACTGAGGAACACATGGATGGGAAGGCCACCACACGTCAGAAAGACATCGACGAGCCAGTCAACGAACTGGTTGACGATCCTCCTTATTCCAAAGCTGGCGTACCGTTATCGCAGGTCAAACATCTTGCACCTGTTCATGGTCACACGGATGTTAATGATCTTTCCTTGCAAGAAGTTGTCGATGAGGTGCTCAACAGGCCAGCTGAAGAACTCCTGCACTCTGAGGCAGTCGTCTTGTCGTCACATACTGAACAGCCTGACACAATTGAGGAAGACACGGATGTGAGCGACAGCAAATGGAAGGAATCCGTCAACGAACCAGTCCAAGAGCAAGTTAGTGATCGTACTCGTTCACAGGGCAATATGCCGTTATCGCAGGTCGCACTGTTTGGATCTGTTGAGGGAGGCTCAGACCTCAGTGGTTCGATGTGGCAAGAGCCAGAGTCCGTCAACGACTCGACTCAGCAAACCCTGCTTTCAAATGCTGATGATGTGTCATTAGAGAATGAACTGTCTGAAACAGTTATGAAATCAACGGATGTGAATGACTCTCCAAGGAAGCAACCTATCGACGAGCCAGTCAACTGAAGAGGTCGGTGCAACCCTTCAATCCAACGCCGGCGTACCGCTACCGCAGTTCAAACACCTAGAGTCCGTTGAGGGTCACACGGATGTGAATGATGCCATGTTGCATGATGTCGACAATGATTGTGTAAACGAACCGACTGAAGGACCATTGTATTTTGATGCAGACGATGTATCATCACAGGCTGAGCAGAATGAAAGAGTTGAAGAGTTCACGGATGTGAATGACACCACACGGAACGAAACTACCAACGAGCCATTCATTGAACCGGATGGCGTTCCTCTTCATTCCAAGGGCGACGAGCCTTTATCGCAGGCGGAACAGATTGGCCTTGTTGATAGTCACACGGATGAAAATGATCTTATGACGCAGGAGTTCGCCAACGAGCTCATCGACCAGCCGGCTGGAGAATCCTTGAATTCCAACGCCGTCGTGCTATCATCTCAGGCCGGACAGCCTGAACCAACTGAGGACCACATTGATGGGAATGACGCCACAAACCAGGAAGACATCTATGAGCCAGTTAGTGAACTGGTTGGCGAGGCTCCTAATTCCAAGGCCGGCGTGCCGTTATCGCAGGCCGAACAGCTTGCATTTGTTGATGATCACACAGATGCTAACGATACCTCGCCGCAAGAGGTTGCCACTGAAGTGGTCAACAAACCGGTTGCCGAACTCATTCTTCCTAAGACTGATGTGCCGGTATCGCAGGCCGGACAGCTGGAATATGTTGAGCGTCATGAGAATGTTAAGGATCCCATGTGGCACGAGACGTTCAGAGATCCCTTCAACCAGGCCATTGAAGAACCCATCCAGTTTAACGCCGATCTGCTGTCAACATCGTCTGAACAGCTTGAACCAACTGAGAACCAAACGGATGCGACTAACACCACAAGGCAGAGCGGTATCGGAGGCAGTCATGAGGTCGACAATGATTCTGTAAACGAACCAGCTGAAGGACCATTACATTTTCATGCGGACGATGTAACATCAGAGGCTGGGTACAATGAAAGAGTTGAGGAGTTCACGGATGTGAATCACACCACAGAGCACGAAACTATCAACGAGCCAGTCAACGAACCGGAAGGCGTTCCTCTTCATTCCAAGGGCAACGAGCCTTTATCGCAGGTGGAACAGATTGAACTTGTTGATGGTCACACGGATGAGAGCGATACTATGACGCAGGAGTTCGTCAGCGAGCTCAAGAACCAACCGGTTGGAGAATCCTTGCATTCCAATGCCATCGTGTTATCATCTCAGGTCGAACAGCCTGAACCAACTGAGGACCACACGGATGGGAATGCCACCACATGTCATAAAAACATCAACGAGCCAGTCAACGAACTGGTTGACAAGCCTCTTCATTTAAAGGGTGACGTGCCGTTGTCGGAGGGCGAACAGGTTGCATCTGTTAGTGATCAAACGGATGTTAATGATCTTTCCTTGCAAGAAGTTGTCGATGAGGGGGTCAACAGGCCGGCTGAAGAACTCCTGCACTCTGAGGCAGTCGTCTTGTCGTCACATGCTGAACAGCCTGACACAGTTGAGGAAGACACGAATGTGGGCGACGGGAAATGGAAGGAGTCCATCAACGAACCAGTCCAAGAGCAAGTTAGTGACCGTACTCGTTCACAGGGCAATATGCCGTTATCGCAGGTCGCACTGTTTGGATCTGTTGAGGGAGGCTCAGACCTCAGTGGTTTGATGTGGCAAGAGCCAGAGTCCGTCAACGACTCGACTCAGCAAACCCTGCTTTCAAATGCTGATGATGTACCATCAGAGAATGAACTGTCTGAAACAGTTATGATATCAACGGATGTGAATGACTCTCCAAGGAAGCAACCTATCGACGAGCCAGTCAACGAAGAGGTCGGTGCAACCCTTCAATCCAACGCCGGCGTACCGCTACCGCAGTTCAAACACCTAGAGTCCGTTGAGGGTCACACGGATGTGAATGATGCCATGTTGCATGATGTCGACAATGATTGTGTAAACGAACCGACTGAAGGACCATTGCATTTTGATGCAGACGATGTATCATCACAGGCTGAGCAGAATGAAAGAGTTGAAGAGTTCACGGATGTGAATGACACCACACGGAACGAAACTACCAACGAGCCATTCATTGAACCGGATGGCGTTCCTCTTCATTCCAAGGGCGACGAGCCTTTATCGCAGGCGGAACAGATTGGCCTTGTTGATAGTCACACGGATGAAAATGATCTTATGCCGCAGGAGTTCGCCAACGAGCTCATCGACCAGCCGGCTGGAGAATCCTTGAATTCCAACGCCGTCGTGCTATCATCTCAGGCCGGACAGCCTGAACCAACTGAGGACCACATTGATGGGAATGACGCCACAAACCAGGAAGACATCTATGAGCCAGGTAGTGAACTGGTTGGCGAGGCTCCTAATTCCAAGGCCGGCGTGCCGTTATCGCAGGCCGAACAGCTTGCATTTGTTGATGATCACACAGATGCTAACGATACCTCGCCGCAAGAAGTTGCCACTGAAGTGGTCAACAAACCGGTTGCCGAACTTATTCTTCCTAAGACTGATGTGCCGGTATCGCAGGCCGGACAGCTGGAATATGTTGAGCGTCATGAGAATGTTAAGGATCCCATGTGGCACGAGACGTTCAGAGATCCCTTCAACCAGGCCATTGAAGAACCCATCCAGTTTAACGCCGATCTGCTGCCAACATCGTCTGAACAGCTTAAACCAACTGAGAACCAAACGGATGCGACTAACACCACAAGGCAGAGCAGTATCGGAGGCAGTCATGAGGTCGACAATGATTCTGTAAACGAACCAGCTGAAGGACCATTACATTTTCATGCGGACGATGTAACATCAGAGGCTGGGTACAATGAAAGAGTTGAGGAGTTCACGGATGTGAATCACACCACAGAGCACGAAACTATCAACGAGCCAGTCAACGAACCGGAAGGCGTTCCTCTTCATTCCAAGGGCAACGAGCCTTTATCGCAGGTGGAACAGATTGAACTTGTTGATGGTCACACGGATGAGAGCGATACTATGACGCAGGAGTTCGTCAGCGAGCTCAAGAACCAACCGGTTGGAGAATCCTTGCATTCCAATGCCATCGTGTTATCATCTCAGGTCGAACAGCCTGAACCAACTGAGGACCACACGGATGGGAATGCCACCACATGTCATAAAAACATCAACGAGCCAGTCAACGAACTGGTTGACAAGCCTCTTCATTTAAAGGGTGACGTGCCGTTGTCGGAGGGCGAACAGGTTGCATCTGTTAGTGATCAAACGGATGTTAATGATCTTTCCTTGCAAGAAGTTGTCGATGAGGTGCTCAACAGGCCAGCTGAAGAACTCCTGCACTCTGAGGCCGTCGTCTTGTCGTCACATACTGAACAGCCTGACACAATTGAGGAAGACACGGATGTGAGCGACAGCAAATGGAAGGAATCCGTCAACGAACCAGTCCAAGAGCAAGTTAGCGATCCTACACATTCACTTGACGACGTGCCGTTTTCGCAGGTCGAACAGCTGCAACCAGTTGGGGCTTTCTCAGACGTGAATGATCCCGTGTGTCGGGCGCCTGTCAAGGAGCCCTTCAACGAGTTCATTGAAGAAGCCCTGCATTCAAGTGCTGACAATGCACCACTACAGGATGAGGTGGTAGAAACAGGTGCGAAACGAACGCATGTGAATTACTCCCCATGGAATGAATCCGTCAACCAGCCAGTTGGCGAACTAGTTGGTGTAAACCTTCATTCGAACGCTGACGCGCCGGTACCGCAGATCAAGCACCTTGAGTCTGTTGAGAGTCACACGGATGTGAATGACACCATGTTGAATGAGGTCGACAATGATTCTGTAAATGAAGTCATTGAAGAACCACTTCATCTTGATGCAGCCGGTGTATCATCACAGGCTGAACGGAATGAAAGGGCTGAAGAGGTCACGGATGTGAATGACGCCACACGGCACCAAATTACCAACGAGCCAATCAACGAACCGGTTGGCGTTCCTCTTCATTCCAAGGGCGACGAGCCTTTATCCCACGTGGAACAAATTGAACTTGTTGATGGCCACACGGATGAGAACGATACCATGACGCAGGAGTTCAACGAGCTCAAAAACCAGCCGATCGGAGAATCCTCCCATGCCAACACCTTCGTGCTATCATCTCAGGTCGAACAGCTTCTATCAACTGGGGAACACATGGATGAGAATGACACCACATGGCAGAAAGATATCAACGAACCAGTTAATGAACTGGTTGACGAGCCTCTGCATTCCATGGCCGGCGTGCCGTTATCACAGGTCGAACAGCTTACACCCGTCTATGGTTACCCAGATGTTAATGATCTCCCTTTGCGGGAGGTTGCCACCGAAGTGGTCAACCAACCAGTTGAAGAACTCCTGCATTTGAAGGACGTTGTGCCGTCACCAGAGGCTGTACAGTCCGAAAAAGTTGGGAAACACACGGATGCAATTGGCGCCGCACGGCAGCAGGATATCAGCGAGCCAGTCAACGAACTAGTTGCCAAACTCATTCATTCCAAGACTGATGTGCCGGTATCGCAGGCCGGACAGCTGGAATCTGTAGAGCGTCATGAGAATGTTAAGGATCCCATGTGGCAGGAGACGCTCATGGATCCTTTCAACCAGCCTATTGAAGAATTCGTGCATTTTAATGCCGAGCTGTTGTCAACACCGGCTGAACAGCCTGAACCAACAGGAAAACATGCGGATGCGGCTGACGCGACAAGGCAGAACGGTATCAAAGAGACGGTCAATGAATTACTTGACGAGCCTCTTCATTCCCAAGCTGGCGTACCGCTATCGCAGGTCAAACATCTTGCACCTGTTCATGGTCACACGGATGTTAATGATCTTTCCTTGCAAGAAGTTGTCGATGAGGGGGTCAACAGGCCGGCTGAAGAACTCCTGCACTCTGAGGCAGCCGTCTTGTCGTCACATGCTGAACAGCCTGACACAGTTGAGGAAGACACGAATGTGGGCGACAGGCAAATGGAAGGAATCCGTCAACGAACCAGTCCAAGGGCAAGTTAGTGACCGTACTCGTTCACAGGGCAATATGCCGTTATCGCAGGTCGCACTGTTTGGATCTGTTGAGGGAGGCTCAGACCTCAGTGGTTTGATGTGGCAAGAGCCAGAGTCCGTCAACGACTCGACTCAGCAAACCCTGCTTTCAAATGCTGATGATGTGTCATTAGAGAATGAACTGTCTGAAACAGTTATGAAATCAACGGATGTGAATGACTACCCAAGGAAGCAACCAATCGACGAGCCAGTCAACGAAGAGGTCGGTGCAGCACTTCAATCCAACTCCAACGTGCCGTTATCGCAGGTCAAACACCTTGAGTCTGCTGAGGGTCACACGGATGTGAATAACGCCATGTTGCATGAGGTCGACAATGATTCTGTAAACGAACCGACTGAAGGACCATTGCATTTTGATGCAGACGATGTATCATCACAGGCTGAAGAGAATGAAAGAGTTGAAGAGTTCACGGATGTGAATGACACCACAGGGCTCGAAACTACCAACGAGCCAGTCAACGAACCGGATGGCCTTTCTCTTCATTCCGAGGGCGACGAGACTTTATCCCAGGTGGAAAAGATTGACCTTGTTGATAGAAACACGGATGAAAACGATCTTGTGAGGCAGGAGTTCATCAACGAGCTCATCAACCAGCCGGTTGGAGGATCCTTGCATTCCAACGCCGTCATGCTATCATCTCAGGCTGAGCAGCCTGAACCATCTGAGGACCACATGGATGGGAATGACGCCACAAACCGGAAAGACATCTATGAGCCAGTTAGTGAGCTCGTTGGCGAGGCTCCTAATTCCAAGGCCGGTGTGCTGTTACCGCGGGCCGAACAGCTTGTACCTGTTGATGGTCACAATGATGTTAATGATCCCTCGCTGCAGAAGGATGCCATTGAGGTCGTCAACCAACCGGTTGCCGAACTCATGCATTCTGAGAATAAGGTACCGGTATCGCAGGCCGGACAGCTGGAATCCTTGGAGCGTCATGAGAATGTTAAGGATCCCATGTGGCAGGAGACGTTCAGAGATCCTTTCAATCAGCCTATTGAAGAATTCGTGCATTTTAATGCAGAGCTGTTGTCAACACCGGCTGAACAGCTTGAACCAACAGGAAAACATGCGGATGCGGCTGACGCGACAAGGCAGGACGGTATCAAAGAGACAGCTAACGAACTGGTTGACGAGCCTCGTCATTCCAAGGCCGGTATGCCGTTATCGCAGACGAAACAGCTTGCACCTGTTGGTAGTCACCCGGATGTTAATAATCCCTCGTTGCAGGACGTTGCCACTGAGGCTGTCAACCAGCCGGCTGAAGAGCTCCTGCATGCCAAGGCCATCGTGCCGTCGCCAGAGGCTGTGCAGCCTGAAGCTGTCCAGGAAGATACAGGTGTGAACGACAGCACATGGAAGGAATCCGTCAACGACCTAGTCCAAGAGCAAGTTAGCAATCTTACTCGTTCACAGGGCAATATGCCGTTATCGCAGGTCGCACTGTTTGGATCTGTTGAGGGAGGCTCAGACCTCAGTGGTTTGATGTGGCAAGAGCCAGAGTCCGTCAACGACTCGACTCAGCAAACCCTGCTTTCAAATGCTGATGATGTACCATCAGAGAATGAACTGTCTGAAACAGTTGTGAAATCAACGGATGTGAATGACTCCCCAAGGAAGAAACCTATCGACAAGCCAGTCAACGAAGAGGTCGGTGCAACACTCCAATCCAACTCCAACGTGCCGTTATCGCAGGTCAGACACCTTGAGTCTGTTGAGGGTCACACGGATGTGAATGACGCCATGTTGCATGAGGTCGACAATGATTCTGTAAACGAACCCATTCAACAGCCATTACATCTTGATGCGGACGATGTATCACCACAGGCTGAACAGAATGAAAAAGTTGAGAAGTTCACGGATGTGAATGACGCCACACGGCACCGAATTACCAACGAGCCAGTCAACGAACCGGTCGGCGTTCCTCTCTATTCCATGGGCGACGAACCTTTATCGCAGGTGGAACAGATTGAACTTGTTGATGGTCACACGGATGGGAACGATACCATGATGCAGGAGTTCGTTAGTGAGTTCATTGACCAGCCGGTTGGAGGATCCTTGCATTCCAATGCCGCCGTGCTATCATCTCAGGCTCAACAGCTTGAACCAACTGAGGACCACACGGATGGGAATGCCACCACATGTCAGAAAGACATCAACGAGCCAGTCAACGAACTGGTTGACGAGCCTCTTCATTTAAAGGGTGACGTGCCGTCATCACAGGTCGAACAGCTTACACCTGTTGATGGTCAAACGGATGCTGAGGATCCCACGTTGCAGGATATTTTCACTGAGGGGGTAGACCAACCGGTTAAAGAACTCCTGCGTTCGAAGGCCGCAGTGCTGCCGCCACAGGCTGAACAGTCAGAAAAAAATGGGAAACACACGGATGCAAAGGGCGGCGCACGGCAGGAAGACATTAGCGAGCCGGTCAAACAAGCGGATGCCAAACCCATTTATGCTAACACTGATGTACCGGCATCGCAGGCCGGACAACCAGAATCTACTGAGCTTCATGAGAATGTTAAGGATCCTATTTGGCAGGAGGCGTTCAAAGATCCCTTCCACCAGCCTATTGAAGAATCCGTGCACTTTAATGTAGAACTGCCGTCAACGCAGGCTGAACAGCTTGAACCAACTGAGAAACATGCGGGTGCAGATGACGGTACAAGGCAGGACAGTATCAAAGAAACAGTTAGTGAACTTGTTGACGAGCCTCTTCATTCCAAGGCCGGTGTGCAGTTATCGCACGCCGAGCAGCTTGCACTTGTTCATGGTCACACGGATGTTAATGATCCTGACGAACTCCTGAATTCTGACGGCGTCGTGCCGTCATTGCATGCTGAACAGCCTGAAAAGGTTGAGAAACACACGGATGCGACTGAGGCCTTATTGGAGGAAGTCATTAACTCGTCAGTCAGCGAACAACTCGGCGCAGCTGTTCATGCTGAGGCCGGCGTGCCGTTGTCGCAGGCCAAACATCTTAAACATGCTGAAGGTCACACGGATCAAATTGATCCCGTGTGGCACGAGGCTGTCAAAGAGGCTGTGGACGAGGCGATTGAAAAAACCCTCCATGATCATGCCGGCATGATGTCAATACAAGATGAAGAGCTTGAAGCAGTTGAGAAACACAACAACGTAAATGACGTCACAGGGCAAGAAACTGTCGCCAAGGTAGCCAATGAACTGGTCGCCGAACCCATTCATGCTACGGCCGATGTGACAGCATCGCAGGCCAAACAGGTAGAACCTGTTGAGGGTGGATGAGGGCGTAAAGGATGTTATGTGGCAGGAGGCTGTAAACGAGCCCGCAAACGACTCTATAGAAGAAGTTTTGCATTTTAATGCAGATCTATCGTCAACCCAGACTGAGCAGCATCGACCAGCTGAGAAACACGTCGATGGAAATGACACCACATGGAGGGAAGATCTCACTGATCCATTCAGTGAATTGAATAGCGAGCCTCTGGATGGCGATCCGTTGTTGCAGGAGGTTGCCAATGAGGTGGTCAACCAGCCGGCTGAAGAGCTCCTGCATTCTGAGGTCGTCGTGCTGACGTCACAGGCTGTACAGCCTGAAACAGTTGAGGAAGACACGGATGTGAGAGACAGTACAGGGAAAGAATCCGTCAACCGGTCGGTCGACGAACCAGGGCTTGCCAACGAACCTGCCCCACTGTCATTACGTGATGAGCACCTTGAACAAGCCATGAAACACACGGATGCCAATGATATCTTATGGCAGAACGGCACCAATCGTCCAGTCGATGAACCACTTTTTTCTCGTGAAAAACAACATTCTGATGAAGCACAAGCGTCACGTGGAGGTGAGCATGGACCAAAAGCCGTTCGCAGTCTGTTCCGCCTTGAGCATGACACAGACGGTAGTTCAAACCATTGTCAAAGCACAGACGAATCCAGAACCGAGCCACCCTCATTCGATGGAGAGCATATTGACATCGATGGCACGGTTCCCATGCACGATGAGCAAGATTGGACGGCTGGTCTGGCTACAGCCGGTGCAGAGCGTGACAGTTTTGATAGTTCAGTGCCATTGGCCGTCGGCGATAATTTGGTCACCGGATTTGAGCGGTTTGATGAAAATTATCCCGGAGTTGCTGAAGTTGCATTTCAAGAGCACAGCTCCAATTCACAAACTGAAATGAGCAGGGTGGCAATAGATGGCGCGGATAGCCAGCCCAAGCTTGATCACATTCCCTCAGTGAAGCATGTACTCACGATGAAAAGGGAATTTCGCATGAGCAGGTCGTCAATCCTGGAACTCACCCCATCGGAGATGATGAGTCCTCAGAGGATCTCAAGCTGTTGGCAGAGAGCGCACAGCATGGAACAGATGCAGGACACACCGATGCAAGGGACGAAAACGTGCTCGAAAATGTTCGGCGTGCAATGCTCCAAGCACGGTGCACAAATGATGAGAACACCGGTGATCATGCTCCGCAAGCCCCCGACGGTATGCTCACATCGATGGTGGACGTGCAGACCCATGCAGATGCTGCAAGCATGCACCAATCAAAGACTGAAGCACCTCTGGCCCAAGGGCAGGCAGAGAATGTGGACATTCTGATGCAGCACGTGCTCAGTGCCGGGTCCAATATCAAGCTGTCCTCATCCCAAGATCAAAGTACGAGTGCAAATGATCACATGTTACGAGAAATTTCCAGTGCACCAAGAGCCGAAGGGAACCAGGTGGGTTCTGAAAATGATCTAAAAACCGAAATGGAGCGGGTGGACTCTGAAAACATCTTTGTGGAGGGGGCAGCGTCGCAAGGACAGATCGACAACCTGTGCATGGACGCGGTGCTGCACTTTAACGAGCGCTCCGATGGTAATGGTGAAATCCCTCAGGAACACGTCCAGTTGCCAACGTCCGAGGAAGAACGCTTCGTTTCAAATCCCGTCGAGAATGAGGCTTTTTCCAAAGCAGATTCACCCCTGACCGCCGCGACGGAAGAAGTTAGCGATGACGGTAATACAGTATCGCAACCGTCAGTAGAAAGTGACCCACATGGGCTTCTTGACGTGTCTGCTGTCGACAAACACCAAAACGAGGGCCCGAATGCGGTCGACCTAGTCCAGCCTGCTCTTGCTGAAGGCGCAATATTTGCACTTTCTCCTCCAGAAGCTTCTCTAGCAGCGCAAGACAATCGTGATGACCGTGACCATGATGATAATAGCAACATCCCACAAGTCACACACAATTCAAGTATCAAACCAAATGAGCATGATGAATCGGAACCCATTTTCACTCAGCAGTTGGGCCTTTCACGCAAGGAAGGTTCTGATGAAGTTGGTGATGAAGTGCACGCTATGTATTCCGACGTTGTACGGAGCAGGGATCCTCGTGACGACGTTCTGAGCTCAGTCGGATCAAAAAGCGACAGTAAGAAAATCGTTGGGGTTCCGGACTTCCCAGAAATAGAGCAACAAACGCTGGAACAACACCGTTCAGCAGGAGCATTGCTTAGTTCCAGCTTCTCAGGTCCAAACGAAGATGATGCCCCGGTGCCGACCATGACATCCATGAACCAAGAGGCAGATAACAACCTGAACCAATACCCCGCTGCTCTCAGCCCAAAAGACGACCGAAATCAGTCGAATCCTGCAAAAGATGAGTCTTTGGATAACTTCCAGCACCCGACTGCCGCAGATGAATCCAAAAGTCAAAAGTCATACAGAGGTCAGCTGTTTGGGGAACCAGACAGGCATGAAGAGGTGCGTGTTCTTGACCGGCAAACAGCATCGCCCCGGCCATGGAACCCCGATGGTGTCGAAGCTCAGCAAGCTGATCTAACCAGCGCGTGTAACATGACACCCCCGTTCCGCGATGATGACTACTACGAGGAGTTTAGACGAAGGGAAGAGGATCTGCTGTCATCTCAAGGGAGGGCCCGCAGTGAAGAGAGGGGCCTTCCAGTTCAGAATTCGACTTTTGCCGAGGATTACAGTCCCTTCTCAGCCGAAGACTGCGACTTCACGGAAACCATCCACGACGCTGATGTGTCGACAATGTATGTTAGTCCTCGCACGGAGTCAGCTGTCTTCGGGACACCTCCGAAGGAAGTGCCGTCCCATCCACCAGAGGTCGCGCGGGTCAGCTCACCAGTGGATGTTGAACCAACTCGACGCAAACGCAGCCCATCCGAGCACGGCAGTCCAGGTATGTTCAGTCCCTGTGCGCATCTTACTATGCGAATGTACATTGGTGAAGAGAGCAAACTAATGATGCGTTAACATCAGGCATGTCACTAAGTATGGTCGGCTGAAGACTGGAACTTCAAAACATGATCTCTTTCGAGTCCTTGAGCCGTAATATATATATATATATATATATATATATATATATATATATACATTCATTTAATTCAGCAATATCAATCAACCAAAGACCGAGCTTTTCCGCCTCGTCCAACTCAATTTCTAGGGGCCTAGACTTGGACTAGTAACGCTTCTATGAAGCGAACTATGACTCAGAGTTCATGGTTTTAGGGATCCGGAACTCATATCAAGCTTTGAGTGAATTTCAGTTTCCAACCACCCCTGGACGGCACATTTTGATGACGAAAGGCATGCTGTAAAAAGAACAGCATAAGTTTGGTGCAGAGCATATGGGCATGCACTGACATATGCACTGCGCTGCGTGGGTTTGGATGGGTGGGGCGTGTTCCTGCTGTCTTCCCTCGCGTTTTGGGATTTATAGCATGTCATCACTCGGCCTATGTTACGTAAAACTGCGCACTTGTTACAAGGATTTAGTTAAGACCTTAGCTTACGCCTCTGGGTGGAGGTTCAGCGCCGACTTGACATGACCTCAGATAAGGGCTACTTAGTCTCTAAGTAGGCCAAGTTGACTTAGGTGCTAGATAACACCCGGCTATGATTGATATTCCTAATTCTGACCATATCTGCCCTTGACATGTTGACTTTAATTTTTCTTTATTCAGTTCCATTAACCGTCAAAAGGGAACGTAGGAACTTGACTAAGGATTGCAGGACTCAGACATAGACGTAAACTCGAATTCAAGCTTGCCACCAGTCTCGAGTGACTTGGTCTGGGAATTGGACTTCAGACATTGTGGTGTTACTCGAAATCTGACACAGGTTTTGTACTTGGGACTCACGCCTGGCCGAAGTGATCGATGTAGCGTCTTCTACAGTTCAGCTAGTTTCTTATGCCCACAACCTGCATTTACGTCATCTTATCCTCTGAACCAACTTAACCGTCCGAGTCCACCAATACAAGTATAACGCCATGCCAGCCACACAGGCACCAGGCACGCAGACACCAGCCACCTGGTCCGGCTCCCAGATCAGAATGACCGCGTGGTAGGCGCACGACCTCGTCGTGACCTGTTATTCTGGAACCCTCGGCCGACCGCACTTCCGGCTACGTGACCTCCGCTGACCAGCCGACAGCCGCATGAGGACCTCAACCTTAATGGCGATGCCGACTTATCGTAGCAGCCTCCCAGCAGACCCAACATGAGACCCAACACTACAATCGATGGCGACATCGGTCCATCAGTGCATTCATACTGACTCTGCTCGTGACGACTAACTGTGACCGTACCACGATCATCCTGCATGGATACTAGTTCAGGCTGGTCACTCCATCTCCTGATATTCCTCTCAAAGGATTCAACATTACACGATTCGTCTTTTCTTGTCTTCACCCCCGAAAACGCTGTATTATTGCTGTCATAGGGCTTCACCTGGCATTTCCCGGGCCATCCCCAGACGATCGCCAGGACCTCGTCTCGCTGGCCTCCGATGTCGGCAGCCACGAGTTCAGCATGGCCAGGAACCAGCCGACGCCTGTCACTCTGGCGGCGGACAGCGATCGAGCATCTGACAGCCTGGAGAGCCGACCGGGTGTGTTGTGTGATTCTACCTACGGTTGCAGTTGGCTTCCTCCTGATTCATTGGCTTCATAATTGTACCTTCTGTCGGCGACTGATTTAGCGTACAATCAGATGGGAATCAATTTGAAGCCTACAGGATGTTCCCAGAATATCTCCCGCACGATGTCAAGTTTCCGTAGCGATGTCAAGCGGTATGCAGCTGTAGAGAAATGAATGGGCAATCGTTTGATACTATAGTTAGATAGACCTCTTAAAGCTGCTAACCTGTAGCAGGTCACTGCTACAGGCTGGTGACCTGCGAGTGACCTCATATGCTAGCAGGTCAACTTCAGGTACTTGCTGTCGGTTGGGACAATACTCCAGGGTGTTGCAACAACGGAGTGTTTCATGGGGTCATACGTCTTTGAGATGTTTTTGGAGACAATCAGACTATTGAAACTAGGAAAAGAATAGTGCTTCTGACCGTGGGACAAAAGGCGAAGGTCAGATCAACGTCAAAATCGAACAGTTTTTCCTTGAAAACTTATTTCGTATTGGTTTTGAGGTCCAATTCAAATTCAGTTATATAATCCTCAATTTCTTCACAACTGCCCCGATGATGATTGCAATTCATTGATCACGGAAATGCAGTTATTTTGAATAATCATACCTAAAAACTGATCGTAAATTGACTTTTGATCTAATTGGCTTTGAACAACGCTTGCAATTCAAGGACTATGTCCCTTTTGGCAGTCTTGATGCCGATTTCAAATTCAACTATCAAAATGGTCTCGAGGGTTTTCAACAGAATCTTGAACTTCTATGTGTCAAATGAGACCACAAACCTGCTACAACCGAATAGCATTTTCCGTAGAAAACTTGTCTAGTTATAGGTGTTTGGGATCCCCTTGCTTGAACTTGTTTGACCTGAAGGTCAAGCCCTAACATTTAGACGCAAATGAGTTGACACATAGCGGTACCAGCTCTCAGAACATCTCGCCCCCTAGCTGCCTTAGTTTTTTAAATATTTTAATATTTTTGATATTTCAATAGCTTAATATTTTAAATACGTCAAATATAAGTTATAAATTTCATATCCAATTAATATCTTAATCTTTTAATATTTTTAGGATTTCAAATATTTTTGATATCTCAATTATATTATTATAATATCTTGATCCACCGTGCGGACCGCAGGGACTGAATCCCGTGCGGACGTATTCTGTGGGTACAGTTCCTGCAGCACATGATCCACACATACGGCACACACTGAAAGAATGGTCCTGTCTCAAGGTAGGGAACTTTATTCAGCTGCGGCAGTGGGTGCGGTCAAACTGACATGTTTCCTTTCATTTCCAGACCATTATGATTTACAGCCCGGCGTTGATGTTGGTGAATGTCGGGAAGCAACCGAGCAGGATGTCTGGCGAACGTGCATGGTTGCTGGCAAGGAACAGAGGATTGATATGAACGCAATCGAACCGTACACAAAGGTACTGATTGACTATGATGAACTGTCATTGTTTCTTAGTGGTATTTTGTTCGCTAATACATGCAACCCTAACGGCTGTTGGTGGAAAAAAATTACACACGTCTTCCACCTCTGTCCGCGCTTGTGGGACTTCTTTCCACATTGTTGCAAGTGTTATTAAGTGTTGCTCTCCACTCATTATGCATACGAGCTAATGCAGACTTCGATGCTGTTTTGCGTACCTGTACGTGTAACTAAGAAAACTGGACAAGGTTTGCTTATATTGTTTGGATTACAGCAATTTTTGGTCAGTCATGACAATTTCCGGGCTGTAGAACGAAGAAAAGTAGATGACGACGGCGAAAAACTACATGTGCCTGGGCCCCCATCCTTCGAGCTCGATGCCGAGACTCAGCCCGCTCAGGGACAATTATTCGGGGTTTGTGCTCGATGCTCGGACGGGTCCCACCAGTCGGTACTTCGGCCCCCTCATGGCAGTCGCATGCAGCCTGCTCTGGACAAGCTGGGTGTCGCGATGATGCAGGATAAATTGAGGAAGAGGATAAAAGGACGGATGAAAATTGGATGCACGGTGTTGTTTTATTGTATTTGCGGAATCTCCGTTGGATGGCGTGAGGTCAGGAAGTCGAACAGTGACCTGACACGTGTCGTCTCTGCCGACCGGTGCGCCCGCCTGCGCCGGGCGACGTTCGGTCTGTCCGCTGCCGGGCAGGTGTGCTGCCCGTCACTGCTGCCCGTCACTGACCTGCCCGCTGCCTCAGGTGCTGTCACAAGGAGGGTACGTGGACGGCGACGCCGGCCAGCCCATCATCGTATTCGCCTGCTGCCACCTGCCGGACAGGGCCCGAGCCGACTACACCTACATCATGGACAACCTCTTCCTGTGAGTGTAGCATCCCATGCCGTGCTGCTGCCTCCTGCCTCTCCTCGGAGGCG
This sequence comes from Pollicipes pollicipes, assembly GCF_011947565.3. Classification (NCBI taxonomy): domain Eukaryota; kingdom Metazoa; phylum Arthropoda; class Thecostraca; order Pollicipedomorpha; family Pollicipedidae; genus Pollicipes; species Pollicipes pollicipes. The sequence goes on from NW_023596576.1 coordinate 31,931,533, forward strand.
GTGTTCAGTGCACGCTCAGGTTGCCGACCCCTGTCCGAGCGGGCGGCTGACCGGCGCACGCCTAGGTTATCCACGAGGCCACAGGTCAGAGGCGAGGAGGGTGGTGTGCTGACCGACGGCCGCAGTCACCCGTCACGTATGCCATTCTTTCCCAATTTAACATGACGGATCGCTGCAGATTTGTTGGTGTCTTTGTAGGCATTGTCTTCGGTGAAATGGATCCGAGGTTGGTCTCGTTTTAACGGCTCCACCAAATGTTCGTATAAGGAGGGGGCATTGGGCAGTGGTGAGTAGCATAGGTAAGCCACTGGAAAGACAAGAAGCCGCATTGATCAACAATAAGATGACTTGCAGTTGCAAGCTCAAGATGTAACTGGTGAAGGCATGCGTACAGGAACAGTGAAAGCCAGGTGGGCTGCTACCTGTCTCTAGGCATTCTTATCTGTTACGTAAGTTGTTCAGTGCATTAGCGAAAAACATTATTCGCATAGCTAAGACAGTAGTATAAGCCTTATTTCTCGAAGAAAAAAAAACAGGAGAATGGGGATATAGTTGAGTTGATATGTCAGCAACATGTCTTTATCGAAACAATAGCAGAAGTATATTTACTTCTTTAATGTGGTCTTTAATATTTACTTCCGCTATTGTTTCGACAAAGGCATGCTACCGAAAGATCGACCCAATTATATCCCCATTCTCCTGTTTTTTTTTCTCGGAGGAACAAGGTTAATACTACTGTCTTACTTTCATCTGTTGTTACGGCTTAACAAACTTCACCTATCACCGTTTCAATAACCGTGATAACACATGAGAAGAATGGCCCAACGAATTCCTTTCGGTCATTAACGTTTCGTGATGTTTCGATTAACGTCCTGGTGGAGGCGCACCTCCGAGTGGACTCATAATAACCGGTGGATTTAAGGATGGCCGACGGATACTTTATCTGTGTAATTTAAAAGGTAACAGCGCACGCAATTAGCAAGTATGAATGTAACAGATAACGCTACACCTGAGGCGTATTTCAGCGAGAGCGTCAAACCACACTAAAACACACGACACCTACCTGTACCTTCTTGGTTGTGACAGTCGCAGTGCAACCTGATGTAAATTGATAATGCGGGAAGAAGAATGAGGGTGAGGAGACGATGAGTGCGGGGATGTGAGTGATGTATGAGGGCGCAGTATGCAAAAATGATTTGGACTTTGACCGCGCCTGCTTGTGGGTGGCACGTCGGAAGTGGACAATGGCCCACCGGGTGTTTGTTCCAAGAGTGATGTCGGGCGTTTGTTCCCGGTGTGATGTCGGGTGTTTGTTGCCGGTGTGATGTCGGGCGTTTGTTCCCGGTGTAATGTCGGGTGTTTGTTGCCGGTGTGATGTCGGGCGTTTGTTCCCGGTGTGATGTCGGGCGTTTGTTCCCGGTGTGATGTCGGGCGTTTGTTCCCGGTGTGATGTCGGGTGTTTGTTGCCGGTGTGATGTCGGGCGTTTGTTCCCGGTGTGATGCCGGGCGTTTGTTCCCGGTGTGATGTCGGGTGTTTGTTCCCGGTGTGATGTCGGGCGTTTGTTCCCGGTGTGATGTCGGGCGTTTGTTCCCGGTGTGATGTCGGGTGTTTGTCCCCGGTGTGATGTCGGGCGTTTGTTCCCGGTGTGATGTCGGGTGTTTGTTGCCGGTGTGATGTCGGGCGTTTGTTGCCGGTGTGATGTCGGGCGTTTGTTCCCGGTGTGATGTCGGGTGTTTGTTCCCGGTGTGATGTCGGGCGTTTGTTCCCGGTGTGATGTCGGGCGTTTGTTCCCGGTGTGATGTCGGGCGTTTGTTCCCGGTGTGATGTCGGGCGTTTGTTCCCGGTGTGATGTCGGGCGTTTGTTCCCGGTGTGATGTCGGGTGTTTGTTGCCGATGTGGTGTTCCATCCGGATCGTCGTAGCATGGAGCTGCGCAGTCTGTTCGATGGTGTCCCCTGACGGCAACATAGACTACGAGAGCCCCGAAACGCCAAGCTGTGGAACTATTGTTAACGTCATTGATAATGGGAATCTTTTTCTCCGGCACTTAAAATATGCGTTATAAACAGACGCACTAAGGAGAGTGGAAGGCTTAAGCACAGTGTGGCCCGGCGCGTAGCGCAGCTCGGCATGTGACTCTGATCAAGAGTCGACAGCAGGCCGGTGATGCTGGTTCTGCCCGGCTGCAGGTACGTGCTGGCCACGCTAGATGAGCTGGTCTCAGACAACTACGTGCTGGTCTACCTGCACGGCGCCACCGACAGCGGCCGCGCACCACCCTTCGGCTGGCTGCGGCGCTGCTACCAGCTGATCGACCGCCGCCTGCGGAAGAACCTGCAGTGCCTGTACCTGGTGCACCCCACCTTCTGGCTGCGCACGGTGGTGGCACTGACGCGACCCTTCGTTAGGTGAGGACGCCCACGGCAGACACTCTGCCTTGGACTTCTGAGCTGGGGGAATCTGGTGCTCACTGCAGCATTGCTTCAGGTATCGGTTGTCCTGTAAGATGCACACGTTATATGGTGTCTGGAGAATTTCAGCCGGTCTCGTGATACCCACTGCCGCCCCAATGCACAGATACATGTAAGGGCCTCTGGAGACAGTTGCTTTTGTTTTGTTTTGTTTGTTTTTGTTCCGGTAGACTTTCTGCCCTCGATCCGTTGGTGGGACTCCGTGATGGTCTGCTGGTCTGCTCCACGGTCTGCTGCTGGTCCAGCAGAGTTTTTCAAAGGCCACCGTCGGTTCTATATAGGTCCATATTGCTCTTTAGTGGACAGAAGCCACCTGGAGACGCTTCCCAACCAGTTTGGATGAAATTTTGGCGGTTGGTTAATGGCTAAAAAGTAATTCATTCAACCAGGAAGCATTATACGTTGTCAACAGTCAAACACCACATGCCTATATATATATATATATATATATATATATATATATATATATATACCACATGTAAACCTGCATTTGCTGTAAATATTTAATATCACCACTAGTGAAGCACTAGTGACCAAGTGCTTTAAGACCAAGTGAACTACCAATGTGACCGATATGCTGACACAATATGTACCGAGTCAATGCGACGCATTGTTCCGATCAGACCAGAATGTTGATGACGCCTACCCATCTCATTGCGATCAGGATCAGATCAGTTCGACCAGACCCGCCTGCCCAACTCTTTTATTGCCCGCAGCTCTAAGTTCAGCCGCAAGCTGCGTTACGTGAGTGGTCTGAGAGAACTCAGCGACATGATCCCGATGAACCACGTGGTCATACCGGACAAAGTCAAACAGTGAGTACCCGGCCGCGGTTCGCCTTCTGTGGGTGGTGACGCACGCCTGGTATAGCACAGGTGTTCCTTCTCCCTTTTTCATATTGTTTTCGCTAACACACAAGTGACACACAACAACACCCAAATTTGTGACATTTCCTCCCCGCATCGTGGGCGCTGCCTCGCCCTGTAGCGCGCCAAAACCGTGGCAGGGTGGCTCAGACAGCCGGCTGGAGCAGGGTCCGCCGGATGGCCGGCGGGCGTCCTCACCGGTATCAGTTCAGCTTCGGGCAGCACTAGCCGAGTCGGCCGGATGGCCGGTCGGCGTCTACACCGGCATCAGGGAGGCCGATTGCCGGTCGGCCGTCTACACCGCATCATTCAGCTTCGTGCAGGCATAGCCGAGTCCGCCGGATGGCCGGTCGACGTCTACACCGGCATCAGTTCAGCTTTGGGCAGCACTAGCCGAGTCCGCCGGATGGCCGGTCGGCTTCTACACCGGCATGAGTTCAGTTTCGGGCAGCACGAGCATCGCCTCATGCACGATGAACTCATGCTATTATCGCTCACGCATGTTCTCAACGGTTACACATACGTTATAGTAAGAGTATTCAAGCGCATGCAAGCATGGTCGCAGGCATATAGTAGCCCAACGAGCATGTGCCTCTCGTTACCAAATTCATGATGTGGTATCAAAACGATTTGACCAGACGTCAACAAGAAAAACGCCTTTCGGTAAACGCAAAACAAAAGGGTAGCCTGCACATGCGATTTTTATGCTGAGCAATGTATTTCACGTGCCTGCAGTGCACTAAGCCTGGCTTTCAGTGATTTTTGTTGAGTTGTTCCGCAGCTACTCACCTCTATTGCGAAACCCTCCATACACCCCTGCATAGGATTGCGAACCAACACACAGACTGCTTACATTGCTTTCAGCACAACCTCGTCCTGGCATTGTCAGCCTCCTGTCCTGGAACTGCCAGCCCCCTGTCGTGGAGCTGTCAGGCTCCGCCATCACTACCTCTTAAAAGAGGAATTAATTCATCAGATGACTCGATCGTGCCGAATAAGACCATACTGTACAGTGATTTCATTTGCAATATGCAATATATGTTTGGTATTTGTCTCTTTTTATGTTTGTGTTTTTATGTTACGGATAGTGTTTTACCTAATTTGTATTCCATGTAACGCGGCTGGGATCAAATGTCCAATTCACGTGATACAGTGATTCCTTAATCTCCTCCTACGAGCGGCCTTAACTATTTTATTATGGTACGGTTTTTTTAAAAATGTATAAAAGATCTTAATTCACATCACGGCGCGCACTGATTCATTGCCTGTATTTACCACCAACTTATTCGTCGCTGTGTGCGGTACTCCCTCCGTACACAAGCCTTACCTAAAGGTCGCAATTCCATATTTTTGCTACGCCAAAATGCCCCCGGTTGATCGCTCGGTCGCCGGCGGTGAGTATTTCAAGAACAACGAGACGTGCTCGCGCCGTATGTTGCCGGCGTCCGGCAGCCGACATCCATTCATTCATTCGTTGTGGCGAGAAAAGTGAGCCATGATGAAGTACGCTCTCCGAACTCCTTGGTTTGAGAAATTGCCAGAGGAGCCACACACATCAAGTAAAGAATAGTTAGCAACGGGTACCATAAGAGGATCCACCAAATGCAGCAAGATATTAGCGGAGCTCACTGCTATGGCAACAGCACTGTCAGTTTCGTGGGGTGTGTTTAAGTCCCTTACCAGACCGACAACACAGAAGCATTGTAGCAGCACTGACAGGTGGCGGTCCCTGGTAGTCAGCACAGTACACACGGTTCACGTCCCGCATCCCGGCAGTCAGATGTCGGGTCGGCCAGTGAATCCCGTGAATGGTGCTGAATGCAGCCCGAAATAATGCAAACACAATGCATCCATAGATGCTTTGTGGCTTAGCCGAACAAACGCGCAAGGACCTGTTTCACCAAATGGTGGAATACTTACTTTTCAATTTATTCATGCGTATGGCTTAAAATTACTTCTCAACGCTGCTTGATCTCGGAAAACGTTTTTGACCGTGGACCGATATGTCTTAGTAATTCGCGCGTTAACGGTAATTCGGACAAAACACGACTGAAATTTGTAGAAACTGTTTCGAACTGCAGCCATTTCTCTGGAACTTGTAACGACTTGGAGTAGCGTTTGGTGATAAATGACATTTGTGGTAGTTTGTGCATTTCCACAAAGTCTTTATGCTGATAACGATGGTCGTAGATGGCAGCTCCCTACTACGGTTGGGCTGAAGAAGTCCTTTAAATGTCTCCTCGCGGCCTCCTTCTCGATCACGACCCATGGATGGTGGGAAGAACGGCTTTAAGTTTTCTGCCTGTTCCGTCACGGAACATCACGCGGTAAAAGTAAGGCAACTCAAAACTGGGTAACGCGCTCCGGGCCGTTTAACACAGGGCGGTGAACACCAAATATGACAGCTGAACAAAATCCTATCATTGGAACCAGAGAGCTTTTTTTAATTTGTCACCCGTGCAAGTCTATGCTAAGATTCAAGACTTCATTGGCATTAAATCTACATGCAACAATTTGAGCTTCAAAACATCCGGCGGCAACGATTAACTATGGAACTATCGTCGAGTTGGTAGTGACCTGGCAACAATGGTAGCAAATAGGAGCTGTTGGCCTAGCGCACACAAAAATGTCGTTACCATGGCAACGGTGTGGGGAGGTTTGTTCACTTTCGTGTTGATAAATTGGCCAATGTGCTGATGGAATGTTACAAAGTAACAAGCGTAGAATCTGTTTGGCATTATCAATTCTGTATGAGCGTATTGCTAAAACTACCCTGAAGCGTCTGAAACGCTTCGAAATTTCGGAAGCTGAAGACTTATTCAAGCTAATGCTCGAATCGTTATTTTCGGGTGACTACTTCATTTTTTTAGATGGGGACGCCTGTCAAATCCTGCATGCGCCAAAACTATCTGTCAGCATGTCAATACATACAACATATGTCAATACAAATTTACATATATTTTTTTCATAATTCAGCAGGTGAAGTGGAACTGGTCATGACAGGGTTGTTTTACTTTCTTAGTGGAAGACATCCAAACGACATGACCGATCATGGTGGCGCGTAACTCCGCTCGGACTGCGGTGGTGAATTCCCTCCTAATGTTTGGGACTGTCCACCAGCCCATTCAGGCGTCCGTAATGCAATGGTGGCTGGTGAAGGTGCAAACCTTTCCACGTCACCCGCCAATTCAAACTTACTGCTATGACAGGTCACTGTTCCTTGACCGCTACCTGCTCTGACTGCTCATGACCTTGTTCTTTAAGTTCAGTAAAACCAACGCATGGATGATACATGTGAAAAACATGTCAGTCTTCTTTGCAACACATATCTTTTTACTAGCAGGTTTGAAGATGTCAAGCAGTCCTGTGCTTAACACTATTTAAGTCAAATATATTCTGAAACGGAATTCAAAATGAATCCCACATGAGGTCAAGCCTCTCAGTCGACCTTAAATTAGCCAACCACGGCCTCGCATCGCTACTTATAACCGGTGCAGGGTCGTTCAGGGTCAAGAGTATGTCAGGTAGTTTAAAATACCGTAAAAAGTAATACGTTGGCAATTTTTGCTGTATATAGACATCATCGTCATATATCCCGATTTCATGAGCACTACAATGCAGTACTGCACTGTAGTGCACCGCAATACTAAGGTCACGAAATGCTATAATGTGACTTTATCTTACGCCGCAGAAGTAAATAGTGGCAGGTTTTTTACTCAGCCAGGCTCACACGGAGGGTATTGAATATCTACGACGAGAGACATTTCATTGCTTGATTCGCGCCGTATGCTAACCGTATGAGAGAACTCAAAATGACCGTACAAGAGCTGCGAACCACGTACCACCACAATTTTCGTCCATGTTTGTTTGCCCTAATGCATGAAAAATGGATTTCGGAGGTGTCGTATCAACTAGCAAGCGCTTCGCGAGGTGACGATATCGACAAGACTCACAAGAGTTGATTTTCCATGCCTGCTTTTCATATTAAGTGACCTTAAGCAGCCGAGTAATGAAAATGTGGCCCGCAATGACAAGTTACGCGTGCTGTTGTCTTCTGTCGGGCGGCAGAAACCATGGCCCAATTCGGGAAATGCTGTCCACTAACTGGCGTTTCTTTGTCATTTCAGACTGGAGTTCCAGCTGATGATCGCTGAGCGGAAGAGAGAGCTCCGAATAAAATAGACCTCTGTTGGTGATGCTTTCCCCTGTTCAGGCAGCCTTTTCACCGTCCATGTTCGTTGATAGAACGACCTTGCGTTGGCTGAGCAGAACAACGTCCCAGCCCGCTCGCTGAAGACGCAGGCTGAGGCGCGCCAGCCTGAAGACTTCTGGAGCCCGCCGATCCGTGGCTATGGCGTCCGTTTGGAGGTGCGACCAGGTGCTGCGGCGTTCACCATAACTCATCTTTCCCCCGAGTCCAAACCTTTGCTGTATAGTGAGATTGGCGTATGCTATTATGATGAAGAGTTGGTGGGTATTGCTGGCTACGGTTCATGGTTGCTATCGACACAGCCACTCCACTCTGCTCGCGGCGCGGCAGAGTCGTTCTCCGTGAAGGGCCGTGTATGGGTCGCGCGCGAGGGGCTGTCTGAGGGTCGAACGCGCAAGCGGCTGTGAGCGGTGAATGGAGTGCCGCGGGACGGCCTTGCACTCCCATTGACTGTTGAACGGCGTGCTGAGCGATGATGAAAAATGGCCCGGCTGGATCACCGTGTACGCCGAGTCATCCGGAGGACACAGACCGACGCGAGCTATTGCGCTGGGTTCGTCTACAACGCCTCTGACTGCTGTGACCACTGGCGTGTCGCCTCGCGAGGCATGGGGCCCAGGTCTCGCGGCGTCGCTGATGCGGGCACTCCGACTAGACCGGAAATGCGGTGGGGCTGTGATTGACGTCATTCGTGGTGTGAGATATGTCGGTCGGGTGTGCTGGTGCGGTGCTGTAGGCGTGAAAGACTCACGGTATAAGGCATACAATACGCATCAGTCACATCGTTTTCCTCAGTAACAGCAATGCCCCGTTAAGACTCGAGTCGTGTGAGCGGCATTAGTGAGTTAGATGGAATGCATGTTTTAAGATCTTGAAGCAAGCATCAGATACGGTGAAACGAGCTCACTTTACAAGTATACGTATGTTCTTAAATTGACAAGACTGCTCTAGACAGCACAATTTTCTATTCAGTCAATATGCTTATCAATACGTCATTGTTTGATTGCGTCACTATACCTTGCGTAACATTGATTCGGAGCCGATCAACCGCCGTTATACCTGCATGGTGCTTAGCAACGCCAAATATCAACGATTTGACCACTGTATTTTTCCTGGCCTCGATTTTGCCGCACGACAAATGGAATAGCAGCATTTGTATGGCGTTATTATGGTGTCCCGGATGCCTGGGTGATCTTGAGATAGTCTGCACATCTTTGCGGGTGTATAGCTCAGAAACTAGAGCGGTTTATGTCTTCAGATGGGCGGGGCTGTGAACAGCACCGAATGATCTTCAGGATGGCTATTTCAGTTCAAAACTCTATACAAATGTGGAACACTCCCTTTCAAGACACTCGCTTGCAACCGCGGACGTAAGTAGTGACAACTTGTGAAAGCACGGGTCCAGAGATAGTGTGGTGTGTGTGTGTTGGGTGTGTGGTTGTGTGTGTGTGGTTGTGTGGGGTGGTGGGGTGTTGTGTGTGGGTGTGTGGGTGTGTGGGTGTGGTGGTGTGTGGTGTGTGTGTGTGTGTGTGTGTGTGTGGGTGTGTGGGTGTGTGGGTGTGGGTGATGTGTGTGTGTGTGTGTGTGTGTGTGTGTGTGTGTGTGTGTGGTGTGTGTTGTGTGTGTGTGTGTGTGTGTGTGTGTGTGTGTGTGTGTGTGTGTGTGTGTGTGTGTGTGGTGTGTGTGGTGTGTTTGTGTGTTTGTGTGTGTGTGTGTGTGTGTGTTTGTGTGTGTGTGTGTGTGTGTGTGTGTGTGGTGTGTGTGTGTGTGTGTGTGTGTGGTGTGGTGTGTGTGTGTTGTGTGTGTGAGAGGAGAGAGAGAGAGAGGGGAGGGAGGGATATATATATATATTTATAGTATATATATATATATATAATGCATATATAATATTTTTCTATACATATATAGTATAATTCGTTTCATATATATATATATATATATATATATATATTATATATATATATATATGTACATGCAATTTAAGACGTTTGAATAGCCCTTGTAATACTCTTGAATGCCAGCAATGCAACCTGGTGAATAAGGGGGCATGGAAAGCTTTTCATAGCACTTAACATAACATAAAGCATTTCAGTGGATAAAAATTCCCGTAAATGTTTGGTCGGAGCTGTAGGCACTCGCATGTGAAATGTTATGCATGCATGGCTAGTAGAGTAGTGCAGTGGATGTCAAGGAAGGTAAGCTTTTATCATAGACTGCAGATCTGATTTGACTATTCGAAATGCACGTCACGTGTTGATCTTCCCAGCACACGACCAATATTTAGGGTAGTGTCTTAACTTTGGGGCAAAGTTTTAAGAGCATATTTTGGCAAAACCTCAGGACCAGTTGCGTCTCATAAAACTACGCAATCAGTATGCAATAAGAATATTTTCGAGTCCAGATTACGCTGTTAGTATTTTGTTACGAACACTGCACTTCCTTTTTTCTTGGTAGCCCCAAAGTGTTACCCTATTCCGTGACATCTGCAATCGTCGCAAATGCCGTCGTTATGACGACGGTAGAATCTACTGCCGGCCGTCATCAGCTGTTACGACATAGAGGTGCCCCTTTTGAGCTGTTTGCCCCGCGCATTGCGGGTCTGCAGGCTTAAGAGTTGCACATCTTATGGTATCAATGACGTCAGCAAAAATGCACATTTGTGACTGGCACAGGGGGTGGCGAAGGTAATTTACCGTGAAGCGCATGGGCTGAAATTTGGAACAGTGCGCTGCTATAGACCATGCGATACTCCGTTTCCCCAAGGTCAAAGTACGTTTCGAACAGTTTCTGTGTTGAACGCCAAAAGCGAGATACCAAAGCCGTAGCATAACGTTCCGTTGAGTTCGCGTGATGATTGCTTCGTGCTCGCATGTCCTGTTCCCTAAATAAGTGTTTCAAGCTTTCGCAAAATTTATTACACAAGCATTTTGTTGAACATGTGTATTGCAAAACAACACACGTTGAGAAAGGCACGACAAATGAAAGTATTACTTTCATACTGGTGAGCAATGAGTTGAATGAGACATCTCTCTTCGAAGTGGTTACTTATCTAGCTTCTCAGCTATTCAGAAGAATTTCTAGAAAGCCGATCTTACTGATCAATAAAATACAAAAGGGTGTCATGCTCCTATTGTGCTCCGAATGATGCTCATATTTCATACATATCCCGTTACAAACAGGTTTCCCGTAAAAAATTACAAGTCATGTTTTCATTGTCAGTGCGCTGACCAGAAATGGTTAGGCATATATGTAAATAATATTAAGCGTCGTGGACGTTTGCATACTATAACCATGATTGTGTCTGTTGAGACACTACCAGTAAGTAAATCGTGAAACTAAGCGTGGTTCTTGATATCCCGCCAGTCCAGTGGTGCATATGTTATGCTCCGGCCCCGAGAACAGCCACGGCAACCAGTCGTTTAAAGCGGCGACACCGCAATGGAGCAAACCCCTGATTGTCAGGCCCCAATGCGATGGGGCAAACCCGCGATTATCAGGCCCCGATGTGATGTCACGCTTCATCCTGCGATCGTTTTGAAACAGCCACATCGCGCTCTGGAAATTTACAAAAAGCCGAACGGCGATGTACACCTCTCCGGGATGTGGTCGAGTTTCAAACGAGCACATTGCGATGTGGCAAATCGTGACCGGCGACATCGCACTTACGTCATTACACACCATGCTCACGATCCGACGCGCCGAGGCGTATTTTCTCAAAGATGTGTTTGCCTGCACAACTGCCTCACTGCTCATTCTGCTAAAAACAAAAAGCAGTAACCAGAATTGACATTGGTTTGACAAAATAGTGTAAATCCTCCTAAAATAGTATAAATCTTTGTCGGAGTGTAGCTCAGAAACCAGAGGGGGTTTCATCTTAAGACAGGGCGGGGTTGTAAACTTAAGGCGAAATGAAGTTTCATTATTGGACCACCTGCAACGATAAGGGATCTTGCTGCGTCAATGAGGGCTACTGCACCTATCTCGGGCAACGCGCCGGGGTCAGAGGGCCCCTGTGTCTCAGAACACCAGCCGGTAGCCACCCCACACTGGGGTGGAATGGACCTTCAACCCTTAGCCGGGGACGATATGCCCCTTAGTGTTCCACCTACTGGTTCTTGGCCTGGAAAAAGGTAAGAGGCCATAGTAATTTCCAACAAAGTGGATCGAATTGCGGTCAACCATGAAGAGAAGCTCAACCCATCAATGTCAACCCGTTGGCAGTGTTAACGTAAAAAGCAACATTATGAAGCTTTGAGTCGGCGCTCTAGTAACCTTGGGGGCCAGAGCAGCTATCGCCGGGGTTGTCCGAAAAACCGGACGATGTTGGTCACTTCATATGCCACCAGGCGGCGCGCCCGGCGCACGAGAGTGCCGTCGTGAAATAATGTTCCGAATGTTCCTCAAAATCAATTTGTACTGTTCAACTACTACTGCAACTGGGGGAGGGGGATATATTTAACATTTAACATTTTGGGACTGCCTTCTGAACGGATCAACAGTTACAGCCAGACGAAAATAAAGATCGTCTACTGTTCAAGTTCCACCACCAGAATCCAGCACCACTTAATGGTGCTGTGAACACTAATCCGTTCCTGTTGCCAATCAAAAAGTCGCACGGGTGAAATATCCACGAGGACTGCATTTTAAACGTACGAATGATGTCCTGCAGTGTTCAAAGGTACTCCTTTCAGATACGTCATCACTTTCGTTCACCCGTTGGCCGCCCCACAGGCTGCCACGGGAAAACGCTACGGTTTATGAACACTGCAACGCCGGGTGTCGTGGTTTTTGTTTCAGACTTGCGGGCGCGCATGTTCAAACCAATGTCGCAAAATTTTGTCACTAATCGATTCTGGCTGAATGCTGAACATTCGCAGACAGAAAGCCAATCCGTAACCACATTTCGATCAACTCAACCACCACGGGATCCTTAATAGCTCTGTAGAACCCACAACAAAGTTTGACATAGCCTCTGAGTTCTTTCGGTCTGGAAAGAGTCCACTCAACTATTGTAAAATGAATGGCGCCACCGGGTTGTTCCGCGCAGCCATTAAGTCCGCCTCCTTCAGATTGTTGAATTCAGCAAATAGAAATGCCTTTTAATGTCGCTTCTTTGACTTACGTTCCATTCAAAATAAAGATAACACGAAGACAATCGTGCGGTTCCCTCTCACCAATAGGGGCCCTTCGTCAGTTCTTTCTTGCAAAACAAGGCTCTGGCTGCGCTCCTGGGGTAGGGATTCGTTACAAACGACCGCATCACCATGTTTCAAAATACGACCCACAATGTTGCGATGCAATTGTTGGAGAGCCGGCCATACCTAAAAAGATACTTTCATTAATTTTTAACACTTCGGGAATTGCTAGATCACCGTATAGCGTTTCGAAACGGTCGGAGCCCGAAATATGACGCCAAGCCGAAGCTTGAGAATTGAGCTTTCCCACACCGCACTGTGATCGTTTGAGAGCAGACCATAGCCGAAAAGAGCTCTAAATTGTGTGGGATTTCTGGAAATTGCTAATCACGATATGGGTGTCTCAAAACGGTTACAAGTACAAGCATTAAGCCACGTGGGGGCGGGGAGGGGTGGCTCGGAGTTTCGAAGCGATGGCGGAAAATTCAGCGGCCAGATGTAAAAGCGTTACACAAACGTCACATGCTTCCTTTGAAAAGTGGCGAAATTATTGATCCTAGAGCATGGAGGTGGTCCGTGCCAGAGCAAACGGAAAGATGATATCGAGCGCCAAATACAAAAACCCTACCACGCTAGGTTTTTGCGCCATTCCAGAATCGCAGGATCCAGCGCTGCCCACGCTCTGACCACACAACTGGCGCCGGTGCATGTCTGTGCCAGCCACGCCAGAGATGGCGACACACATCCAGCCCAATCACTGTATTTTCAACACTTCATAAAGTTGCTTCAGCGGGAAGCAATTGACGACGATCGTAAGGCACGTTCAGTACATTGAGCACTGTGGTAAATGGATCTTCTATTCATACGAGGCTAGCAAGCAGCCGTCCCGGCACGGACACGATAGCGCAAATGCAGGTTCAGGACCGCCAGCGGAAGGTCTCTATGAGACCGAGTATCACAAAGTTAAGCATGAACTCGACCCCCGTCGGTAAGCCACATCTCGTCGGCCGCAAGTCAAGTGAAAGCTCCATTAAATCTGAGCGATCTGACCCCTGTGACTCCACTGAAACAATGAAAGTAACGGCAAATGGCGGATGCCGCCGCGTCTGTCACAGCTCACTAACAAACAGCAAATGATGAAGGCATTTGCGGCAATGGCCACCCCCAAGTGCGCTGACACAATACCACCTCACCATATCACCAGGAAACGTGGCCACGCCGGCGGAATTGACACCACTCTTTGATTTCAGACGCAGAGAAGTTCCCCAGACATCCTCGTGCAGTCTATGCATGCGTGCGACTACGGGAGCGCACCGCTCAGGCCACTCATGCCACTCTTTTAAACCTGAAACGTCCCGTAGTGGTGTCGGTCACCTCCGGCTGCATGGCGTACTTCGCGCACGACATCATCAGCGTCCTTGACGTTGATGCGATATCCCGCGATGCGGTTGTGAACGTCCTTCATACAGCAGGATATCTCCTCCAAGTGGCCGCGCGCGTCCAGCACCTCACACAACGCCCTGACATAGTAAGAGCCCCAGTCCGGCACACGGAATGCCTTGTTTCCGGGTGTGGTGGCAGAAAGGAAAAGAAAGTCGGCGAGCGCCGTCGTATACCGTACGTTCCGCTGCTGTCGTAAGCCACCTTCACCTCCACCACATCCACCACCTCCCGGCCCATCCGCAATCACCACTGGACGCAGCGCGTTGGGACCGCGGCAAGCCTGTGTGATCACGATCTTGAGCTTCCCGGCCAAAGCCGCGCAGCGGTGGGCCCCAAAGTAGTGGAACAGGTCGTTCAGCCACAATGAGTCACAGTCGGAGCTCAGAATGAAGTGTCCGCGAGAGTCTCTGTCTCCATGAGAGAGGAAGCACACCACGAGAAAATCGAAAGACTTCATGTCATTATCTTCTGATACTGACCGCAGCCTTGCCTCAATATCACACTTTCTGCAGTTGGGAAAGACCTTCGTCTCACATCCCAATTTCTGGAATGTCGTCAACAGCATCTCCGCGTCCAAATCAGAGCCTTCGCGCCGACCATGGTCGATCCATTCCTTTAAGCCACAGCTCTCCTTTTGGCACATGAAGTCCATCTGGTTGAAAACCATGCAAAATCCGCGGGAGTTGGGATATATCTTCCAGGTTGGCACATCCTGTGATGCGCCGGGAATCCCAGTCATATCCACCACCTTCCTGTGGTCAACATCGGGGTTCACAATGCCGGTGGCCATTAGCGCTGAGGGCTCCCCGACCAACACAGCTCTCAGGTCATCTCGACCGATACTCAGAAGTCCGTCTGCCAGAACGGTCAAGTCGGTAAGGTCAATTATCCGCTTTTGCATCCAGTGCAGTATATGGAGCTCCAGTAGCTGCTTGATGGTACGGCCTTTAGGAAATGGTGGTGATACGGCATCGGGATGATGGTTGGAAATGCTATCACACAAACGACCGACATCTTCCTGCTGGATCTGGCAGCAAATCGTATTGAGGGTAACCTGAAAGTGACATGGTCTGATTAGACACTTGATGATATTGATGATGAAACAATGATGATACTGAACAAACTCCGACTACAAGCTCTCCTCAAAAATACTCGGCTAAACCAAACCACGTCAATAGCACATGATGGTTGTTCTGAAGAACCCGCTCGTGCGTGCGTAGTCGTGCTAAAATATTTCTTCTTTTCGAGACACCGGATGCCCGGACACGGAATAAGGATTTTGGGACGTTAGTACAACAGCAAAAGCTCTGACCCACATTTTTAACAGTGCCTTGACATGGCTCTTACGGCCAATGCTTACACACGTTAGTGCTGTGCCACGTAACTTATCGTTCAGGCTTACACTTTTTTACTTCTACTGCAAAAACATATCCAGTAATTTCTTATACGCGACTTCACTTCTGCAAAAACTCATAAACGACTTGGGAGTTACACGTCATGGGAGCTACACGACAAAGCTCACGCTTCGAGACTGGCAAACCTCATTACTTTTACCATTCTACTGCCAAAATTTACAGTCATTACATACACAAGGCGCTACTTCTCCTGCAAAGACTGATGCGCGAGATCAATATTACTCCACAAAATTTTAACTTAAAAAATGTATGCGCGTTATTGCTTTTACTGCAATCACTCATCAGGCCATTACTTGCAAATGACATTGCTTATATTGCAGAGATACAAGGGTAGCATCAATGCTGAACAACAAAACTTGCTTCCAAAATGCAAATTTGCCACTACTTAAACCGCAAGAACTTTCGGCGTATGCGAAAGCGCTGTAACTTTGGTAGCAAAATACCAATGACGCGTCAGCTTTTTGGAACATAGCTTCGTCGTGTAGTGCTAAAGTATTACGTAACTCATTGCAGTTGAGGTAAAATTGAGTTTTAGTGAATACCAGTATTATGCAGTTTCACACTCAGTCGGGGGGCCCCAGTCACTCCTCACCTGTGTTAGAAATGTGTTTCACATTCGGGGCAAACGTGTTTGATTTAATTTGGGGCAGTTCTTGTTATTTTCCCTGCTTAGCCGTAAATTTGTTTTGCAATACTATGACACTGTGCTATGCCTTTCTCTTGGTGGAAGGAATGCTGCATTGAACTGGGACCGCCGAGGGTCTGCCGACTGCAATAATTGCAGCAGCAATAATGCACCGACACCATGAAGTGGGCACCTCTAGTTTGATTTCGCCCTTCTAAGCGCCCTCATGTTTTCGCTCGCTCTAGCGCTTTGGTGAGACTTACCCTCTGGGTGGAATGTACTGACAGGTTTTACTTGGGGAACATGGTCTGTGTCGTATAGCACAAATGTCGCATTTAAGCATTGGTGGCAAAAGTAAAATCACTTATAAACGAGGGCAATATAGGTATTTACAGTACACTTAATGACGGATATAATCTTTTAGATGCAAGTTTTTCATTAATTTCAAGCTTTCTTGCGTCGCACGTATGTCAAATCTGAATCGTTGCAACGGAAATAATGTCGCATGCAAGTCAAGACTGTATGTCTTTGTTGTAGAAGAAATGACGAATAGATGTTGTTTTTTAAGCATAAGTTTTGTCCCGTAGCACTCAAGTCGTGTGTGAGTTTTTGCAGCGGAAATAACGCCGGCGTCTAGGTAGAGAGTGAAAGTTAATGCAGTATTCGCAAAGACAGGTATGTTTTTCGAAGTATTCATTGTGTTGTATTGTACTCATATCGTGTATACGTCGTTGGAGTGGTACCCATTTCACGTCAAAGTAAAATCTGTACAAGTTTTTGCACCCGAAGTAATGTCGTTTGGACACGTTATCGGAATGGGAACTTTCCCATCGGTAGGATTTTTTGAGGTAGCACTTATATCGTGACCCCCCGAAGCTTTTTTTCCCGGAGGCATTTTTCGGGGGTGGTTTGGTGCAAGGAAAGATAATTCGGAAAATAAACCGTTGCGGTTGTCCGACATATGTTTTATACACTAACTAGTAGTAAAACTGATTCAGAAATATGCAACGAAGCAGCCATACGACCACTTTGCAGTCAGTCGTGCGCGAGACAGCCGGGCCAGGGGCAGTGGTCGCCGACGGTGGACGGGAGCAGGGCCCAGATAAGCAATACATGACAGAAGGGCCTGCATTCTGTGGCTTGGTTTCTAAATGCGAATCTCCAGTTTTGTGGCTTTTGTCAATTTGTTTTTGGCAGTTTCAAGCCTCCGAATTTGTTTCCTTTTAAAATGCTGCGACAAAATTCATCTCTTGAAAATCAGCCAGCGAAATGAAGGTGCAAGAAAAATCTGTCGTACCGTGAGCCATCGATTCACTTTCAAAATTCCCACCAGCATATGTCCAGGCCGTATTTTGGCATCTACTCTGTGGAGGCAGATGCCTCCTCAATGACCCAGAATGCCTGCCCGCTCGTGGAGTTTCGCCTCCCAGGAAAGACAATGTTGAAATGGATCTGGATCTCGGGAATCTGGATAGCGTTATTTGCCGAATGACATAGATGAGTCGAATAGGCAAGATTGTGCACCAGGGAGAAACAGCTCTAGATGCATATCTAGTATAGCAGACAAGACATTTGAGTACAGAGCGATGACAACTTCCCACCTCTATCAACTCCCCCCCCCCCCCCCCCCTTCCTCATCTCCGGCCATCGGGTCTGCTTTCCAGAAAAAAGTTCCTGAAACACGCCCTGAACTTAGCACCCCAGTTCTTGGAACGTTCTTACGCCTGTGGGTGTCACCATGTGAGTCTGAATGACTGGAATCAGGGACGTGGACGTGCTGAATTCAAAGCTGAATTCAGCCCCCCTTCCCATGCTCCTTAGAGACCCCTTAATACGCGCCCGGGCGGCCGGTTGGATGCCCTTCGCTCGGGTGGGCGGGTGTCAATTTGACCCCCCTGAGATCTCAGGAACTAAGGGAGCTAGACACACCAAATTCACAGGGCGTGTTGGCCTGAACATGAACTTACTTATGTCAAAATTTGAGGTCTCTTGGTTATGTCCTTCGGGTCAAATAATGTTAAACAAAGTCAAACCCCAGGTTGGTCTCCAGTGCCCCCGGAACCTTGATACCTCTTCTTAGCAAAGGGTCACATGTTCATTTAAAGTCAGTGACCATGTTTGACCTTTTGAAGGTCATAATGATCAAAGCATTACAAGACTGCATTGAGTTTTGCATTTGAATAAGCGAAACAAGATTACGTTCGGCAGTATGTTCCTAAAACAAAATGCTGACCTAGGTCAATTTAGGTCAATTATCTATTCTGACATTTATGAAGCCCATCGAAAATTATAATGCGGTTTATGCTATCAATACATTCAAAATGAACACCAGAAACTACCCCATTCAGCAAGTCCTTGAGTGATCAAACAGGCTCTTTTTTATCTGTTCCTTTCTGAGATCTTCCTTTTACATCCTATTCCAGGCATTTCATTAAAATGCAGCTTCACACCGCCTCGAAATGGAAGTGATTTTTTGCAGTAGAAACAAAATCGGGATTCAACGAGGTGTTTGCTTTTTTATTCTAACATCGGGCATCCCGATTAACAGTGGCCAAAATCCGAGGATCAAAACCTTATCGGCTCAGCTCCCCTCCCCCCTAACCCATTTAGGAAGGTGACACACTTGGTTGGAATTCTCCTTAAGTTTGCAAACGTTCTTACAGTGTGATGTTCAAGGTAAGAAATTATCCTGCCTTATAAAAACCTTATGTCTGAAAACCGGCTACCTTGCCCTTAAAAAAGCCGAAGCACATGCAGCCCATATATTGGCGTGTCCCGATCAAAGCTATCACCTAGAAAAAGACCGGCCAGAATTTCCAGACTTAACATAAGAAAGACCTGTATGATAAAATATACAAGGCATCTCCAGTATACTATGTGATACGAAATGAACATTGAACTAACAGTGATACCTTCAGTTATCAGCAATTCATAGAAATCTTATGCATTTCTTGGCCCAGATTTTCCTTTTTGTCCACATTCATCATGGGGCCGAGGGACTCAGAAAACCATTGGGCCTCAGTTCTTCATTGGGGGCTTCCCCACTCACCCCCACACCCGAAAAAAATATAGTAATGCCTCTGCACATATTACAATCAAGACGTAGCAACGCGAGCCCGAGTGGGCCAGAGTTCTCATGCATTCGGCCACCATGGATTAACGGTATAATCTTGCTTATGGTTTACCACATATGTCACCTAGGACATTGTATGTTCATACCTTGAGTGACGACAAGAAGACCGGCTTTTCCAGACGACTGATCTGTTCCCGATCCAAACCAAGGGTGGCCAGCACATCCAGTCTGCCAATGACCGCCAGAGCTTCCAGAAACAAGTATTTCCACGTCGCGTTTTCAAAACCTTTTTGCCCAGCTTGAGAAGGAGTCAGCCGCTGCTTTGCCACAATCTGCACTGGTCATTTTCAGGACGCATTTTTGTAGCACAGCGGCTGGCCAATCATCTGTTGTTAAGAACAGGATACGAACCACGTCTTCTGGTTCAAGGTCTTCCTCGATGTCACGGAGGGCAGCAATATCCAGATTCTCGCCGAACACATTTTCTCGCGGCTCCGTAGGAAGCATGATCGGTCGTGTATCTGTTGCGAATGGTTCTGGCTGATAGGTTGGGGTGATGGTAAGGTTTACCTCCAACTGATCGCCACCTTCAATGCAAGTCAACTTGCCATTTGAGGCTTACTCAACACTCATGTCAGAACTACCAGGCCAGGCCAGGCCACGCCAGGCCAGGCCAGGCCTTGCCTTGCCTTGCCTTGTCTTATCTCGTTTTCCTGGGTTTTCCTTGCCTCGTCGGTACGCCGCCACCTGAAATGCAGAGAGCATCTAACAAGCTACGCAGGAACCAACAGCTCATGGCTTCCCGGTATATAAAAGAAAGCTTCACGAAGTGACTCAGAACAAAATATTACATTTCGTATCTTATCCGAGCTGTTACTACAAAAAAAATACACAAAACAAAAAGATAGTAACAGCTCTTATCAGAGCTGTAGTAACAGCTCTTATCAGAGCTGTTACTACAAACAAAAAATATACACCTTATGGCACACGCACGCACGCACGCGAGCGCGCGCCCACACACGCGTGCGCACGCACACCCACGCCAACGCGCACACGCACACGCACACGAATGGAATATTTGGAGAAGTAGACATGTCAAACCCCCATCGCTTCAACCAAATACCACCACGGATTTACGGATTTACGTCAAACACATTTCCGTAAAGTAAAAACGGAAACACGCAAGATTAGCAATGTTTCTTCTCATGGCGCTTGGTTTTCAGGTTTTGGTTACGTAAATGTGATTGAAAAACACGGGCAGATTTTTGGTCCTGTGGCATATTAAATATTTGGCATATCTCCTAAGCGGCAATGGCCGCATTGCTAGGACATCTTTATCACCAGTGCAACACCATTACCACCCATAGGACACCTTATTACCAAAAACACACCTCTATCATGAGTAAACATAATTATCACCACTTGGATAACTCATCGCCAGGACATCCTTATCGCCATGACACCATTTTACCCATAGGACACCTTTATCGCTAGCAGAACACCTTTGTCGCCAGGATGGTCCCACCACGCGCGAGGAGGGCGAGGCGACAACACACCTGACAATCCTCAGAAAACGCTATCCGGATGACGCTCAATCCCAAGGTGATCAACCCCAATACCTTTAGCAAAAAGACCACTGGGCTTAATTAATGTATCAGAAAGCCCCTATGTCATGAGTACCCAACATGTGGACATCCTTGATGCGGTATTCACATACCAACTAACAACTAGCATTGCTTCAAAATTGTCCGGCTATGAGAAGTCCCAAGGCCGATAGTTCCAGTCGAAGTGAGTTACCATTTGGCATTTGACTAAAATACCACGAAAAACGAAACGAATTTTGGTTTGATACTGATCGCAATGAAAATGGCCATAGAACTTTGAAGCGTTCGTGGTTCAACCCGTACCGGGATGGGGCACAGCAGCTTGTATTCGAAATCGGCCTCGGACAGTGTGACAACGGCTGCTCTCCGGTCGATTTCTGACGCATTCCTAGGTAGTGCAACTTTGACGCAACTTAGTGAGCTCCTGTCGGCAGGGCCTCGGATAACATGTTAACTGGGGGGGGGGGACAAATGCCCCGCAGTGACCGAAATTGCCCCCCCCCCCCCCCATTAAACACATTTTGCCCCCCCCCCCCCCAGTGGGAGATCATATAAAGATCAGCAAAAACGGTAATGCGCTGCCATGAGTAGAGAAATCAGCAATGGTGGAAATCCTGAAGCTCACGATTACGAAAGACGTCGCTATCATGCTTCTTTATAGTTTTTCACCACGTTTTTTCCTAATATGGTAGCTTCCTGGCAGCCGGCGGTTTTTTTACTAAGGCACTTCACGACGCAGCATATACAGTTTCGTTGCTTGGCAACGGCGGCAGACCCGACGTTGGTGGAATCAAGGCCCTATAAGCGTTAATTCAGTCGCCTGTGGCGGACCCGTTGCCAATTGGTGTTCTCGTCCAGGTCGCTGTGTTCAGCGATGGGCATACGACGGTTCTTTGTGAAAAAGGTAGCTATTTGATGCTCATTAATTCCCAGTTCGATGTGCACCGTGCAGTTGCTACTTTTGGGTCCACGGGGTCACAAGACAGGGCAAAAAGGCAGGAAAGGCCTGCCGCATTCTGTACGTCTGAATGGCGTGACTCACTAACTAGTGGATTTCGTGGGATGCCAGAAACAAGAGATAGGAGCAAACCGAAATTATGCATGCAATTTGCGAAATATCGAAATAATCAGATATCCATGGGCGTGGAAAGGTGCCAAGGGAAAAGTGAGAACTGTGTGAGCCTTGGTGAGAAGGCGAAGTTTTTTATTACGAACTGTAACCAAAGACACGTGTTCCACTCATTACTTAAAGCAAATTTCACCTGGTATGGCCGTTTTCATTTCCATGAAAACCACATTCAGCCAGCTATGGAAAGGTTGTGCCAATATGCGTGATTTCATTCATTACCTCGTCAAGGCTGTTTGCTTGTTGAATCCCTTTAGTCTTTACTGCTGGAAAGAACTGGCCCCTGACCCCAGAGGAAGGTTCATCGTTCAGCACGACCACGGAAAGGCTTGGGGCTAGGAATGGATAAGTGGCCCCAAAACAACTCCTCATTATCATTACCCCCCCCCCCCCCCCCCCCTCCCCCGGTAGTGGCATGATAGGATCAGTTGCGAGGGACCCTGGAAGACGCAAGTCTCACCAAAATCTTAGTGGGTGCTGAAAAGTCTCTTCCAGGGCTGAAGTTACACGGAACTCAGGATTTTTCGACGCAACACTGGCGGTAGCAACCTATATAATGTACAGTGAACCAGCATTGAACTTGTTCAGACTTACAATGACCGGCGGCGTCAGAGCGGACAGCAACGAGAAACTGATGACCGTGGTAGATCAGATGCATCGAAACTCTCATGCTGCTGCTGTGGATGCAAAAAAACCTGGGGCTGCTGTGGATGCGAAAAACCTGGGACAGCAGTGGGAAAGCGGAAGCTCGAAACACCCGTGGATGTCCATCCTCCAGAGAACTAACGCTGGTGTCACCAACACACCTGGAGCTCACCATTGCTGTTTACGAGAGCCTGCACGAGGCTTGAAGCCCGACTGCTGAAAATCAGTTAAGTGAGATGCATCGTGCAGGCTATTTTTGTATACAGATCGATTGCTACGTGACAAAAGCTTATCAATGGTTTCTCCAGTGCTTGCGGAAGAAATAGAACAAATGTACATCGTGGAGATAATTGAAACGCAGCAAACATGTCCCGTTTGAGTTCAGCTCAGGGTTGCGGATAAAATTACCTGAATAGCTTCGAAGTAGGTTCACTTCATCATTGATTTGGACGATCTTTCTAAGGGCGGAATCTCCTGTAATACTTTGGGGGGGGGGTCTGGGTCCCAACAACATTTTTGGAGCAGCTCCATCCATGGTTGTTGCATTAATTTTCCGGTCGGTGCTATCTTAGAAATTCAGCGAAATCGACGGAGAGGTTTGCTTGATGAGGGGTATACATGAGGTATATTTATATATATATATATATGCCAATTTTTTGGATTGCGCCTCCCAGTGCCAACTCCTTATCCAGGGCCCTGCCTGTCAGCACATTCTTAAACACATCCCCAACACGAACGGACCTGCGGTCTGCGCACGGGAACGCACCTGATTTTGGACAATATGATTGTCCATTTTCACTTCAGTCAGAATATGTTGGCCTCGTGTGGCTTTGCT
The DNA here is from genome assembly GCF_011947565.3 of Pollicipes pollicipes. NCBI lineage: Eukaryota > Metazoa > Arthropoda > Thecostraca > Pollicipedomorpha > Pollicipedidae > Pollicipes > Pollicipes pollicipes. The sequence continues at coordinate 31,954,981 of NW_023596576.1, forward strand.
GTTGGGTTTCAAAATCTTACCTGGCTTCAATGTGTGTTCAGCAGTTTTGGAAACTTGGAAACTCCTCACTTGGAACATTTTCTATATCCTGTAAATTACATGGGGCAAGTAAAATTGTCAGGTGCATGCAATTTTGCATGTGAAACCTGGTTGACAAAACATCGTCGGAAATCATAGTGACTGTTGGGCACTGGAGCAACTTCCTATATTTTCTCTGGTTAATTCCCAGCACCAGCTTTATTTCCTTTCACCTGTTTGGACCAGAATGTCCCACAATTATTATTTTGGAAAGGTGTTGGGTAAGCCAAATTGAGCTAAACATGCCCTCTCTGTATTACAAAGTAGCCCTCTTTGCACCACTTTCAATGAGTATCTCTTTGACTAATTGCCTGTTTGCTTCTATTCTCCCTCTCTTTTAATTAAATTACCCAAAGGTGGATCCTGGGGGAGGCACAGAGCCATGCTCCCCTGAGCCCTGAAGGTGCCCATAGACTTTGAGAATGCCCATAGCTGGCCGAACAGTTTTTCAACACAAAAAGCAACAAAATTGGATGTCTTTGGGCTTCCTGACACCCAAGAGATGCCCAAGAACAGTTCCAAGAGAAAGTAAAAGACCATTGAGTAAACCTAATGAATTCTTCACTGATTGAGAAGGCAATGAGTGTGAGATTTTAAGGCTTATTCCCCTCTCCAAATAGCCTTTGCTGTTCCTGGTGCCCCCATATGTCCACTTGCTGGGTAAATCAGATTGCCAAGGGCCCTTTCATGTTGTCTTTGATTATTTTACAGTTGCTCAGAGGGCCCTATGCTGTTGTCAGGGTCTTTTCTACTGAAATGCTGGGGACTCATGTCAGGCAGGGGCCTTCTGTGGATTATTCCCATTTAGCTCTACATACTATAGCCAGGGCCCTGTATGTTGAACTGCAGGGTATTCTAGACTGCTCAAGGGCCCTTCACCTGGGTTTTGATTACCTAACTATGCACCAATATGAATGAAGTGTGGTGCCCCAAAATTTGACCTATTGAACTGTATTGTGGTGCCACTCCCCCCCCCCAGAAAAAAAAATTGGGTGCCTGCTTAAATAATGTTGATGACACTGCTGTTAAGGTTTTGTGATGCCTCTTTTGAAAAAGAGACTGATCTAGACTTTGGTCATGATGGACAGCAAAGAAGTTGCGCTGTCTGTTACAATGCAGGTTTCAGGACCCTTTCAATGGCCCACTTGGATCTGTGGCAAGTAAATATTTTGGTGCTGCAAAATTAAGGTTTTGGTCACCCCTTGCTGAATGGGCTGACCCATGATTCTTTTCATTTGAGTGCTTTGGGTATTACAATATTTTCTGGTTTGTGCAGTTGCTGTTAAGTTGTTATTTGTTACTTTGTTGAGTCTCAAATAAGACCAGTACATATGAATGCTTAAAATATTGTGCATCTGTTGCATCATACCCCATGGTAGATCATGACAAATTAATGATTGAGATATCATGCAAGCCCTGATAAGATAACTTGGAACTTCTAGCACATAGCAATTCACAAAAATATCCACCAGCCAAGGAGCAATCTTTCTTGCCTAAGGGATAGATGCTGGAGCAATGTAATACCTACATAGCCTTGTACCATGCTAGATGTTTTGAATTTGAGACCAAGAGTGTAGTTTCTTATTCATCTGAATGGGACTCCAGTCCCTGCCCACCTTTGGGAAAGTTTTGTAAAATGCAGGGATTGACCATGGTTCATGACATTTGCCTGAGCTCAACAACTTTCTATGTTCATCTCCTTCCCACACTTATTAACAAAACTACACCTCTTGGAACATCAAACTGCAGCATGATCCAGCCCAAATATTGGCAGGGGCCAGCAGGGGCAAAGGAATAACTTCTCCCTTATAGAGCAAACCAGCCCTACGTGCGAGTTTACATTACCGCATAATCATCATGTTCAGGTCATGGCAAACAGCAAACAAGAAACAGTAACAAAACCGCATATTCCTCATATCAGAGGCGGTCGTAACCGAAGTAAAAACCCACGGACGACATTGTGAAGGATATTTGCCTACGATGTTCGTTACGATCTCTATACCCCTGTGTTAGCATACCATGACGTTTTCCGAAACTACTGCATGATAATTACAGAACAATACCAACATGTCACACATGCACTAACCCCGGGCTCCGCCACGATCACAAACCTCCTAACTGGCCGAACCTCTCGTACTTCACGTGTTCTATTGCCTTCTATGGGCCAAACTCATGGCAGTAGAACACCCTGGAACACCACCTTCGAACTGATCACCGGTTTTACTGGCTATCGGATTACTAATTACGACCGGCAGGGCCCCCCGCGGGCCAGCCGGCGTACATTCGTATCCCAGTCCCTGGAGACTTTTTGCTTAAAGGCTCCGTTAGGCGTTTGTGGCATCCGAGGCTACTCGATAAGGCTGCGCAGACGTGACGTCACGATGAGACTAAAACTTTGTAGCCCGTAGTATGGTTTTTGGCTGATACTATGCAAAGGCTGGTAGATACTAGTAACATGATTACGAACGGAGATTTCGCTAATGAGCTTAGTAGCAATCCCGTTCTAGATCCTTGTTTCAATGTTGGACGCGTGTAAATCGACTCAGGAGTGCATCTACTCAGAAGAGCTCCTCTGCCTAAATCCACTACTAAGTGGATTTACACAGAATGTCGCTTTTGCGTAAATCAACTCAGATCTGAGTCGATTTCAACATAGGCCAATGCAAGTGTAAATCCAGTTGTGAGTAGATCTACACAAACGTGGCCTCAGCAGCAAATCAACTCAGATCTGAGTGGATTTGCTCAGGGGAGCGATTTTGTGTATATATACACTTCGTCGTGGATTTGAGCAGATGATCTGTTCTGAGTAAATGCACGCGTGACGTGATATACACAGAAGCGCTGTTCCGTGTAATTCCACTCGTGAGTGGATTTAAGCAAAGAAGGTGTTCTGTGTAGATCCACTCATGACGTGATATACACAGAAGCGCCATTCTGTGTAATTCCACTCGCGAGTGGATTTAAGCAGAGAAGGTGTTCTGTGTAGATGCACTCATGGCGTGATACACACAGAAGCGCCATTCTGCGTAACTCCACTCGCGAGTGGATTTAAGCAGAGGTGTTCTGTGTAGATACACTCATGATGGACACACACACCTGTGAATTACATCGCGATGTGATCTGCGCAGGCGACAGAGCGTATTCAACGCAGCGAACTGGCGAACTGATCTATGACTTACCGAATAAGGGAAAGGTGTGATTTTAGCAATCAAACACGCGTACAAAAGCTGAAAATATGCATTTGCCCATGCATAGCTCATTTTTTTCATCACTGAAGCTACACATCGGCGTACTTTATTGAGAACATACCGTCCAGAGAAGCGAATATATATATGCATATATATATATATATATATATATATATATATATATATATATATGTACATATACAATATAGTATGCGTGCGTTTGTGCGTGTACATGTGTATGTACCAGGAAAAGTAGATGCTGAACTTGTTATATTGCTTACAAGGCACGCCATGCAGCATCGCATGCTTGCCACACGGTGCTTTGCAGTGTGCGGCTTGTATCCAGTCTTGGTAACGGGTGAGGGGTGCGGAGGGCTCCTAAAGGGGCTCCTTGATGGGTGAAACGCCCCCCCCCCCCCCTCTCATACACACAAATTCGTCAGCTTTGGCCGGTGCATTTCCACCGGCATGATTTCGTGCGTGTTTTATGCATTTCTAACTTTCTGCACTGGGGCAAGAAGCCATGAAAGGTACTGGAAAGCAATTTGCTGTCTGTATTTTGTTGCAGGCAATAATTAAGAGAAGGGAGGTGATGTGAGATGACATACAAAATAACGCATCGGTTTTATTCCTTTTAAATTGTTAAGCTGGTTCTATCCAAAGGGATAGATCTTAGAGCTTTGCCAAGCTTTTGTTCTGAGCTCTGCGGAGATATTCATGACCCCGTGCACGTTGAGTGTAGATGGAAATGGGGTCAGCAATGTTTTCACCTTGGCTGACCCATGTTCGCCTAGGGATGTTAAACGTTCTGTCAGAATTTATTAGTGATGCAACTTACGTAACAGTGTTTAGGATACGCACTTCAAGTCTTAGAAGCCTAATCCGATGATGTGATTACATCTCCTCATGCAGTAATGCATCTTCGCCCAGAGTTTCTATGTGGCAAGTGTATCCTCGATTTCAGAGGTCTAGTTAGGTCACTTCCGGTGAACCTAGGCTCTTGTAATTAACATCTGTAATAGTACCGAGCATTCAAGGGGCAATGGCAAGAAATGCCCGACCCTAGCCATTATATTTTCGAATGGGACTACTTGAAGTCATCTTTGGAAAAACAGACTTAATTTAAGTAGCGCTCCCCTGGGCGGGAAAATCGCAATGATGGAACGTTGAATAGCGCGGTAGGTAAACTGGAGAAATGCATGGAAGACTTCGTTAAGCCCTCACTCAAAAAACAAAAACAAATTGGAACCGAAATCGGCAAATCCAAACTTGGGCCGTACGTACGTTCATGCCTATGCAACCTACATTCTGAATGCAATTCGGTACCTTAACTGAACCTAGTACTGTGAAGTAACCCAACTGAAGCTACTCAACTGATTCACACGCGGTACCAATATGGGTGTGTTTGACATCCAGATGAGTCTTTCGTCTGTAAATTCGAAGTCGCTCAACTTGGTGCTAACTTAAAACCAAGAACTTCACTTCTGCGTAACGTTATGGGAAACGCTTTTTAGGTTTAGGTCACTTGGAGACGTCTGTGCCGAAAGAACCTCACTGTTAAAGACAGTCATTGGCGGTACCTAATGAGGGTACCGCCAATAATAAAATGCGATAAATATTCTCTTCGCTCTTCTATCTTCTACCTTCGGCTCTTCACAAATATGTCTTCCGTGAAATCGCTAGCATTTTCGTAGGCACATCAGCTTTGCCTGCCTTGTAAAAGACACACGATAAAGTTGTGTGCATGCAGCTGTCGTCCAACCTCGGTACCCATGATCCTCGGTCACTCAACCGAAAACGCCCTGGACGATGCCGCTGAGTGGGCTGTACTCGGATTGGGGTTAAGCACGTCGTGGCCGTCACCTTCGTAAACTTCAGCCGTGCCTTTAATGTATTAACCATGGCGTAGATCCGACAAAGCTGCAGTGATATTGTATTGATCCGAATTGGTTTGGGAGTTACCTTGCTGGTCGAAGGTGGATGGTGAGAAGCGCAATCTTTCTCTTCTGTCGATTTACGGTGTCCCTCAGCGACCCTTGGTTGACCCTATCCTCTTCAGTATTTTTACGAATGAATCTCTATTTTACCTCCTTCACGAATATCTAGTATCCTGTGCCGACCACACCCAACTGCTGGACTCTACACATCCAGACCAACCATTCGTTTTGAAATCACGACAGGAGGAAACCATTCAAGTAGTTAATTCCTTCTTCACATCTAACTCTCTTAAAATGAAGCCGACCAAAAGAGCTATTCTTCCCGGCACTCCACAATCCTGAAAGGAAACCTTATGTTTTCACCTGGGCAGTGCGTGACACCAATTGAGCCCTTCGTCGCCCATGAAGGTGCTGGGGGTCCTATTGCAGGTACCTTTTCTTGGGAGATGCTCACATCCTACGTTAAAATGCGCAGCCCCATCCTTTTCCGCTTACATAGAATCCGCCACAACCAACCATATTGGCTGTTTGTGACGAATCACAATGAACAAATTCCACCACAAACCACAATCAACAGATTCGTCACCCGAGGTTCGTAAATCTATCATCCAATCCCATGCTCTCATCTTCTGTACTGCCTCTCGGTCTGGGGTGTGGCTACAGCGCATCACCTAAATAGAGTGCAAGGGGTGATTAACCGTGGGGCCAGGATCGTCACCGATGCTCCTCAGCAAGATCCAATGGCGGCGACCGTTCAGGCGCTTGGCTGGCGCGGTGACCTAGTCATTCCCCGTGGCAGCATCGCTGTGTTCAGGGCCCTTAATGACTCGTGGGTTCCTTTGGAGATTCGGCCCCTGTTCACCACACGCACAGCTTTACGCCAGCGTGTCACCCGCGCGGCAGCGATGGGCGCCCTGGGTCTGCCAGCCCTCACCTATCGACAGCACGCAGGTCTTTTCGTATTTACGCGGCCTCATCCCGCTGCCGCCGACCACTACCACCTCTTACGCCTACAATGTGCTTTGCGTCAGTCTGAACGATGTAGACTGCCCTGTTGTGTAATCATTGCTTGTTTACCGCTTCGCGATATATTCTGACGGCTTAAATTTTGATACATAATTTACTGTTGGCCAAGTTGTTAGAACGAAGGGACGATTGATATCGTGCGAATCTGGTCGCGCGGTTTTTTTAAAAATATTGCACCGATACTACTGTTGCAATCGTACCGAGTCAAACAACCCAGCTGTCTGAATAATTTGTGATTGAAATGAGCTGAACATGACCCAGCCACGCATTCGCAATGAGAGGTGTCATTAGAGCTGCCAGTGGTCTTGCGCATACGGAAGAAACTCACAAGACATTTGATGGATTTCCTCAGGCGTATTTGTGGGTACGTGACATTTTCACAACGCGCTATAATCACTTCAGCAGAGTTGGTCAGCTTTAAATGTATTAAAGTATTGAGGTCAATGACCTCTCTGGGATAACCACAGCCTTGGAAGGTACGCGAAATGCAGTTCTGGGCACGCAGCCGTACGAGCTTATCACAGATGCATGCAATGAGAAGTAGCAACCATGTCACAACAGCGCAGGTATTTTACCGCATTGGAGCGGCCAGACATGCCGTGTTGTCAGGAAAACTTTCTCACATGCCAACAAATCCCGTACACTAACAAAGGCACACCCTGAGTGCTGAGATGCATGGAAACCCACCACTACGCACAATCATCAACGTTCTTCTTGACTAGATTCAAAGCGTGCGAGCACAACCAGTGTCAAAAAACATCAATAACAACCATGGCTGAGAATTGTTGAACGCACTAAGCAATTATATAACAGCGGCCCGACACACTGAATAAGTAGCCAAAGCAATGTTCTCATGTTGGTATTTTTTAAAACACATTCTCCTTAGCGGTCACTGGTTAAACTAGCACAAAACAAAATTGTACATACATTTGTATGCGTCTTCCTCGCATGGGGCAAGTATATAATTACCCAGTCAGTTCTCGCATATGTGGAACTGTCGAAGAACGCATCAGACATTTGACGAGGCTACTTAGTTCACTTCAGCTACTTAGTTCAGGTACACGACAGATCTAAGGTCGCTCAACGTTCATCTCGACTAGTGAGGAGATAGTGCAAGGACATCCAGGGACGCAGGAGGTTGGACGTAAGCAACCATTGCTTGGTGAGCGGTGCTATTTAACAAAGCTTATCCAGTTTGGAAACAATCAACACAGATAGTCGGAAACGCTTTCAGCCTTGCAGAGTCTCTGGATGAGCTTGCAATACTCATATATGTACATGAAGATGTATCTTGGCAAACTAGCTATTCACATCATGACATGCAAACGAATATAGATATCGAGCCTGTTCTCTACAATAGAAGAAGCCTAAGAGCTCTACAGGTATCCGGGAAGTCAAGGCGTTTCCGATGAACGAAGTTATGTCAAATTCGTGGAACACCGTGACCACGCGGTGCATGATGATGGCGGGTTTAAAGCCGAGTACGTGGACGGTGTAATCCAGCGCTCCCACCATCCACCCTTGCTGTTCAGTACTCTGAAGAAAAAAGGAACACGTTAAGAAAAACTTACATCAAGACATAGTACGCACTGAGCAGGAACATTATGACCTAGTTTTACGCCGTACCATGCGTTATTGATCGATACAAGTTAGTCATGACCGGAAACGCACCGCATATGAGCCGGTCATATTTCCCGACTCATTACTGTTCGAGACGTGGTTTTACTAACAATTGTCAATGAAAGGTCGCATCAATTCACAACAAGCAAGCTTACCTTATTTCTTTGCTGATCCCACGACTGTGGTGACGCTGCCTTTAGGACGCAGGCAGGCGACGATTTTCTGGCTGCAGCAGAAAGCTTGCCTTCGACACCGGGTGGGAATGCTCCAGTGAGATGTCCCTAATCTCTAAACGCAATGACTTTTCCAGAAACACTAGGATGCTTACGGGACAGCCGACTTTTTTGGTTCTCGTGTTTCGGACACGACGATCACCAGCTTTGCTTTCGTACTGGCGCCCACCATGAGTGCATGAAAATTTAACGAGACGGTACTTTTTCTGCTGCAAAAGCGCCTCCTTGTCAGCACGGTCAGCAACCAACTTTGAAATGAAGTGCCCAGGATTTGTCTGAAGAAATTTACCAAGAGTGACAGAGCTCGACTTGAAAAACTTCACATTCGTCTCGGCCTCCAATTCACGGATATGGGCATCTAGCTCATCAAAGGAATGAAAACAGTCACCTTTCCTCAACACAGGCATCTTCTATCTTTTGTTGAGATGCTATACGTCTGAAACATAGCGAAGTATGTTAGCTAAGTGCACTGCCCAGTAATGTCCACAGACATTATGCACAAAGCACAACCAGCTAGTCTGCCAGCTGGCATACCAAGAACCACAAGGAGGCAGGAATATTAGGTCAGACCAGCAGGGATTCCAGGTCAGATCATGAGGAATCACAGGTCAGATCATGAGGAGTCACAGGTCAGTTCATCAGGATTCACAGGTCAGATCATCAGGAGTCACAGGTCAGATCATCAGGGGTGCCAGGTCAGATCATCAGGGGTGCCAGGTCAGATCATCAGGGGTACCAGATCAGATCATCAGGGGTAAGAGGTCAGATCATCAGGGGTACCAGGTCAAATCATCATGGTACCAGGTCAAATCATCAGGGTACCAGGTCAGATCATCAGGGGTAGATCTGGTACCCACCTCCTGGTGGCCTGACCTGGTAATTCTAACTCCAGTAGTCTGATCTGGTGACCCCACACACTGATGGTCTGATCATCAGTAGCACCAGGTCAGACCATCAGGCACAAGGCACCATGCCAAACAAGCAGGGGGCATGGGTACCAGGTCAGACCAGCTGGCAGCAGCAGGTTGTGGATTCATAAAGGCTGCCTCATATGCAGCCTTTATTAACAGTAGAAATCAATCTAGTTTGTATGGTGGTAGCATAATGGCAGGAGTACCAATTTTCATGCATGATTGGGGGGGGGGGGGGGTTAGGAACTCATGAATAATGGTCAATGAACAGGGTCCAGAGGAGATGGTTTTGTTTTAAAGTTAGCTTTTCCTCATATCTTTGCTGTAATTTTTAAGCTAGAGATGCTCGTTGTGGGGGGGGGGGAGGAATCAGCATGGAGCGGCCCCAAGCCAGCATAGATATTGGCTAGAGCCCGATAAATTAATTTGAATTCATTCTCCTGCATTACACATGACAAAAATCGCAGATAACCTTAGACTTGCATGCTAATTGCATGCCAAGAGCAATTTTGGCTTGCTGATGGAATGTCTATCATTGTTTGGATTTGGGTAATGAAACATGTCATTCTGCTGTAGCAGATGTTTTCATGATCTGGAATGCAGACTGTATGACTGTACACCAGCATGTATGAAATAAATAAAAAAGCATGGCAACCAACAATTGTAACCATTGCCCTGATTCGCCGGTTTTCGTAACGTGGACTAGAGGGGGAGGGGGATTTCCTAACGTTTGCAAATAAAGAGAGGTGAACCCTCGCAAAAAAAGCCAACCAACAGTGAACTTCTTTTACGAGATCACGTGATTGATAAGAAGTCTCCTATTCCCAATTGACTCCACTATTCCAAGTTAAAGATTAAGTTTCCGTGAAAACCAAACATCAGCCTCGCATATTCATATATGCGAAACCATGTAGTGTAGTGGCATGGACAGCGTCCTAGAATTGCCGACTTTGGGTGTAAAGCAACACCCCATGAGCAGGAATTTTTTCACTCCTTTTCCCCATATTTTATGTCAATTTTCACTCCTGCCTGACATTGCCTAATCGCACATGCCAAACCCCCATTTCCCTTTCTGAGGTTTTCAGATGTCATCCAAAATCGAGCTCACTTGAAACCACCAAGCATAAACGAGGCTCCACAGAACCTGGACACCTATAGCTATGTCCTGCCTCACCTACATCTGAATCATGTCTATGCATGCACAGAGCAAGGGCGCCAGGTACCTCCAAGCCCAAGAACCCCATCGACTCCAGCCGCTTTGGACGCGTTAAGTTTGGTTTGTTTACAAAATGCATCCCCCATGTCTTTGGTCTCACCACCACACCACGAAAGCAGAGCCAGGCGCAAACACCAGAAGACCCAGTAGAGAATTTACTCCACGTATTTCTTTTTTCCGAGGAAGCTTGATGACTAAATTACATCACTCCCGAAATGCAGGGGTGAAAATTCAACAAATGTCTTTCTAAATTATATTTGCAAGATGAACATTACCATTTGAGCACTCATGTTAACAGATTTTAAGTCAAATCAGCTTATAACAAAATTTTGCCCGACAAGTATCGGTCTCTATTTATTTAACTATTGTTGTGTTTCTTGGTATCATACGAGTGTGATACTACTTTGTTCTTCCTTCCTTTTCGATTGCCTCTAGAGGCATCATCTGCTGCTCAGAATGTCGACCAATTTTTCTGCAAGATGCTCGAACCTCAAACTTGTAATTATTTTATATACGAATTGAATTAATTCGCCAGCCGCCCAAACATGTTTGCTATGCACCCAAGAGTGAACAATTTACACGGAATGAAGGAGGCAATTGGAAGCACCGAACTTATTTTTGCCGCCATTTTTGGCCCTGGTAAACCCTCAGTTCACGGCGGTGCTCAACAATGATAAATCTAAGCCTTTCGAACGTTTAATTCACCAGGCTACCTGACGAGGCTTTTCTAATGCTGCCGTACTGAGCTTTGGGACAGACCTGACGCAGCTAACACAGAAGTGTTTGATGGCAAAATTTTGCCCTCTGGAGATGCTAATCATGCACACCTCTTACTTATTTCGCATTTTAATCTCCTAGGTTGGTGGGCGTGATTGATATCTAGATTTGGGGGGTAAGTGGGATGACTCTGTCTGCCAGCGGACCATGCAAAAGGTACTGACTTTTTGTTTTGGGCAGCCGGAAGAAGCCAGTAAGTTTCCTGTGGACCAAGTAATTGCTTACCTTACCTGCTTTCAACACATGATTGGTAACCAGAGTTAGCCATTTTCCGTTTAAATCCATCGAGTTTTGTTATAAGACAAATTATGATACCACAAGGCATGCAGTGGGCTTATTTTGTTCAATATTCTTGATGATTTGCCCCAAATTTCTTGAAGTGGCCCCCATGGCTGCTTCAACCAGATGTTTTCTATAGGTGTCATGGTTTGCTGACTGGCAAACGACTTTACTGCATATGTGCACTATGTTCTTAACACAGGGATACTCTAAGCTGCATAGCAATTATGATCTGAGCTAGATCTTAGTGTGTAAAAAAGAGTCAGACCATCCCATTTAAAACGTGAAGCCAACATCTTAAACTTTATCATTAAACAGGAATAAACAAGCCTAAATAAATGCCTTTATTGCAGCTGAAAAGGCAAGCAGCAATACCGGCATGGTCATCTAAAATTTTGGTTACTTTTGGAGAAGAGAGATTATTTTGTGCGGCATAACTATTATTGCCCTCGACATAGGTTGACCATGGCAATCAAAATAACTAGTTCAAAGTGGATTTAAAGAGTTTTGATTTATGGGCTGTCAACTTTGTCTGATGTCAACCAGCATACACAAAAGAACTGAGTAAAAATGCAAGTTAAAACCACCCAAAAATTAACTTTATCATGTTTTTATCACAAGTGCTGCTGTCAGCAGATAGGTGAGTTGAGATGATGTTCAACATATGGGCTACCCTAAGTTTGGTTAAGTTGGTTCAGTGCATGGCAAGTGGCAGTAGGAATCGTGCAAGAATAAGTAACTCGCAACTGCTGCTGTGATACAAACAGGTTAGATAGGATGAGATAAAGTAATGCGTCTTTATGTTTGGCATAGTTAAGCTACTTTCATGGAAATGAGCATTGGTAGTTTGTAGGAAACAGGGATCAAATGTTTGTGCTCCTTGACCCCATCTTAACAGAAGCCACAGGTGTGTCTAGTGTGTTTGACGTGGTGATGGGCTGATGTGTATGAGTCCAAGGTTTTTGTTTTGCTTGAGTGTTGTATGCTTGTTGAATTTTCTGTTGTTAGTTTGTTATTGAATTATTTTGCTTTGTTTTGTGTTAAAACTGCGGTGGAATGGAAGTGCGAAGTGCAGCATCAAATTATTGGTGTTAATATTTTCTATGCTCATTACACTGTCATGAAATTACTATGCTTTAATGTGTTCTATTTCACTTTCATGGCCTAAGATGTTTAAAAACGAAATAGTTTTGTCAGGTTTCCGATATTCCGTCCATGCCAACTTGAAATAGATGTCTTTGTTTATTGAAGCGTCAGTCACGAGCTCATAAGTTCCACGTTTTGTGAATTGATTTTCTCACTCCCGCACGGTCTTTTTGCGATGGAATTTTCCACCCTCACCTTAGCTCAAAAACGATTCTAGCTTCCTGGGCATGGAACATAAAGAGGTATGTCCCTTGTTGAATTATGAGTGCGATGGCATGCAGTTTTATTTGTTGGAGCATATATTTATAATGTAGGGTTTCGTTCACGTAATAGTGCCAGCCCTCCGCACGCGGTCCGCAGAATCTTCGCTTGCCACTCGTCGTACCTGTCGGCCTTGAATCGCCTTGCAATGCTCGTAAAAAAAACTCCGATACTATGAAACCAGAATTGCCAGGGTCACTTTTTGGTGTCAACACGCGTGCAATGAATGCCCCAGAGGCTACCAAAGACTTGAGTGAGACTGCACAAGATGCCGCATTGGTATCCTCGGAAAACCGTAGGGGGGTCGCATCGTCCCCCCCCCCTGTCCTGTCAGGGCGAGCGACTTATTCAGAAAGAGGCAGCCGCCTGACGTAAAGTTGTTAATAAATTTCAATACAATTTACTTGTTAGGGCACGGCGAATTGCGCCGACCAGGCAATACACGTCGCGCCAGACTTGGAGCATGCCTAAGGTATGGTGGTTAGTTTAACACGCGCTCTTGGGGTCAACTTGACCCCCCCAAGGTTTTTCCAGAATGATTTCTGAACGGCGCGGCGTAGCCGCGCCAAATCTTGCACAGCTGTAGACAATTGAATAGCGGATCGTTTGACATCAAAAATTTATATGTACCTTGTAAGTTCGCTGACCTATAGCAGGTCAAATTCAGGCCATGGTTCCAGCGAAGGCAGTGTCTAGGGAATCGTTCAACATGATACAATAACGGAATGTTTGACGAAGCCATACATCTCTGAGATGCCCCCTTAGGCACTACAAATATTGAATGAGCAAATTACGTTGACCTAAGGTCAGGTACGAAGGGTAGACCAATGTCACAACCAACCTGATTTATTACTCTAGGGCCTGCTGTATGGGATAGTTTGTGGTGCTCATTTCAAATTTACTGACAGCAGGAACCGCATTGTACATCTTGCATTGACCTCTTAGAGGTCAGAAAAAGTCATTGATCTAAGATGACCCGGGTCAACATTTTGTTTTATGAACATACTGCCTAGCGTAATCTTTGTCGCTTATTCAAATGCAAAACTCAGAGCAGTATTGTATGATTTCGGTCACCATGACCTTCAAGAGGTCAAACAAGGTCACTGACCTCAAATGGGCTTTTGACCTTTTGCTTAGAAACAACTGCCTAGGTTCTGGGTACGCTTTGGTGACCAACCTAGAATATGACCTTGTTTGACCTTATTTGACCTGAAGGTCATGATCTAGGTAGCTCAAACTTTGACCTAAGGGAGTTCACATACAGGTCAAAAAATCCAGCAAATTTCGTGTCTCTAGCTTTCTTAGTTCTCGAGATCTCAGGGAGGTCAGATTGACCCCCGCCCCCCGCCCCCCCCCCCCCCCCCCCCCCCCCCCCCCACCCGAGCGAAGGGTATCTAGCCGGCCACCCAGGCGCGTGTTAATGGTGGTTGAGATGAGGATCTAAGCGCACACGTGATTTTAATCAGGGGACACGGCTTTCATCCTGCTGCCCTGGTCATCGAGGTCCTTTGTTTTTTTGCGGTCGAGGAAAGGAAATCCAACCATAGATCGAACTTAAACGTAAAGCTCCGGCATGTCCCGAGGGTGGAAGAAAACTTCTGTTGTGGCTGGGCTATCTCATTAGTCCAGAGCACGTGCGCCTGCTTTCCTAGCAGCAGCACTTCTGCTGACATTTGTTGGAGGGCAGTGTATGAATAAACGTTTCGGTTATGTGCATGACATTGAAAATTGCAGCGATGAAAGAGACTTTCGGTGATAGGCTGAAAACTGATGACGCTACTGGGCATGGACTTAATGACCATTTTGTCATATGATATTGCATTACGCTACTGGCACCATCTTTTCTTCCAGAAATTCGGTCGGCGACAAAAAGGACACTTTTATCACCCCTGCCAGTCGGCTCCATGTCCGTCTGAGCACTTGAGACCTATTTCCCAAGCAGGAACTAGATGAGAGTCCGCGATTTGCAGCATTTGGGGTCTCTAACACGATGAGGGGCTCCTGTGTTGGTCAGGGGCCACAGGGCTCTATGCTCTGGCTGAGGCCCTATATGTCAGCCTACCGGGGCACTCCCGATCGTTCAGGGACCTATCACGTTGATCTTGGGTTCTTCTCACTTGCTTTGAGGACCCCATACTAATTGACGGAAGCCGCTTTGTTGGCCGGCTGCGGCGCCCATGGTCGCTTAGGTTTCGTCGCCGCTGGCCTTGGTGTCTTAGCCTTAGACCAGCAGTTGGATATGCGCCGATGAATTTTTACGCGCCATTGTCGAACATAAGTTGACCTGTCACCGATGCCGCGTGTCATATTTTGGTTGGTTATTGAATTTGTGACACCTGTTATACTTGTGCATGATATTCTTATCCGTTTGATACAATACATTTGAATGTTAGAAGATTTTTTACTCATTCATCAAAAAACAAAGCGAAAACTCTGCATTAGTCATACACCATCAGCTGATCACATGAACCAGCCGGCTAGTTGTAAATATGCTTGGCATCAAGTTCGTTCTTGATTTTAGTGGTGTTTAGCAGCCAGCTTCAGGTTATTTTCCATTTTTTTCTCGAAAAACTTAACCTCAAGATGGCAGAATTCATCATGGCCTGTGGAAAATGAATAATATCCATGTATGAGCATAGGTAGCACGCCAATTTTTCGAGGGATGCGCAAAGTAAGATGGGTTTTCGTGCAACAATAGCATGCTGAGAATCTTAAAATTGAATCGCTGGACTTCGATGATTTTGTTTGGGGAGGGGGACCTGCACTTTACGGGTGCCAAAAATGTTGCGTGCCCACTCCCTCCCAAACCCCCTTCACGAAATCCTGGGTCCGCCCCTGACTCTGGCTTCCCGGACGCCTCCGCGCGCACAGTTTGCCAGCAGCTTATATGTTGTCTTACGATCCCGGAATTCTGACATCTGACCTGCCCAGCCGATTGTCAGCCCCGAGGCGTCCACGTGCTGGGTTTACCACGGGCTAGCTCAATGCTCATTGGCCAATCTTGCACGACTGAAACAGCAACAGGCAGTGATGTCCGATCTGGGAGTGTGAAAGCGTACAAAATATCGACACATCGACACGTTAAAAATGTCGGCCTCCAATCCCTGACTCCAACTGGTCAAATACCGCCACACCGCCTAGTCTAAGTGGCCTAGTGGGTTATGAAGCTGGAAGTGACGTTGTCACCACGTCCCCCGTCATGTGATTCATACACAGTGTTTTGTTTTATCGAGCCATGCACATTTGCGGCGGCACCGCAGAAATGCGCGAATATGGTGAATTGTGTAAATCGTGTTTGCACGCCGAAGCAACCTCGGCCCCTATACCGGATTAAAAGGGATCCAGCTGGCTAGTTGGTCAGAAATTTGAATGTTTTTCCGATATATAGGCATATACGGGTGGAAGACGTTTATACATCCGCGCAAGGGCATGACACCTTGCTGATGGCATCACTGAAAACGCACGAAAAGAAGGGGACAATGGTGGCTTTCGGTTTGGTTGTGTGCAACACTACGTCACCACCCATTCCAGCCCAGTATCATAAGGAAGACTATCACGCAGAAAAACTGGATGCTGCCATGTTGGTGTGGAATTAAGCTCTCCCGCGGCCAGACTTAAAGAGTCCAAGGGACCAAGGCTGTTTCCAACCTGCCCGCTCCCTGTCCCGCCTCCGATCCCCCGACCCCCCCCCCCCCCCCCCACGCACTCACCTCTTCTTTTAACAATCTCACGGAGCTATCATTAACTATTATTTCGATGCATCCATGGCCAAGCCCTCGTCCTCCGTGTAGGAACTGAACTCAGTGACAGTGTTTTTGTATGGTGTTAGACAGTGTTGGAAAACTTGACGTTTCATGGTATAATGTATACCATGATATTTTGTACTCCAGGATTGTGACTAAGTAAAATAAAATATTTTGTACTCCATCACGATGCAACAAAAACGGTTTTTGGACAAACTCATTTTCCCTCTCTGTTTCAGGACAGAATGAAACCAGAAGGTGCAATAGCTTGAGACTCGCTGCTTCCATCATGAGCCATGTATTGATATCCGCAAGAGCACAAATTTTGCACCCACCAGACTAAGATGTCCAATAGCAAGCAGCGTGTGTTGTCACCTAGGTATACGATAAATCATGTATGTACACGTGAAAAATAAGGTGTGTGAATGCTGAATGGAATCGTCTTTGAACAACGTAGGGAAATGAGAAACGAGTAGTAGAATCGCACCGGTTTGTAGATTAGCAAAGCTCTCACTTCCTATGCCCTACGCAGACTAGCTCAAACTTGAACATGATTTGGCCTAGGATGCAACGGACGGTCATAGAAAACCCCACACTCAGGCACCTACCACAAACGGCCGCCTACTCACGCACGACCACCGTGTCATGGCAATGCGAATAAGAGAATCTCACTCGCAGTTCAGCGTCGGAAGCGTCTCAACTATCCAGATGCTTGCGCTCACCTCCCAGCTCAGGTTGGAGGTTGAACATAGCAAAGCTCTTCAATCGGCTTTCATGATTCGCCTGGTCGTGGCTGACTTGTCAAGAGCATAAATAATCTGCTCGCGCTCATGCCTAGCACAGAGTTGTAAACATTTGGAGGGAAACTGTATAGAAATGGGCATCACGATCATGAAGTACTTCCTTGTACTCATCCAGAGCCGCTCTGTGGCTGGATGTTTGGCCGCTTCTTGGTATCTGGAGTACAAAAATGTAACGGCCGCTGGGGATTTAAACCCAATTAAATTTGTTACTTAAGAGCATGAAATTAAAACCAGTAATTCAGACTTTACAAAAATATCCTTTTAAGTCGAAAAACGCTGCTCTAAATAGCCAAAAAACTGTTCGGAGACAGCCATCTCACTCCATAGCAAAAACGCCAGGACACCAGAGTAACGTGAACCTATAACTTTGGCCCGGCAAATTAAAGAGAGGCGTTTATTAGGACAAAAACGTCAATAAACTGCAAAAAAGTTATCACATTTCGGAATGATATCGGTTAAAGCGCATTAAAGCTCATTAACATGCGCCCGAGTGACGGGCTGGATACCCTCCGCTCGGGTGGGCGGTACATTTGACCCTCCCGCCCTGAGATTTTATAACTAAGAGAGCTTGGTGCGCCAAATTTACAGGGTGTGTTGAACTGTACGTGAACTTACTTAGATAAAATTTTGAGGTTCCTAGGTCATGACCTTCGGGTCAAATGAGGTCAAACAAGATCAAATTCCAGCATGGTCTCCAAAGTGCCCCCAGAACCTAGATAACTGTTTCTAAGCAAAAGTTTGCATGCTCATTTTAGGCCAGTCACCTTGTTTGACCTTTTGAAGGTCATGGTGACCAAAATCACACCAGACTGCTCTGAGTTTTGCACTTGGACAAGCGACAAATATAACCCTAGACAATATGTTCAAATGCAAGGTAGAATGCTCCTAAAACAAAATGTTGGCCTGAGTCATTTTAGGTCAATGACCTAATCTGACCTCTAAGAAGTCCAAAGGTGATATATAATGCGTTTCCTGCTATCAATAAATTCGAAATGAGCACCAGCAACTATCCCATACAGCAAGCCCTAGAGCAATATTACAGGTTGGTTTTGGCCTTGGTCGGACCTTACCTGACCTTAGGTCAACGTAATTTGCTTATTCAATATTTTTGCTGCCTAAGAAAGCATCTCAGAGATGTGTGGTTTCGTCTAACACTCCGTTATTGCATCAGAATGAACGATTCCCTATTAAATGACTTCTCTGAAACCATGGCCTGACTTTGACCTGCCATAAGTCAGCGACCCTACAAGGCAATCTAAATCTGTGATGCCAAACGATCCGCTTTTCAATTGTCTGCAGCTATGCAAAATTTGGCGCATATACACCGCGCCGTTCGGAACCCGTTCTGGAAAAACCTTCGGGGGGAGGGGGTTTAATTTGACCCCCACCCGAGCGCGTGTTCATAGATTATAGTATCCGCCAGTCAGCGGAGCGACTGACTACGATCCCTTCTGGCTGACCTGGACGGGTTTGTCAGGCATTGCACTTACGCTGGCTCGGTGAATCGGTTGAGAGTGCTTCCTGTCTCTTATTCGGCTGGGACGTGCAGGGCCTCGTGCGCTGTCTGGGAGTTGGAAGGTGGAGGGCATAAATGTTTAGCCGTTTTTAAAACCAGTTACTGGTGGAGCGTGAGTAGCGTGGTCGAGGTGGAACGTGAGTAGCGTGATCGTGGTGGAGCATGGGTAGGTGGCCGTCTGTGGCACGTTCATTTGCTTTTTTGTGTGCCATTTTTATCTGGCTGTGCATATCACAGCCACCGTCCATTCTGGATGGTGTATAAGCCCGGTGCGTGACCACCCTACTTTTTGGGGGGTGTTCACGCACCCCCTTTCATAAATTGCAGGCCCATATATATGCACGTGTGTTTTGTTTTAGTGTTTTAAATGTTTTTCTGTTTATGGTTAAGGTGTTTTAAATGAATTTCTGCATAGGAAAAGTGGAACTGTTGTTGAGTAACACCCATTGTACTGTTATCTACTAAAGATAACCTACATACAGTTTAATGACCCGCGTCACCTAGATGATTTTGTGCTCCACTTTACAAAATTTATCCTCAGCTACCAGGAAAATTTTTGGAATTGCCAACACTGGTGTTGAATTCGCAAAAGCTGAAACAAGCATTTATGGTGTACTTAGCGTCATTATTCCGCCAATAGTACTTTCTGGCGTCATGCTGTTGCTCATGATTTTGCTGACATAGGAAAAGAGCAATGATCTCAATGTTCCTGGTCTTCGGGATTACTTGCTGTTGTGTTTTCGTGAATCAGTATGCAGCGTTGGCTTAGACAAATCGAGTGACAATATTGCGACCCTATTTTTTAGCAGTGGCGTGTGCGCCAGTTTCCCCACCTCCAATCTACTCACATTCCATTTAGGTGGGGAATTGGCCGCCAAGAAAGTTGAGTCGTCAACCTTATTGTTATCTGTAGCAAGGAATTAGTGGATGGATTATATTCATTCTGCTCCTTCCGCCCGCTTCCGGCGGTAGGATCCGATCTTTACCTAATACGTTAAATGTCATATTGGCATGCCACGAACTAGGTGGCTACCGTGTACCGGCTTAAAACTAACTGAGAAGTGGCTGCGGAGTGCGGATCCTCTGAGCAAGTGGTACAGTGCGTACCAGGAACCACTGGTGGTGTTGGCGGAGACTGATGCTGAGCAGTTCAGCTATACAGCGTGTGCATACCCAGCTGCTCTCCCCCTCCGCTCCACACGGGGGAGGTGCAGCCGTGCTTATCATTGTTTCGGCCCATTGCATCCCATCGCATCATTTGTTTTTATTTCCAAGGAATGCTCGGTACGGGGCATTTTGATGCGTTATAAGTTACAAAACCTTAAACTATATCGCCCATTCATGCATGCAGCACCCCTTCGCATTTAACACCACTGTTCATTTTTGCGAATTGGCAGCACTCCGACTACGTTGCTGGTGAATCTAGCCAACTAGAACTCCCTGGCTTACTTTGATATATTTCGTCAAGAAAAGTCTCTAGCGACTGGGATACAAATTTGCGCCGCCGCCAGACGTCGGCCGCCCGCCACCTGGTGGCAAGGCCCTGTGACGACGGGGCGGCAGGATAATACCAGAATATGCTAGATTTCAAATTGGCACCGGCACAGTGATCTCATATGCTGCTGTTTATCCATTACTTTTGTACTTTTGCCACTTAAATGAAATTGGTGAACACATAATAGCTGGCTAGGAATTGTCACCGGATATAGAAAATATGTAGATAAGTGTCCTCGATAGCCTAAAACTTTACCTAAATCTGGCAATGTTAAGATTATGGTGTTCCGGCAACAGAACAAAGCTGCACGTCCGTCAAGTTGGCACCACATTCACATTCAGATTCAGGTCCATATTCGGGATTCAGCGGACTCCTCAAATTGCCCTGAAACTTTGCACACAGATGCAGTTTAACCTCCTGAACACAATGAGCACAAAATTTCGGACCGGTACGCCCTATTACCGGATATATATCAATATCAACGATCATGAAAAACAAGGCGGACTCCTTCAATTCCTTCTAAACTCCGTGTGCTGGTAGACATTGACCTCCTGATAACGATAAGTACAAAATCTTGGACCGGTACACCGTATCAAAAAAGTAACAGCTGTTATAATGTCAAGGTCGCGAATGCAACGCGTATCGCATTTCATCAGGCTTAACTCAGTTTCATATTCGAAATTCAGCGCACTCCTCAAATTGGCCTGAAACTTTGCACACAGATGCAGTTGGATCTCCTGAGCACAGTGAGCACAAAATCTCGGACCGGTATTTAGGTAGACCGGTAGCCCTATTACCGGAGATATCACGATATGAAAGATCACAATAGAAAATGCGGACTCCTTCAATCCTTTCCGAAATCCGCGTTTTGGTACATATTAGCCCTCTGATTACGATAGACACAAAATTTTGGACCGGTACACTGTATCAAAAAAGTTATAGTTTTTCAAATGCCGAAGCTGCTTAGGTATGGCGTATATGAGGCATGGATCACGTTTTCTTCATCCTTGACTCATTTTCATATTCCATATTCAGCGGACTCTGCATTCACGACCTTGACATTATAACAGCTATAACTTTTTTGATACAGCGTACCGATCCAAAATTTTGCGTTTATCGTTATCAGGTAAATATCTACAAGCACGCGGAGTTTAGAAAGAATTGAAGGAGTCCGCCTTTATATTGTGATCTTTGATATTTATATATCTCCGGTAATAGGGTGTACCGGTCCGAGATTTTGTGCTCATTGTGTTCAGGATATTAAACTGCATCTGTGTGCAAAGTTTCAGGGCAATTTGAGGAGTCCGCTGAATCCCGAATATGGACCTGAATCTGAATGTGAATGTGGTGCCAACTTGACGGGCGTCAAAACTGCATGGTTCTGCTGGCAGCATACAAGGTGCCCGCCCTTCCTGCCAGGGTGAGAGGTAGGCGACGCTATATAGTCTCAGCATCTGAGTACGTCGTAAAACCCCAGTGACATGACACACATCACATGCAGTATGCAGGGCAGTGCAAGCATTTTTCGCTGCTCATTGCTCGGCAATCTCGGTGGACATTTTCGTAAGAGTAACTACAATAACACTGTCCTGACGTTTATGCAGTCATCTTCCCTAAATTGCGTCCCGAAATAGCTTATAAATAAGCAAAACCTCTAATTTTTGGACCCTGCACCGGTGTTACATTAAAAGTTGTCATGGAAGCAGATGGCACGTGGATGTGCGACTCAGCACGTGCATGATGAAGGTATTCGCATGTTTCTAGCATTGGTCTAATTACAGAAATATGTCTAACGCATTCCATTGGGGCATTCACACTCAAATCTCAAGTATGTCTGGGCCTACCAGCAGATATCGAAGGAATCACACAAAATGCTTCAGTTTGACACTTTAAATTTTGTCTCTAGATGTGCAACTAACCATGTTTGGCACATCAAACCAACTTTGTAAGGCTTCACTGTGCCAGGATCATCTACATCGCGAGTGACCTACAAATTTGCAAGATATTCAGGCCCAATTTTCATGAATTCTTGGCTTTTGCAGGTCAAGGGCATGGGAGGAGGAGGGGTTGAGAATTTTACAGCTTAGGGCTGATCTTCAACATTTCTTTTTGCAGCTTTGTGTTTTGCATTTTATTAAGCGACAAAAACTCCTTAGGCAGTATGTTCCTAAAACAAAATGTTGACTTGGGTCATTTTAGGTCAATGACCTATTTTGACCTCTAAGGGGTGCACAGAAGATCTATAACGCGGCTCCTGCTATCAATAAATCCGACAGGAGCACCAGAAACCATCCCATACAGCAAGCCCTGGAGTAACAAAACAGATTGGTTTTGACCTTGGCGTGACCTTCATACCTGACCTTAGGACAATGTAATTTGCTCATTCAACAGTTGTGTTGCCTAAGAAAACATATCAGAGATGTATGGCTTCATCTAACACTCCATTGTTGGATCAGTTTGAAGGATTCCCTAGAAATTGCCCTTGCTGAAACCATTGCCTGACTTTGACCACCTGCCATAGGTCAGCAAACTTGCAAGGTACATGTAAATCTTTGGTGCCGAACGATCCGCTATTCAACTGTCTACAGTTACACAAAATTTGGCGTGGCTACGCCGCGCCGTTTGGAAACCATTCTGAAAAACCTTTAGGGGGGTTAGTTTGACCCCCCCATCCGAGCGCGTGTTTAGTCTGCACGGGTGTAACGCCAATACTACGCATTTGGGACCATAACTGCACCGGCCCAAAATTGCAAACAACTTAAGGTTAGGTATGGTTACGACGATGCACGGAAGGAGCAGGTCAAAAAATGGCATATGCACTCCTACCTTTTGCAAGCTTATGCGTTTGCTCAAAAGCGACTCGTGCATTGCTATCGCCGACATCATGCGAAATCAGGTCGCATCTGCCTTTCCGGCCCTTCTGCTCATCAACACCCTTAGTGCTGCTCTTAGCACGCGCTCGGATGGGTAGTCAAACTGACCCTTCCCCCCAAAGGTTTTTCTGGAATGACTTCCAGAACGACGCGAACTAGCCGAGCGAAGTTTTGCATAGCTATACACAGTTGAATAGCGGATCGTTGGCGAAGAACCTCACACTTTGGCTTAAATGAGATCATGTAAAGGTCATTACACCCTGTGAATTTGATGTCCCTGGCTCTGTTAATTCCTGAGATCTCAGAGGGGTCAGTCTGACTCCCGAGCGAAGGGTATCCGACCGGCCACTCGGACGCGTGTTAATACTGCATGTAACCGTTGCCGCCTTCTCAGTGGTTGTACACTCAAAAGTTTCCCTTCCACTGAGCTGACCGCTCGTTTATACGTGTCACCGGTTCGAAGTAACCTGCATCTGGATTGCAACTAGAAACGTTCCGTGACAGTAAGGGTAATAATCATCCCTTATGTTGCTGAAAATCGCCCTTATTGGATGTAAAACATGGTATGGGCATAGGGGCTGGTGTTGGAATATTTGACCCGCCACAGCTGTTTTAACCACGGGTATGGCTAGGAGACATACTGGCAAACGTCCTGAGACTTATTTTTATGGGAGAGAACGACTAAGAAGTATTCTAAAACGATTATTAAAAATACGCATTGCGGTGCCCTTTAACGCAAATGGCCTGGGGCATTTCCTTGGTGACGTCACCATGGGAATACCAGGTCTAGTCCCGACTAGGTTCCGAACCCCCCCCCCCCCCCCCTGCCTGGTGGTAGCCGGGCGCGAAGGCGGGGAAGACCTCTGCTCCTTGCAGGGCGCCGCCGTGTCTGTCGCCCGATGCTGGCGCGCTTAGGGTGAAAAGCGGAGGGCGTCATTCTGTCGTCACAGGTTGGTTGGGTAGGTTTGTCGCTAAGTTAGATGGGTGGGTTAATGCTGATATTCTCTCTCCAGATTCTTCGCCTTCCACCATGTAATTTTGTGGGGTTTTATAGCTTTTTTGTCCGAATGAGTTTGGCGAAAGACCTGTTCTGTCGCTGCCGCGTGTCGGGAAGGGTGATGGCGTCTTCTGCCGTGCGCCCATTATTGCCATGCCCTTTGAATGGGGCTATTGTGTTGGGTTTTGCTGCCACATTTGACCCCCAAAATGTTAGTATTCTGAGACGTGTGTGTGCCCAAACGTAATCCTGACTTTATTTTCTGCAATCATTTGACAAAAACTACCTCAATATGACTGGATATCACCTCAGTGAATGACATGTACTGCCCACTAAATGAATGCAAAGAAAACAGACATTATGTTTATGCTGTAGTGGGGCTTTGGCCCCTAGAGTAAATGGAAGTAAAATTAAGATAAGTTTTGCATGGCTCTGCTCATTGGTTCCAAAACAGGAATGGAGAACATGGGATATTGTGTTGATAATAACTATTGCCCCTACCAGCTATGTTGGGAGCATGGAGTTAAGCACAGCAGATTATCTAAACTTATGTCAGTTGATGGGAATATGATCATAAGATGATTTATTTAGACTTGACCATACCATCAGTAGAGAAGATAATAACGTATCAGCATGCACTTAACAAAAGGTGGCATTCATCTTTTAGTGGCCAACAAAGTGGTCAAACATGTATGATATGGCTTCAAACACATGAGTGAATCTGGTCATCCTGCTTTGTATTTTTAATGTATAATTTACTGTAACAACTCTTTAGTATAGCACCTTGCTGTGATGACTGGTGCCCCTGCAGACAGTAGCACTCAACTGATTGGTTTTCATAATGTGACCACTTTATCTCCAGCTCATTCATGGTTTTTTATCACATTGGCTTGCAATGTTCTTGTCAGGAATATGTGATTCATGCAGTTGGTGTTCATAAATGATCCAACCTGATTCACTTATGCACTTAAAACTTTGTTGGTGTACGGTGCACTATGACTTAAGCACAGGAACTTTTTATCTACCTATATGATAAGCTGCAGGAAATGAAGAGAAGGTTGTCATCAACACTTGGTCCTAATATCATGCATGGTCTGCTGTTTGTATGCAATATGATGCACTGTCTGATACCCAGCATGGTATCTCCAGACGAGAAGCACATGTCTGCTGCGTGATTGGTTGCCCTCCGCCAGTCAGTTGTCCTGGGGTTTTGAAAATGGCATCAGCTTCTGAGGTGTTGTGGTCAGTCAGTGGTGTCTCGCAGCTGGATGGATCTCTTGAACCACCTCATCTCTGCAGGGACTCCAGTCTGTGCTGAAATCATGGCAGCCAAGGCCGTCTGCGTACTGCGTGGAGATGTGGTCAGTGGAGTGGTGTACTTTGACCAACCGGTAGGTGCTGGCTGACTGGTGGATGGCTATGTGCACCAACCAACCAGTGGACTGTTATTGGTGGGTGGTCAGAGCAGTGCACTGGCATAGAATCCAAGGCAACAAAATGGCGAAAATAAGTGATGAGGTTTTACCTTACGATGGCAGCAGCTGCAGCAGAGCGCCATTGGGGCTTTCGGATGCCCCCATCCGCTTAGATCAGGTGGCATCGCCTCTGCTTAGATCAGATGGCATCGCCTCCCACCTGGTTCCGAATCGCCGACCGTCATGTGCTGTACCGGACCACCCAGCCGCGGTCGTACTGGCTGAACTTGACCACTGACCAGAGGGTGCATCTCCGCAGGGCTCTGATCAGCCAGTGAAGGTCACTGGTGAGATCAAGGGCCTCACCGCCGGGCAGCACGGCTTCCATGTGCACGAATTCGGAGACAACACCAACGGTACGTTCTGAGCCCAGCTCCCGCGGCGCCGAGCATGGCCGTCCACGTGGCTTCCGACCTGAGAACGCGGTGTTCAGAACTGTGCCTGTGCCGACTGTGGCTTGCCGACGTCCCAGTGGGGCTGGCTCACCGATGATCTCGACATGCGTCGGAAATGCGTCCGTCTTCGTCAAGCTGTCCAACGGTGTCTCATTCATATCACACCGATAGTCGCCCGGGCGCATCAAGTGAGGCGTGACAGCGTCCGCTTTTCCTCGTGGCGCCGGCTAGATGGGTAACCAAAAGATAGGTTCCAAATAAAGCCTATGTAGGCGAAATAAGGACATTTTGGTCAGAACGATGGTGACAGCGGAATGCAAGCAATTTCAAAGACGTGACGAACCCGGTACAAGGACAGTGCATCGCATTGTGGCGAGAGACGTGATAATCATATTTGACAGCGCGGTGAAAAATGAGGTTTTCACTGCTGTGGGAGGAAGTATGTTGCGTTTACGAACTTCGCCAGCTAAGTTGTTTTGAAACTTCGTGGACTGCCAAGTGCCACAAGCTGCCGTTGCTCCTTAGTGAACGGAATTGGCACAAAGCTGAATGAATCACGTCCAAGGGGTATTCTATCTGATTTATCACATCTGTAAGCTGTGCCATTTTTACTGCTGCCAATAATTCAAGGGGCGTTTGCGCATTGGCCCATCACCGAGGTTTTGGAGATTATCTGAGGACCAAGGTTTTCATTGTCTGAGGAACTCATGTAGCGGGTGTTTAAACGGTCTATCGCATTAAAACGTGTGCAGAGGGCGAGCAGATACCGAAGCGCTTTTTTCTTGACGGTCGCTCAAAGAGAGGATGGGTCAGCCGGGGACGCCGGATCGGCACCCGTCAGGTGTCGCTGTTGGAAGTGCAGCTGTGTTGAGGCCTCAGACGGCTATTGGGCCTGTACTGGTGGAGCTGCTGGTGGGCGCCATATCTGCGGTACATATATGACTTAGAACTGATATAGGACGGAAGATAGGTTAATTTTGTGGGACACGAGATTCGAAGATTTGTGGTTATGTGAAGGGTTCCCAAATGTCAGCAACATTGTCATTAGATTGAAGCAGTCAATCTCCGCAGTGCTTTTTCATGTTTTCGTGCTTACACTGAAACAGCAGAGGTGATGGCACAGGCCAAAATGCACCAGCACACAAACATCAAACATGCACACGAAGACAAATGGGGATGAAATATCATGATCGCCTGAACACGTCATTCAGCGGTCGACAGGTGGAGGTAACCGTGTCCGACCGCGTCGAAACTCATCACGACGATGTGATGTAAATATGGGCCAAACCAGAGGCCCATGACTCTTCAGAATGATGGCTCGCAGCTCTGTGTCAAGGACGCGGGATTGGACGGAAAACGCAGTCGCCAACTTGTAGCATGCTGGACGGATCAGATGTCTGTCCGGACGTCTCCCTGACCGCAGAGCGTCCTACGGCTGCCAGAGCGGTCAGTTGGTCAGGACGCGGCTGCCAGAGCGGACAGTTGGTCAGGACGCGGCTGTCAGAGCGGTCAGTTGGTCAGGGCACGGCTGCCAGAGCGGTCGGTGGGTCAGGAAGCGGCTGCCAGAGCGGTCAGTTGGTCAGGACGCGGCTGCCATAGCGGTCAGTTGGTCAGGACGCGGCTGCCAGAGCGGTCGGTTGGTCAGGACGCGACTACCAGAGTGGTCAGTTGGTCAGGACGCGGCTGCCAGAGCGGTCAGTTGGTCAGGACGCGTATATTGCGCGCCTTCCTAAGCGGCGTATAGTGGGCGGGGGTAGGGGGTGCACTGGGATACGCACTGCTCATCCCGCATCTTTTTGTGACATTGATAAGCACGCAGGTAAATGTTGACAGCTTAACAATTTTGGTGAACGCGTAAAAATAACTAGATTGTAAACGTGTATTGGAAACATGCGACGGTCTTTTGCGCCACGTAATAAATGCCGCACGCCTGCAGCGCGCTGCGAGTATTTTTCGGTGAAAAGTTTGGGACCCCCTCCCCCTGGCCTTTTTCGACATCGTGCATGCACCCCGGTTGAATGAAATGTCTACGTTACTCGAGATGTTCTCCGAGATCGATGTCTGATGCCCTCCTTCGTGGACACGTCTCGCTATGTCACGGCTGTTCAATTGAAGGTCGTGTGGCGGACGACAGGCGGCCGGTCGGCCTCTGTCTGGGCCGTGATGGTGCTGGCCCTGGCGCGCCAAGGTCGCGGCCCGGCCGGACGCCTGGCTCGGCAGCGGCCGGGCCTCAGCGCCGCCGCAGTGCCCGTCCGCTCCCGGAGCCGCTGGGAGTAGCTGAGGCAGAGAGGAACACAACGAAACGTGGCCGAAATAAGGTTGCTATATGTGCATATATATACTTATATGTATATATGTATATATGTATATATATATATATATATATATATATATATATATATATATGGGCAGGATTTAAGGCATTAGTAATAGCCTTATTCCCCGGGGGGAAAAAACAGGAGAATGGAGATATAGATGAGTTGATATTTCGGCAACATGCCTATATCGAAACGAATGGGAAAAGTAAATTCTAAATTGTCTGTGAATCATCGTACTTGGATTTTTTTCACAGTGGACCACAATTTTTACAGGACGCCAACATTCAGGGAATTAAACAATGAACAAATGCCAGCCATTACTACGATTCAGTGCATATCTAACCAAGAATCAGAATACGCGAAAAATACGTGTACATGCAAACGAATTCAAGTGAACGGGCATCACGCATCACACTTCATTCAAATATGCAGGCGAGTTAAAGTAAACAGGTTCCACGCATCACACATCAATAAGACATACAAACGATTCCAATTAAGCAAGCAGCGTGCATCGCGCGTCAGGTACCAATTACACATGTAAACGATTTTAAGCTAGCACAGATCACGCATCCAGGGTTATAACACGTTTGCATAATCGGCAATGACTTCAAATATACCCAGTACCCTGTACGTCAAAGCTTGGTTGCCGACTTTTTATAGAGTGGTCCCGTGCTCCAAATAACTTTGAGCTTTAAAACGGGCATAGGGTCTATGCCTCCCTGGATTTTAGCCTGACGAATTGGATGGACTCCCCGACATAGACCATGTCCCTCCCTCGTTTTTCACACAGTTTACACTTAATTTTTCGTAAACCACGCTTTTTCGCGTGCAAACCCCTTATAACCCAGGCTTCCATAAATTACATATATTACCACCCAGGTGCTTAGGCTTCTAGATAGCAGATTTGACCAGACTTCTTATCTGTTTGCAGGATTTGGCAAATGAAAGCCGATGTGGCTCGAATCAAGCCAACCAATGTGTGGTTAGGTAGTTGTGCATTATGCATGCGTTTGGTACAGCACAGATTGTGTTACGTCATATGTTCATAACATGACGACACATAGGTAGTGTCAAAAACAAAATCTGCTTGCGAATGCGAGGATTCGTGATATGCGTGAAGGAAACGGCTCTGGTCACTGCTGCAGGTCCCGCGACACTAAAGACAACGGCTGCGTCGGAACGGCCACCTCGCAACATTTTGTGGATGGCGCTGTACGGTCCGTCGTGGACTCAAGTTTAGCATTTATTTCTAGTTTGTTTTATGTCTTTTGTGTTCCTGCCGTTTTTGTTGTCGTTTTTTTTTTTTTTGCTGCTGACACTTTCGGATAGCAGCAGTAAGTGCAAGCGTGTATTATGTAATAGATGCATCGGATATATTGTTGGTGGTATGACGTCATAGCAGCGCCCGCCCCACGCACCGGCATGGTCCCAGGGTTGTAGCGCAGCCTTCATAAGTTGGTATTGTACGCGACGGGCCGAACCTTCTACTGGTCAGTGCCGACTTCACAGTCCTGCGGCACTGGTTGGGGCCGACAATATATGTCCAGGGAATAAAGTTGCCACACGCCGAAACCAAATGTTCCGATATCATGGACCAGTTAACGAGTTGCTTCAGAAGTGCCCACGCGTTACTGTATGTTGTATCTCACATCACGTCGGCCGGCTGATTGGGTAAGTAAGCCTTTATTATACAACAGCGTTCTTGGGTTCGATTTTTGTGCTCCCGGTGTCAGTTTTGTGCTCCCGGTGTCAGTTTTGTGCTCCCTGTGTCAGTTTTGTTCGCCCGCCGCCGTGTGTGTTGTGCAGAGTGGACCAGCACGCTCTGGCACACCCGTCCCCTACCCCCCACCTGTCCCGAAGGGCCGGGGCCTGCGAGCCGCTCGCCCACCTACCACCGGCCCGCCCCTGCCGCCAGGCTGCACCAGCGCCGGGCCGCACTACAACCCGTACGGCAAGACCCACGGCGGCCCGGCTGACGAGGTGCGTCACGTCGGTGACCTGGGCAACGTGACGGCCGGCGCCGACGGCGTCGCCAAGGTGGACATGAGCGACAAGCTCATCTCTCTGTCTGGCCCGCTGAGCATCATCGGACGCACGCTGGTGGTGAGTGGCGACACAAGCGGCGCGCCGGCGGCGAGCTGCTGAGGCGGCGGCCAGCTGCCAACGGATTTTTTTGACAACCGATGTAGTGCTGCCGTGTTAGAAATAGGTATGCATCTCAAGTTATTTGGTGCTGTTCGTTTTCAAAGTAACTTGGTTATGTAACAGAAACCAGTTGTTGATAGAGCACACTAGAAACCACTTCTTTTTTAAACATGAGATAGAGGCGCTCATCGCGTACACTGATAGACGTTCGCTGTGCTGTGGGACTTATACTTTGAGATGGTAGCGCGAGCACCGATTCTCCCAGCATTCGCATTTATACCAGTTTTGTTTCTCCGTTTTATGACTTCCGCTTCTGTCATCATATGCTGAGTGTATCAGGTCAATCTGACACACACTTAAGGTGTCTTCATGTATGACTGTGATGCGCATTACTTTCCCGTGATCACTTTCTTTCATTCCATTCGGGAGAGAAATGCGGCAGCGCGAGTAGTGACTTTTGGTATATGGTTGGTGGCATTTACTTAATATTTAAAAACCAAAAATGAAAATTTTTGAACTGCTTGATTTTGTGACACTTTTTGGACGGGCAGCTGGTTCATCTTGGTCTTTGGACTGGACATTAGACAGCAATGTCCAGAAAACAGCCCCTCTGGCCCTGGTGTGGCACTCGCAGCTGATGAGGGTGTTTGTGAGGCCCGGTGCTCGTCGGCCGTGGCGGCGCTGCCCGCTGCCCTTCCATCCCACACCACGAGTGAGACGCGCCGCTGTGCTGATCGGTCACAGCGTCAGTGTCCCGCGCGAGCCACCCGCACGTGACGTGGCGGTAAGCTCAGCGCGCTGATACGCTATCGAGCGCGCCAGAGCTGCGCCCACGGCGCGATTCGGCCCGAGTCACCTGCCCGCGAGCGGATCGGCCGGGGCTGACGCGGCCCCTGCCGCTGGAGTCTGCATGCCAATCGCCCGCAAGTGTGCCGAACGGCGGGCGCCGCCACCTGCCGGCCGGAAATGGTGCAATACTCCGCAGACGGACGAACAAACATGCTTCCGTGAGCACGGCGGCGGCCGCGCGACCTTCACGACCGACCAGCTCAGGTGGCATGACGGGGCAGGGATGCGACTGAGGACGGAGGCGTCATCGTCTGACCCGAGGCGACCCATGCCACATAGGTACACCTGACCCGAGGTGGCTCATGCCACAGGGGATCAGCTGACCCGAGGCGACCCATGCCGCATAGCTACACCTGACCCGAGGCGGCTCATGCCACAGAGGATCAGCTGACCCGAGGCGACTCATGCCGCATAGCTACACCTGCCCGAGGCGACCCATGCCACATAGCTACACCTGACCCGAGGGGACCCATGCCACAGAGGATCAGCTGACCCGAGGCGACCCATGCCACATAGCTACACCTGACCCGAGGCGGCTCATGCCACAGAGGATCAGCTGACCCGAGGCGACCCAGGCCGCATAGCCACACCTGACCCGAGGCGACCCATGCCACATAGCTGCACCTGACCCGAGGCGACCCATGCCACAGAGGATCAGCTGACCCGAGGCGACCCATGCCGCATAGCCACACCTGACCCGAGGCGACCCATGCCACAGAGCCACGCCTGACCCGAGGGTACCCCTGCCATACAGCCACACCTGACCCGAGGCGACCCATGTCATATAGCTACACCTGACCCGAGGCGACCCATGCCACAGAGGATCAGCTGACCCGAGGCAACCCATGCCACAGAGGATCAGCTGACGCGAGGCGATCCATGCCGCATAGCCACACCTGACCCGAGGGGACCCCTGCCACAGAGGATCAGCTGACCCGAGGCGACCCATGCCACAGACCCACGCCTGACCTGAGGGGACCCCTGCCATACAGCCACACCTGACCCGAGGCGGCTCATGTCACAGAGCCACACCTGACCCGAGGCGACCTCTTCCGCAGTGCCACGCCGACCTGGATGACCTCGGTAAGGGTGGCCACGAGCTAAGCAGCACCACGGGCAACGCCGGCGCCCGCGTCGCCTGCGGCGTCATCGGCATCGCTAAGCTGTGATGGTGACTTCGTGACGTCAGCACGGCCTCGGCCAATCACCGGCGTCCGGTTCCGTTGGTGAAAAGGCACTCCATTTGTAACCGTAGCCCTGTGATGCAGCGCGCGTAAGACCCGCACGCTTTTGTTGTACGTTTTCGGTTCTTTTTTTGAGATTGTGTAACCGGGATGCCGATCATTTAGTCATTTGAGATGGCAGGGGCTTCGTCTAGAAAGCGCAAGTCTTGTAACCAGTCGTTTCTAAGCGCAATATACGTACGCCAGCGCAGCACTGTTGCAGTGACAACGCTGCTTCCCATTCGTTGACCGTTGTGATCACGCAGGTGGAGTCAAACGCCAGAATGGCGCAAGACTACTGAGACCTTCGAACCTCCCCTACATGTGTACACTTCCCGGGTTGGGCGCGTCGTTCCCAGCCTGCGGGGGTTGTTTGTCGTGGATGGGCCCGGCCTGGCGGGAGCGGCAGTGGAGCTGGCGCTGGTCCCGCTCCTCTGCCGGCCCACGTGGTCGGGGCCGGGGGCAGCCGTCCCGCCGGGCCTCCGTGCGCTCAAGGGCGATAACGCAGCGGCCGTTGCCGACCTTCGACCAATTGATCGCATTGGGCTCGGAGCCGCGAACGAGAGGCGCGGGGCCGTGGCAGCCGCGGCGTGTGTGGAGGCCGGCGCGCGGTCCGCAGCCGACGCACGCGCCTGAGCACGCAGGTGGGCGGCGGGATGCGTCCACGGCTCACGTGCGACGATAGCACCAGCCGCCCGGCTGCTACGTAGTGGACATCGTTAAATAGACGCTGCCCCCGCCCGCACGGCGACTGGACAGATCTATGGGTTACACCTACGGGATGGAGTTGGAAAAGCATGCATTCTACATACCTGATGAACACTGGGCCTATACTTGGTCTGTTATATGCACATACACGTATATATATATATATATATATATATATATATATATATATATATATATTAAAGATGGTTCGCACAAAATTACTCATATCTTCATCACTCCTTCTATTCTAACGTTTCGAGATCACAAGAAGATCTTGATTGCGCAAGAAATAAATTTTGAGCTTTAAAGGATGAAAAATTGTGCGCTACTGTTGGAAAACATCTTTTGGAACGGAGCACATAAATGAAGCATAACTAATTGAAGTAAGACGGAATCCTACTTTCATTTTCACACATGTAAGAAACACTCCTCATGGGAACACCACAAAGACACCATGGGAACACTATTGCCACAATCACATCAGAAGTGTTCACCGCCCACCACCTAGTAGTTCAGGAGTTCTGCAAGAATTTGTCTGTCTGTTTAAGGCCGGAGAGAGTTCGTTAATGAAAATGTTTTCCCAAACTTGAAGGTGTCTTCTGTCACTGCACGTCTGTAAAATGTCAGTGCTGTCTGTCATTTGTTGCCGTGTCAATGTCATGTCGTTTTCCCGTCGCATGTGGTCCAGAGGTGCCCCGTCACGTAAGTGCATTGTCAGGCGTCGTGAGAGTGTCGTGGTCACACCAATGTAGTGTATGGAACGAAGTTTGCAGCCTTCGATGTTACATTGGAATTGATACACTACATTGGTGCATTTTAGTTTGTCGGGTTTGTCTGGGCTGTTTCTCACAAGAAAGTTCGATATTTCCTTATTACAATAGTAAATGACGATGTCTATTTTGTGGTCGTTTTTGCCTTTAACATGTCGAGAGATAATTTCCCGTAAAGCTTGTTTGTGGGCAGATGTCATTTGACTTTAATAATACAGTTTGACGGTTGGTTGGATGTCTTGCCTTGGTTTGCCGTCAAAGTGTCTTGTCATATGTCGTTGTGTGTCGTTTTCAACGTCAGAATTTGAAAAACCGTTGTTCACCAAGTTCTGTCTGATTCTTATCAATTCTGAATGTAGTCCTGTCCAATCAGAGCAGTGCTTAAATGCTCGTCTAATGAAGGACCTTATTACGCTTATTTTGTAGCGTCGAGGACACTCACTGTCAGCATTTGCTGAATGATGATGTCGTCTTTTTCTCGAAGTTCCTTTGCCGCCGTCCGGAGTTCTTGTGTGAATATCTTGCTCCTATCATTTTCACGCTTTTTCGTGCTCTCTCCCAGTAAGCTGCTCTTTAGATCCTTGTCCACGGCAACCTTGTCCTCTTTTTCAAATTAAGGGCATCGTGGTAAAGAACGTCTAGTTCTACGTTCTTCTTAAGTTTGTCATATTTCGTCAACACATGGCAATTAAGTCCAGGATTAAGCACCTTTGTTTGTTCCTCAGTAAGATCATGTTGAGATAAATTGATGTAGCCGTCGGCAGTTTCCGGTAATACTATATGTGGAAATGATAGGAGCAAGATATTCGCACAATGTCATATTTCGGCAACACATGGCAATTAAGTCCAGGATTAAGCACCTTTTTTGTTCCTCAGTAGGATCATGTTGAGATAAATTGATGTAGCCGTCGGCAGTTTCCGGTAATACTGTATGTGGAAATGATAGGAGCAAGATATTCGCACAAGAACTCCGGACAGCGGCAAAAGAACTTCGAGAAAAAGACATCATCATTCGGCGAACGGACAAATCATCACTCTACGTAATATTTGACAAAAAGGAATATCATGAGAAATTAAACTGCATCTTGGACAACGACAAGAAATTCCGGCGCATCAAACTAATCACTGCTGCCAACGCCGCTGTTGATGGCATACACTTTTCCAAGATAACGGATGAATTTGCGCTTGGTTATGCTCATGGGCCTGTGAAAACTCACAAAAACGGCAACCCCCTTCGTCCAATAATTTCACAGATCCCTTCACCAACCTATAGAATTGCAAAACGTCTTAATGGTCTTCTGTCCCCATATCTTCCCATGTCATACAGCTTATCATCAACGGATGAGTTTATTGATATAGTGCGATCTCGTCAACCAAGGGCCTACTAGCCTCTCGAGATGTTGAAAACCTATTTACAAACGTGCCCATTGAAAGAACCATGGCCATCATCCTTGACCGCGTCTACAATCATCCTGAAATTCCTCCGCTCAAAATATAAAGGCGCCTTCATGAACAATTACTTAAAAAGCCTGTACGTTGGAAGTTCCTTTCCGCGGGCCTGATGACCGAATGTATTGCCAAATTGAGGGTGTTGCGACGGGCTCATCTCTAGGACCCCTAGTCGTTAATTTCTTTATGGGACACGTAGAAGCCGACATACTACAAAATGACGACATAAGACCGGACATTTACTGCCGCTATGTGGACGATATCTTTGTGAAAGTTAGGGACGTTGGCCAATTAGGACATCTCAAAAACGCCTGAAGAACGGTCTGGCTTAAAATTCACAACAGAGCTAAGTGTGCAAAACATAGTACCCTTTCATGACGTGGCTGTCGATGGACAAGGACAACGATTCAAAACGACTGTATACCGAAAACAGACTAACAATGGACGGTGCTCAAATGCTGACAGTGAGTGTCCTCGACGCTACAAAATAAGCGTAATAAGGTCCTTCATTAGACGAGCATTTAAGCACTGCTCTGATTGGACAGGACTACATTCAGAATTGATAAGAATCAGACAGAACTTGGTGAACAACGGTTTTTCAAATTCTGACGTTGAAAACGAGACACGACATATGACAAGACACTTTGACGGCAAACCAAGGCAGTACATCCAACCAACCGTCAAACTGTATTATGAGAGTCAAATGACATCTGCCCACAAATAAGACGAAAAAGCTTTACGAGAAATTATCTCTCGACATGTTAAAGGCAAAAAGACCACAAAATAGACATCGTCATTTACTATTGTAATAAGAAAATATCGAACTTTCTTATGAGAAACAGCCCAGACAAACCCGACAAACTAAAATACAGCAATGTAGTGTATCAATTCCAATGTAACATCGAAGGCTGCAAACTTCGTTCCATACACTACATTGGTGTGACCACGACACTCTCACGACGCCTGACAATGCACTTACGTGACGGGGCACCTCTGGATCGCATGCGACGGGAAAACGACATGACATTGACACGACAACAACTGACAGACAGCACTGACATTTTACAGACGTGCAGTGACAGAAGACACCTTCAAGTTTGGGAAAGCATATTCATTAACGAACTCTCTCCGGCCTTAAACAGACAGACAAATTCTTGCAGAACTCCTGAACTACTAGGTGGTCGGCGGTGAACGCTTCTGATGTGATTGTGGCAATAGTGTTCCCATTGTGTCTTTGTGGTGTTCCCATGAGGAGTGTTTCTTACATGTATGAAAATGAAAGTAGGATTCCGTCTTACTACAATTAGTTATGCTTCATTTATGTTCTCCGTTCCAAAAGACGTTTTCCAACAGTAGTGCACAATTTTCCATCCTTTAAAACTCAACTTATTTCTTGTGCAATTTAGTCCTCTCCGACGATGAGATAGGATCTCGAAACGTTGGAATGGAAGGAGTGATGAATATATGAGTAAATATATATATATATATATATATATATATATATATATATATATATGTATATATATATATGCGTGTATATATATATATACGCATGTGTATGTGGGTCGCAGATTGGGCATAAAATATGCAGATACGTATAGATACCTGATGCAATCCCAAACATGTCTCATGTGGTGCTTTAGTCGCCACATATTGTGGCCTGCCTATGCCTGCAGATGTTTGCGTTGTTGAGACAGGCCAGCTGAATTAGCCCTTGATCTGTTTCTCAGCCCGTCCGCGTGCGCTCGTGTTTCGCACACGATGGAGGCTCCGCTTCACATTTGATGGGGTTTTTAACGTGCCGCAACCGGCCTTCCGAAGGAAAAACACCGGCCGGTCGTTGGGCTAAGGGACAAACATGTTTTTGTCGGCATCGACCTTCGCTGTTTACGCACCTGAACGCCAGTGTTACCTGCATTCACATCACAGTGAGCCGCCCGCACGCTGTGGGAGTGCAGACACGTGGCGTCAGCAAAGCGCGCCTCCAGGCGATGAAGAGCGCCAACGAAATAGCAGCATCCTCAGACGGCTCGCAGGTTTCAGTGCTGGACTCAGGAGTCAGTAACCCTGGAGTTGACCCGCCGAGCTGCCAGTGGGCTTTTCACACGGGCGCCGAGCGCGCCAGCGGTCGTGTCTGGGCTGATGGCCGACCTGCCATAGACAGCTGGGGCGGAATGTCTGGAGTGATGGCGGGAGGCGACTGGTGAATGGCTGATAACTGATGACTGATGATGATGATGGCTGATGATGACTGATGACGGGTCGGGAGTGGTCGAGAAGATAGAAGAAGAGCTGTGCCTCTGTGTCGGGATGTGATCAGGATGCCGTGCGCTGGCTTTGCCCTAAGCTTGGTTTCGACGCAATCTGCGCAGGACGGTGACGTCACTGGTGCCGGGACTTCAATGCGGCGCGTCCGCTGGTCGTCAGCGTAACGCTGCGGGACGGCTGAAACATCGGATATCTTCGTGCAGATGGGGAACAAACTGTTAGCGAAAGGTCCAAATGGCCAGCGAGTCGATAACATAGAATTTCATGGCGAGCATGGTGGGTGGGCTTCGCAAACCTGTGCCGCCAACCACTAAAATGCAGTGGCATGATGAACGCATACACACGGAAATTACATGGGAAGGGACGGCTGGAACAATGGACTATATTCATATCGATCACGAACAAATTATGCGCGGCAAGTGCGAGCCAACCGCGCAGAATTCAATGTCGAATATGATGACGTGATTTGTAAGCTTATGCAGTCAACATTTACACTGAAATAAGCGTGGAAATTGAAAACGCTCACGCGAGAATTGGTACAGAGGGGGTCAGCTGGAATATCATACTGTCTTTGTAATGATTATAAGCAAACTGGGGTAAGTACATATGACCAAGAGGCCGGATGCGAATACTTAAATGGGGAGTAGGATGGAGTGCTGCTCGCAAGTTTATACGCCTAGCGGTTAAAATGTAACCGTAAAAGCGAAAACGTGCACGCGCGGACTGTTGAAGAAAGTTAGGCTGATCTTTGGGCTACCTTCTTAGTTCTTATCCATAACAAATGGATTGTTTCTATCCGCGAACCGATCAGGTGGAAGTAAATGGGAAACATGCATGCATGCGCTTTGCGAGGTTATATTCAGGAAAGCCTCTAAAATTCAACCAGCGTGGGAAGTGAAAGCGCTTAAATGGAGACGCGGATGCCAGGGAGGGAGCATGTGGCCCCAGTGTTCTTATCATTTAGCATTGACGGCGACTGAAAAGAAGTAACCATGATAGCTGCACCCCCGTCCCGCTCCAACTTAGGGAAGCTTGCGTTATATATGCGTCTTTGTGGGAACCGACTAGCATTGTAAGCTGAGCGTTGGTCGTGCTTTTGTTTGAAGCACAGGGTCATGGGGGAGCTGCACTAAAAAAGAAGGGGTCATCTTTTGTTAAGAGGCACACATGTTGTCAAGGAAGGTTGAACAAGTGGCGACCGACGCCGCAGCAGCCGTGAACCAGGTTCACATGGGCGTGCAAGCTACCGATGAGACTTCGTGCACATGACAGTCCGTGTGTACGTATCGTCGCAGCTTTTGAATGGCCGTGGCCAAATAAAGGTTATGATTAGAGGTGGAGTAAATGTAGATTAGAACGCACTGCCACCCGTATGAAATGCACCGATATTCATTGGCTGTACATTTAACGTTGTGCCAGCTGGAAAGAAGATACCCTACCGAAACGCAAACTTGTCTTCCTTGCCTAGCTACCTAGGAGGAAAAACGTCTCCTTCGTAAACCGGCGCTTATCTGGTACAAAATTTACGATTCAGTTTATGTAGCAGTGTTTTCCACTACGTACATCATTTGCCGAAAATGCATCTGGCACACCTAGAGCAAACAATTGACTGCGGCAGACAACAGACTCGCCACGGTCGCCACCCATTTGCACCGCCGGCGGCCGCACGCCCAGCGGGTGCGAAGAGTAGGACGCATCAGGCCGAAGTGCATTGTAATAATGACTTGCCACTTACATCAACATGTTCGTCGTTCAAGGGAGCACTCCACATTTGTGTGGTGATTTTAACTGAGATAGCCATGTTGAAGATGACTCGGCGCGCTCCACAGCCATGCCCAGTTCACAGCCAGACTTAAAGCCAGGCTGGGCTCAAGCCAGGCTCTTGGCTCTTGTCTGTGAGCTTCACGCCCGCGAACTTGTGAAGACAAGTTGAAAGTCACAATTTGAAGGCCGAAGTTTTGAAGGACCATTTGAAGGCCATGCACTCATGGTGTTTACAAGCCTCGCGCAAATACCGCCACCTTGTTAATCATGTAGTGCTTAAGACCCAGAAGAACACGATCATCGAGTTATTCGTGTTTAACATACGTCAGTACAACTCGTGGCACCCGCGGTCCTCAGATGGTCTTCCACCATTTTGATGCGGTGAGAACAAGTTTCGATCACGAAGCCCGTTTTATGCTACATAACGCAGGCATTGGGGTACTGGTACGAATTACCACGGAAGCAAGGTTGGGAAGCGAATAACTTAAAGGAAATTCTCCACATTTAAAGGTTCTGGAGCAAGCACCAGATTATATACTTTTTACTGGAAAAGATTGCTTTAGACAGCACAATCTCTCTGCTTAATATATATGGTCTTCGATGCGTCTACGTATGATTGCGTTGCCGTACCTTGCATAACACTGATTAAGAGCCAATTGCCGGCCGTTATATCTGGAAATCGTGCCCACAAACGCCAGATGTGGACGACCCGACACCTATGTTTTTTAATTGTCGAGCCGTTTTAATTGTCGACTTGATCGCCACATGGCCAATGGAATGGCGAGCTTTGGGCTACGTTATCGCGGCGTTACGGATGCCTGGGTGACTTCGAAATAGTCTGCGCGATGAAGTATGGGTATCTTCGCGGGAGTGTAGCTCGGAAATTTGAGAGGTTTGGGTCTTAGGAAGTGGAGGGCTGTGAAATGCAGCGAATGGTTTTCAAGATGGTTGCTGCAGCTCGAACTCTCATACAAATGTAAAGCACTCCCTTTAACACGCGTTCGGGTGGAGGGTCAGTTTGACCCCCAAAGGCCGCGCCAAGTTTTACGCATGTAAGACTACTGAATGGCGGATCGTCTGACATCACACATTGATATGTATCTTGCATGGTCAGTGACCTACAGCAGGGCAAAATCAAGCCATGGATTCGGCGAATCTAGGGGATCGATTAATATGATGCAACTGCGGAGCAATAGACGAAAGCATACCTCTCTGTAATATTTTCCTAGCCAGTACAACAATTGAAATAACAAATTTCGTTGATACACGGCCCGATCTAGGCCAAAACCAAACTGTTTTATTACCCTAGAGCTCACTGCATGGGCACTTCCTGGTGCTTATTTTGATTTTATTGATGACAGAAACCACCTTTCATATATATATATATATATATATATATATATATATATATATATATATATATATATATATATATATATATATATACTGACGTAGTGACCATATATATATATATATATATATATATATATATATATATATATATCCTTCCTCCTTCCATAGCCCTCTTTGAGGTCAGAATAGCCCACCGAATTAAAATGACCCGGGTCAATATTTTGTTTTTACGAGCATGCTGCCCATCGTAATCCTTGACGTTTATTCAAATGTAAAAATAAAAGGACTTGTATGATTTTGGCCACGATCTTTGAAAGTCACACAAGGTCACCAACCCTAAATGAGCACCAGTGACCAGTTTCTTGGGACGGGTATCTAGCTTCATTGCGGCTGCATGGGAAGGTCTGGGATCATTTTGGCCACCAAGCTGGAATTTGACCTTGTTTAACCTTATTGGCCCCATAGGTCATTACCTAGAAGCCACAAGTTTAGATACAAGTGAGTTCACGTACAGGCAGATACACCGTGAGTTCGATGGACCTAGCTTTCTTATTTTCTTAAATCTCAGAGGGTTCGAATTGACCCCTCCCTCCCACCCGAGCGAAGGGCGTTTAGTCGGCCAACCGGGTGCGTGCTAAGAAAAGCGCCATAACCGATCATTAGAACACAATAAAATAATGCCAAACCACAGCCAAAACAATGCCAAACGCGCCACTCCTCGCCGCGTTGAAGTATTACAAGTGAGTCAGCCCCTCCCCTACAACGACGAACCTGACACCGCTGACAGCGACACTACCATCATTCAAACGCTTAGTGACATAATGAGGAGCTCAGTTACTAAATAGTAAAATTGTGTTGTCTTAGAGCAGTCTTTTGCACTATCAACAGTTGCAAAAGAGCTTATTTCGTCATATCTAGTGCTGGCCTCAATATCTTCCAGTGTGGAGCCTTCCCTTTACATTTCACGCAATCAGCTCGCATCTTAATAGCTTATCGCACAGGCTTGCCAAGCACTCATCAGATTCGCCGCAAAATCCCACTCAATCGGCTCGCTCGTAATATGCACCTTCCACTGGCACCTGTTCCGTTATATGTCGAATATTTGGATGTTTCGGTTGCCCTTCGGCCTTACGTCCGGCGTCCAGCGGCTCACCGCGCGTCGAGGTCCCTGCACCATTGACGTCACGCCAACGTTAAACGAAAGTGAGGCGAGAATCATTGGACGCTCAATGCCCTATCTGGCCTTGGGCGTGATGGGTCAGGGCTTAGCTTCTGCCTGAGTCGTTCTCCAGCATCCTTGCTGCTGGGGCGTTCGGTCGCTAATGACCTCACTAGTTAATCGATGCACATACCGAAAACGTCGGTATGACCATGCTCTAGAATAAACAGAACTCACCAACTCAGTCCGATTTAAACTCAACAATCTCACCCTTTTTCAACGAAAACGCCGAGGACCGTTAGGCACCGAGCGCTTTGGTACCCGATGTTGCATGTGCGAGGAGCGCGGCGCGCGAGGCGTACAGAGCAGCATTGAGGCGGGGACGAAGCACGCAACCGTAGTTCAGCGCCCGTCTGTGCGACGGGAAGCGAAAACTGCGTGCCAGTCGAACGGCACGAAGCTGTACGTGCAGCCACCAAGCAGTGCTGGGACGCGCTGCCACGGTTATAACTGACCCGGAGCGGCTGCAGCTCCTGTTACGGACGTGGGACAGGCGTCCCACTCGTCCGAGCATAGGGAAGGTGGGCTGTCCCGCCAGTCAGGTGAAATTCGCTGGCGAACGGAGGGCCGCGTCCCGCCGACAGATGGCTAGTTACCCACTGGGGTCACGCCCCTGGTCACACAAACACACACAAACGTGGTGTAAATCGGTTGTTCCAGTTACAAACTCGGGTATGAATCGCATCGTGTCATATGACGCCCATAGTATACATCAACAGCCGAGCTTACATTCCCCATGCCACAAGCACCCCGCGTAGCATGTTTTCAACTCACGAACATGCCTCCAAACATCCGAACGACAGGGGGAGGGTGAGCATCATAGCACTGCCAGGTTCACCTGACAATAAATATTCTCTCAGAAAAATTATAACCATGGCATACGGAACCTGTACAGCCCCCAAGGACATGGCATACGCATAACACGGGCCTACAAGTCGGCTACATGTACATCTTCAAGAGTCTGTCATACGGTCCAGGCTCCGCACATAACCGCGTCATGCTCCAGTGCGTCAACACAGACGCAGCGGAACGACCGCCCCTATACAAGGCGATCGTCTGGGTACACCGGCGTGCGTCCGTACGCAGAGGCGGCGCGCAGAGTACTATCGCGTTAGCAGAGTGGCCGCGCGTGCCCGAGCTGGCGCCGGTGGCGGCCGGGCCGCGCCGCTCACACGTCCACCACGCCTCCGTCCGGCTCCGCGCCGATCGGGGGCAGCGTCGAGAGGCGACCGCGCCGCGAGCGCAGCTCAAAGATCTTCTGGATACTCTTGCGGAAGCAGGTGAAGTTGTAGTCGATCAGCCCTGTGCGGAGGGGGGTGGGCACGTCAACACGCGACGACGCTGTACCCAACGACTGGTACGGCACCTCTCCGGGTTCAATGCTGCGGAACGAAACAACATACCACAGCAAGGCGTCCCACATTAGGGGTCAAATCATAGCTGGCGGTCTGTATAGCTTTGCACTGATTGTGGCTTAACCACATTCGTCTATTTCTCAGCCTCGATCTTACTCGGTTTCGGTCCGCCTCCTATTCGAAACCTTTATGCCGTAGTTTTGTTTCTGAACGTCCCTGGAATATGGCGCAGGCCCGGTCCGCAGCCAGACAGCCAGCGTCCGGTACCTTGCTTGCGGAAGTTGTCCTCTCGCACGATACAGACAAGCGCCAGGAAGCGGTTGACCTCTCGCAGATAGAGCACGGTCGAATTGTTGAGTCGGATGATGCTGGAGCTGCGCTGGTCAAAGCCACCGTCGTTGTCGCCCTTGAGCCTGCGGCACACGCGGCGTCGGGTTCAGCACCGCCGCCGTGGCCGTGCCCTTGGCGCAATAGACACAATATTATCTCAGTTAACTCAACTGGCAGGGCCAACACATCTTACCACCGTATCATGCGATTTCCGAGTCCCAGAAAAACAAGACTTACATGACCCGCTGCTGACTATCAGTTGAAGATTGTGCAGGAGGATCCGCCTGACATCCGGGCGATCAATGATACCCGAAAACAGGATCCCGGGATCCTGGACGCGGACCCGTCACA
Organism: Pollicipes pollicipes; assembly: GCF_011947565.3. Lineage (NCBI taxonomy): Eukaryota > Metazoa > Arthropoda > Thecostraca > Pollicipedomorpha > Pollicipedidae > Pollicipes > Pollicipes pollicipes. The sequence goes on from NW_023596576.1 coordinate 31,999,052, forward strand.
CTCGGCAGCGCTGGATCCCATGGGATCAAGGCTCGTCATTTTATGACACAGCACAAAAATCCGTTGACCTTTTGGCCGAAACTGGCCCCGGACAGAGACTTCCCGCTCAGCTGGAATTTGTTTGTATGGAAGTGCCGTGGTTAGGACTTCCCAGCAGCTGTGCTTAGTGTGGACGAATGACAATGTCAACCCGAGAAACAGCGATTAGATCCACTTCAAAACGAACACAATCCAGTGCAGACCGGCCACGCAGATTGCAGCAACCACAATCAGTCCAGACCAGCACAGACCAGTGCTGGTGCAGACCACTACAGACCAGTGTGACCAGACGCCGGTTCGGACGGCCTCGCTGCCTGACGACAGTCCACACCTCCTGCATGCCGGAGGATCTTGGCAGCAGGGATGCCGTCACTGAGAGACCACGGGGCGGGCCTGGCTCCGCCGAGTGAGCCCGCGCCCCAACCCCAGCACGGGAGCTAGGAGTGCCTCAGCACAGCGGCGGCAATACGGACCACTCAGTGCAACGTCTGCGTAGCGATGTGCCAGTGTGATCCAAGACCGACTTCGGCACCTATGTTTCAGACGCTACGCAAGGTCACCTGTCTGACTCCATGCGTGCGGAAGTCGTGCTCAATGGAAGGCACGAGAAAGCATTCGTGTATCACTTCGCACACCAAGGCATTCCGCTCATATCGCCGTCATCAGATTCGAGCAAATGAAAGTGTCGGCCAAAGCACACAGCTATGGCATCAAAACCGCGTCGATTACACAGCGCGCCAGGCGAGGCGCTCGCTGGCTTAGGTAGCGCCACCGGAGGCCGACCCACCCACCATAGAAGGCAGGTGGCGCCACCGCGCCCGAGTGTTGTTCGGCCTCCACGTCCACCCACCCCACCGCAGTCACGCAGATCCCGTCCTGCCACGGTGTGGCTGGCCACGGTCCCACCCCGGCAACGGCGAGCATGACATGGAAGAGCCCTGGAGTCGTTCTCGAGGTCACGTGATGACCCTAGGTCACCGGGTGACCCGGAGAAGTCCAGCTGATCATTCACGCGTCAGCGCAGGAGACGACCGCTCACCGTCCGGCGTTCAGCTGACGGTCGACCCACAGCCAGGGTGCCATGGTGCGCCCTGAGGAACGCCACTTTACGCAGGAGACGACCGCTCACCGTCCGGCGCTCAGCTGACGGTCGACCCACAGCCAGGGTGCTATGGTGCGCCCTGAGGAACGCCACTTTACGCAGGAGACGACCACTCACCGCCCGGCGTTCAGCTGACGGTCGACCCACAGCCAGGGTGCTATGGCGCGCCCTGAGGAACGCCACTTTACGCAGGAGACGACCACTCACCGCCCGGCGTTCAGCTGACGGTCGACCCACAGCCAGGGTGCTATGGTGCGCCCTGAGGAACACCACTTTACGCAGGAGACGACCGCTCACCGTCCGGCGCTCAGCTGACGGTCGACCCACAGCCAGGGTGCCATGGTGCGCCCTGAGGAACACCACTTTACGAACACTGGGAGGTGAGTGCCCAACGACAAACAGATAATCGGGTGGTACACTCTGACACAACTTTGAAAATTGTAGCTGACCGAAGCCTTTCCTATGTTTTGGTTTGTTGGATGTACACGACGATTGTTTATACAACCGAGTAACAGTTACCTTTCCAGGTCTCGTGTGGCCCTCAACAATTGTGGTTGTTAGCTGAATCTGTCAGCTACCCGCTTCTTACTGAATGGAGTTAAGTCATCCATGTTTCCACTATCCTCGCGATTAAGTCAATGGTCTCAGGTACTTCCTGAGTTAGAGGAACGTGTTTCAGGAGTTGTCTCTCTGGAGGCTGACCGGTATTTGACCCACGCATAACATGAGCCTCACCTAAAGCAAAGAACACAAATACCATCTCTAGAAAGGACCCGGGGATCGCAAGGCGTTACCGTTACAAGACAACCGTTGGTAGTGAATTCATCAAAATTCCCATGCACATTGAAGGCGCAGTCGGAATGAAATTTTCATACAGATACGTGCCTGGACCCTGAGGGTGGGTGTAAGATCCGGTAAGATTCCATGTTGATGGGATCCGTGGATACTTGTGGGGACTCTAGGCCCACGATTGATGATGACTACGTCTGCATGTCATCACTATGATGATGATTTGGGCTTAGTGGCGCGCCGACGGCCGAGGTCGTTCTGCGTTCATGCGTCATGACTTTATGAATATCAAGATTAAAGTTTTTGAGTTGCATGAAGGCGAGTCCACAAATCTATGCAGTCTCAGTAAGAACGCTGGGACTGATGAGTACGAAACCATGTGAAAGGTACCAATAATAAAGAAAACTATACAAGCAAATTGCGCAGCAATACAAAATATCTGGCATTGTTCTGCTTTGGCTAAACGAGATTCGGTCAATTAACACACACCTGATTATTCGGCATCTGGGATCCGCCAGCCGTTTTAGTGACGACAGGTGAACCGGGAATGCGGCGATGACAGCTGACGAACACAGCTGGCTCTCCCGCCTGTCGATATAACGGTGCCGGCTGTGCCTCTGAGCTGACTGATGGCTCGGCTGTGATAGGCTCGTCATTCTTCGATCACTTTGATTTCTGATATAGCCTTTTCCATGTTTTTTTCGAACCTATAGGTCTGGTTTCCATCCGCTCAACCTGGTAACATTCATCACTTGGATAATCGACCTAGGTTTTTCGGTGTGTGGCTCAGGACTAGATCGTTGTCGCGAGAGCTGCCGTGCTCTTGGGCGGGGAACACTTGGCAGTTAGCACGCATCGCTGCCTGGCGGGAGCCCGGGTGGTCACCGTCAAATGTAAATATTCTTTATTGGCATCGTCTAACGCATTCGGTTCTTCGTAACCCCTCCCACGGCAGTAAGGGTTCCGGTATCTCATAGTTTGCTCAGACTCTGAATATTGGGTGTTCAGTACTGAGTATTGAGTGTTCAGAACTGAGCACTGAGGGCTCAGTATTGAATATGAGTGCCCAGTCCGAGCACTGAGTGTTAGGTACTGAGTATTGAGTGCTTGCTCAGACCCTGTCTTTAATTGGGTCACTTATTCTTGTCTTGTTATTCGGCAGTGAGTGCTGCTCATCGCACCGCAATTCCAGTTCCCTTACACGATTCTGTCTCTCTTTGCACGCATCATTTTCCACAACGCAGAACATTTCCAAAAGCTGCTTTGATCGCAGCCTTCTTGTGAGAAATGCCCTGGCTGGCTTGAGGAAGTATTGGAGCATATTGCGCGTGGTTAGCAATCTGCCGACACTGATCGCATGAAGGCGGCTGACCAATACCAATCTGCCGACACTGATCGAATGAAGGCGGCTGACCAATAACAATCTGCCGACACCGATCGAATGAAGGCGGCTGACCAACAACAATCTGCCGACAATGACCGAATGAAGGCGGCTGACCAATAACCATCTATCGACACTGATCGAATGAAGGCGGCTGACCAATACCAATCTGTCGACACTGATCGAATGAGGGCGGCTGACCAATACCAGATCTGCCGACACTGATCAAATGAAGGCGGCTGACCAATAACCATCTATCGACACTGACCGAATGAAGGCGGCTGACCAATACCAATCTGTCGACACTGATCGAGTGAAGGCGGCTGACCAACAACAATGAACTGATATGCCATGGAACATCTCCTTTGTTTTCAACGTAATCCTTTTACTAAGCGGCCGTTGTATTCTGTTAAACTCTACAACCTCGATACTAACATCCTTAACATACTCCTCGCCGGATTCTATTTCGAATACACACGCCGAACAAACATCCGACACACTGCCAACAGCCGAGGTTCGGAGGCAGTGTAGAGTCTGCACGCGTGTCTCGTAAGGACAGGAGATGTTTTCAGAGGGTCTGGTGCAGAGCTTTACAGAGCCGGACGGAGCACCGGATTTCTGTCTATTTTGGGAGTATTTGCATACGATACCTCACAGACAGGACTCAGAGCGATTCTCGGATCAGGGTCATGGAAAACATGAGGCCGAGGTTCTCAGAGGGCCAGACAGAGGGCCTCTTATGACAAGCCCGGGGCGTCGGAACGCCCGAAGCCAGATCTGCCAGAGTCGCCCAATCTCGGCTGCCGGCACAGAGGGCCTCTTCTGACAAGCCCGGGGCGTCGGAACGCCCGAGCCAGATCTGCCAGAGTCGCCCAATCTCGGCTGCCGGCGCGGCCTGCCGGAGCTGAGGCAGCACGACAGACGACACATGGACAAGCAGCGCATCAAGCCGCCGCCTCCCAGACACGACGGCGGGCGAACACAGCAGACGCAAACGAGGCAGAGGCCCACGGACGGGCGTGCGCACACAGACAGTGGCAGCGGAGCTGGCGGGGGAGTGCACCAGCGGCCCGGCGCGGACAGCCGGCACGTGTCTGCGCCGCCCGGTGCGCACACAGACGGTGGCAGCGGAGCTGGCGGGGGAGTGCATCAGCGGCCCGGCGCGGACAGCCGGCACGTGTCTGCGCCGCGCCCGGTGCGCACACAGACGGTGGCAGCGGAGCTGGCGGGGGAGTGCACCAGCTGCCCGGCGCGGACAGCCGGCACGTGTCTGCGCCGCGCCCAGTGCGCCACGGACCCTGGCCCAGGCGGACGCCGTCCGGCCCGTCACTCACCCGTATATGCAGGAGAGGTCGATGACGACGTCGATCATGTCGCAGCACAACTCGTAGGACTGCATATCCACCGGCGACGAATCGGTGGCGATGTAGATCTTGGAGATGACGTCGAACAGGAAGGCCTTCTCCGTGCCCGAGTTCTGCAGCGCAGTGCACAGTTGAAGTTGCATTGTCGACTTGAAGAAGACAGTTGCATGTTTTCAAACATCAAGCCCGGCATCGTTTGTGATCTTACGGCTACTTCTCGCGTTCTTTAGCGAGGAACTTCCACAAGCCATGCATTGTGGGGCGTGGCTTGGATTAATAAATGGCGGCAGCTGCAGCAGCTTCAGGAAGTGGTGATCACGACCATAATGGTATCGACTCTTGCAACAGCTATCAGCTATACCAGGTATACCAGTTAAAACATGTGCTGGACATGGACAGCTGGTAATCACGGCCAGCTTATCAAACTATAACACTAGAAAGCCTTGCATGGTTGTGATTCAAACCCCGTTACAAATGTCATATCGGGAGATCTCGAGAACGCATAGCGCAGCTGATGTGAGCCAGATTCTTTGGATACCTTGATCTAGTAGTATTCATTTGAATGTCAACGTATAAGTGTGCAATGCACTTATGCACATACAAATGACTCGCGATACATATTAACATAGACGTGGCTAGCGACACGCGAGGAAACCCGATTGGCACATACCGAAATGAAAATATCCATCAAGTTCTCCAGTGTAGGCAGCTCCGGTATCAACTTCTGGACCACCTTGCTGAAGGCCTCAAATATGCTGTGGTCATAAATGGACGTGAGGTATATGCTGAGGTGAATGTTGTCCATACCTGAAACACGGATACACAACAATCAGTGAATCCTTCCAGCACGTAAAGCAGAGAATAAATCTATGAGCTAAGACGTTTTGCAACTCGCATGATCCGAGTTCACGCTATTCGCAAGATATTGACAATCTATTCACACCACCAACGAATGGAAAACGCACGACATTCTTTCCCCTCGTCCGTCACCTTTTTAACCGAAGACGCATGCACCACTGGGCACAAAGCTTGGTCGCGACATCCTCGGATAACAGGTGTCGTTGCCACCATAGACCTATACACCACAGCGAGACGGGCGACTCGCGGTGACCCGACGTGTCGGGTCCCTGTCACTGAATACCTATACACCACAGCGAGACGGGCGACCCGCGGTGACCCGACGTGTCGGGTCCCTGTCACTGAACACCTATACACCACAGCGGGACGGGCGACCCGCGGTGACCCGACGTGTCGGGTCCCGTGAGACCGGGCTGACAGCGCGGCGTGGGCGGCATTGTCGGCCGTCTGACTTCCGTCGGGCTGGGGCCCGGATCGGAGCGAGCGCACGGGCGGCGCACAGTGCGGTGACCGCACGGGCAGCGCACAGTGACAGTGCGGTGACCTACTGGCATCCAGGAGGTCGTCGTGCGCGCGCTGATGGATGTCGCGCTGGATGTCGATCCGCTGGTCGTCCGACAGGCCGTCCACCTTGTGAATGAACACCTCGAACTTGATGTTGGGGTTCACCTTGTATGCCTGGATCACCGTCTGCTGAAGCTTGTTCAGTGCCTCCGCGTAACCGTCCTGGAAAACAATGGCGCCATGTCGGTGAACGCCACCGGCTGTCTTAGATGCGCTACTCTTCGAAGAAAGCATGACTTCACTTGGTGCGCGGTAATTTTGGTGGTGGCAGGGGTTCGTGATTTACTGTCTTTTAATCTGTAGCAGGACGTACACATATTTCAGGGCATGAGAATGCAGGGCGCCACGTGCAGCAGTCAAGGGCTAAAAGACACCTCCGAGAAACAAACGCGAGGGGAATTTTCGCTAATCCAGCAGACCAGCCTGAACACCAGCACGCGGATGGCATTGCAATGCCATTTGGGTCCTTCAAGACGAGCTATGCTTTTGCCGACAACAACCGCCGTGACGTCTTCAAACTAAGCGCACATATGAATACCACGAAGTCTTAGTTGTCTTACACGACAGTATTTTGACATACGCAAACTACCCATGTTACGAAGAGGTCGTTGGCATACATATAGTTTCCACAGCTGATTTTGACCATCACCATAAAAACATATATGAATTGAATTACAACGAGTTGATTATTATATACTCCACCAGTCGGTGCAAAAGTGTGAAAGCACGTGCTGTGTTCTGCTGATTGTGGGCAAAGTTACAAGCTGTGGAATAAAATTTTTAAACCTGAAACATGTAGCAATTAAGCGTGAGATGGGTAGTCTCATTCCGTTGCGCAGTGTTGCCGGGCTTAATGCCCAAATGCTACGAAGCGGGTGAATTAGGAGGCCGCAGCTGTCCGCAGACTGCCTTTTTTGAATTGGTTGACTGACAAGGATTCGTAGTTGTTCCGATAATTTGTTCCACGGTCGCGTTGAAACGTAAATAAAAAAATATATAGGATGAAGATGTACGACGGGCCCTGCTGCCCTATTTTCTGTCTTTTGAAGTCGGTAAGCGTTATGCATGACTACATGCCCGTGGTATATTGCGTCCTTACAGCCGAAAATACATCTGAAATACCCAATGTCTATCTGAATAAACACTGCAGTGTTGATGAGCTGTGGCGACAGGAACAGGCCAGCCAGCAAACGCTGGACGGGAAAACCTTGTAGTTTGTGTGTAAATGTTTCCTGCATTGTTTTTCTTGTATTAAATGTGGTGGTCAACTGATCGAAAAGATGGAATACCGAGTCAAAATATTTCAATAGAACCATGTGTGGCTGTGTTGCTACCAGTACGGTGTGGTATGTGAAGCGGTGTTGTCATCGGCGAATAGACTATCGTTGTTCCTGGCGGCAGCCAATCCATTCAAATAAAAAAGGCCAAAAGAGGTCCTAAAATTGGGCCCCGAGGGAGCCTAGCTTACAGTGCTGACTTCTTCGCCGTCTGTAACGGACATGTCTTGCATGAATGACATACAAAACAGATAACTCACCGGTTTGAAAATAAATAAGGAAAGTAAATTAAAACGAATTGCATCAGATGATCCAGACTGCATGATTTGGTACGATGCAGTGAGCTTCAAGGGGCACGGGCTTGCGGTTACCAGCGAAATGTTTAGCGTTGACACGGGCGTTGCATTATGAGTAGGTGGTATGCGCGATTCGTCGACGCTAGGGTGAGACTGGATGGCCGAGTACTTGTTGAGCATTGGCGCCTTGTCACAGAAAGATCGGAGTCGCTCCGCCCGCAGACCTGCTCTTTACCTATGCGACACAGAGAATCCAGCGTGCGTGAGAAGATATAACGCATCAGTGACCGGAGGTCCCGCGCAGACAGCAAACGGCACATCCCTGGATACCCACCTGACAAAACACAGGTCCATGTCTGCTGTTACCCGTTCACCATGTGAACAACACGAACGCCAAGTGCGCAGCGCCTGCAGCAGTTCTGCCCCACAGACTAGACTTTGGTGCCACCCTCGGGCGGTTTCTGAAGGCCCGGCACGGCCGGGCCCGCAGCGGAGCGGCGCGCCGCCCGCGAGGCCAGGTCTGGCCGAACCGCAGCGGCGCGTCGCCCGCGGGCCAGTCTGGCCGCAGCGGAGGGCGCGCGCACGTGAGGCCGGGCCCGCAGCGGAGCGACGCGCCGCCCGCGAGGCCGGGCCCGCAGCGGAGCGACGCGCCGCCCGCGAGGCCGGTCTGGCCCGAACCGCAGCGGCGCGCCGCCCGCGGGGCCAGTCCTGGCCCGCAGCGGAGCGGCGCGCCGCCCGCGAGGCCGGGCCCGCAGCGGGCGGCGCGCCGCCCGCGAGGCCGGGCCCGCAGCGGAGCGACGCGCCGCCCGCGAGGCCGGTCTGGCCCGCACCGCAGCGGCGCGCCACCGCGGCTGTGACCGTGACCTTATCGCCGTTTCGCCGGCGGAGGAGCACCGTCGTACCTGGGCGTCAATGACGAAGAGCAGCGCACCGCAGCCGCTGAAGATGAGCTCCGTGTCGTAGGTGCTGTCGAAGAAGTCGATCTGGCCCGGGAAGTCCCACACCTGGAACTGGACGAACGACGAGTGCGGAACGTCGTCCTTGACTATCTTGTTGGTCGACTCGAGGAAGAGCGTCTCGGCCGGCGACATCTTGTGGAATACTACTCGCTGGATGGACGACTTGCCACTCCTGGCGGCAGGTCAACCATTCAGGCCAACGCACGCTTATTGACGACGAGGAAGATCGCGCGGTTTTTTCTTCAAATTTTCTCCGCATTGTTCGCATCCGTGGAGTTGTATCGCAAAGGCTGCTTAGCAAAGGATCTTCCGTGTACCCAAGGCGGAACTTAACCAGGCGGAACTGCGGAGGGTTATACGTACCGCACAAGGCCGCGGCGCAACCGGCCCGGATCTGGGTTAACCCCTGCTGGACAAATGCCAGCGGGTATTTCCGTGTGAGTCGGCCAAGCAATACGCCCACCCTTGGACCCGTACCGCGTGACGCTGAATAACGAGTCGAACATCTTAAAGCCGGACCACGGAGGCGGCTGAAGGCGGTTGCTGACGAGTTAATCAAAAGATAACAAAGAAATGCAGCCGTGCCCCGCAGGCTGGGCAAACTGAGGATCAGACTCAGCACAGGAAGCGACACGCACCAACACCTCTGTGTCAGGGACCGTTTCGTCAAAAAAATATGTTCCCGATTGGCAGCTATGTATGCAGCCGGCAGCCCCGCCTCACCAGGCAACTGGCGTCACGGCTACCACGGCTGCAGACCATGATTCGGGACGGTGCGCCAGCCGCCATCCCAATCCGTGCAATCAGCTCTGACCAAAGGCCTCGAATGGAAGATTCCCTGCCTTCATCCCACCACAGAGAGAGCCTGCCCGCCGGTGAGTCGGCTTTGAGTTTCAACTGATGGGCGGGGAGATGCCGACCATTCGAAATATGGACTGGACGTGTCGTGTCTGGGTGGAGGAGGGGGGGGGGGGGGAGGGGGTGCTGGCCCAGGAGCCCATTCGCCCATGCACCTCACAAGAGCAGTAGAGGTGCGGAGCCAGGTCGGCACTTGTCGCTATGACCGCTGCAGGCAGGCATTGCGAGCAACACCTGCATTATACTCTGGGCTAATTACGGCCTGGGCCTGGCCCGCGGCCAGCGACCGTGACCTATGCTCATGAGAAATCCATGACCTATGACCTATGCCCATGAGAAACTCGCACACAACGGAAAACAAACAATGGAATGCCAGGCAAACAATATGTGATATTCAGTATGAAATAGTTCATTCGGCGAGGTGCTGAGTCGTATCTGCCTTGCTTGCCGCAGATGAACTCAGCTAGCAAGGTGGGCCTGTCTACCACCTCCCACCCCACAGGCACGGCCCCGAGCACACACATTCAACTGCCGTCTGAGGCAGCATAACGCCCCTCTCGACACGTCTCTTGCACTCGGCTTCAGTCTTCAGCTATTCTCTGTTCCGACATCCTTCAGATGACGACTCGGCCCTTCGTGGATCGGAAGGGGGCGAATGGATGAATCAATGCATGCCACAGTGATTCAAGCTTCTTTTAAAGTTGAGGTGCGCGGTTTAGATGGGCGTTCCAGGAAAATTTACCACTGCATTGAGACATTTGCTCAAATTCCACAAGCGGATCCCGAGATCAAGTCCCGCATCAAAAGGGGGAGTTCTTGGGCCGACGGCCCCTGGAGGTGGCAGGACTTCAAGTACTTCTTCGCAGTTTAAACACCCGCAGAGCTTCCAGAACATAACAACGGGGGCCGGGGGCATCTAAATCGGATCCGAAAAATTGAGAAGTTTCCACGCTTTGAATCCAGGATCCACTAATAACTTCGTGCCCACCTTCCCGGAATCTGGAACCCGTCTTCACATTTTGCCACCGGATGTTCTGAGATTCTGAAGCCTTTCGTATTTTTGTTGAAATATCTCTTGGGATCAGATATCGTGGGGGAGGGGGATTCAGCCAGATGTAAGTCTTTATTATCAGGCATGCCATCGAGCAGATCTGCAGATGATCAATGGCCTATCGTACGTTTCAAAGTGTCACATTAATACAGTTTTGCCCAGAGACCTTTGCGAACAGTGGGAGAACAAGGTAGGATGAGGGGTGCCTTGTTGGGGACCTTGTCCGTTCACCGTGGACGGACGTCTCGGACAAAATGGGATAACCAGAGTCCCACCCGCTGGATTATCTACCCACTTCTTGAATGCCATCAGCTGTATCGCCCAGTCACCTCTGAGTGGCATCACTTGATCGCCTACGCACCTCGCCAATGCACGCGGAATCTCTCACCTCCTGAGCCCCATCAGCAGGATTTTGGGCTTCATCTCCACAGCACCATTGATGTCGCCCTCCTCGTCCGGACCGTAGAAGTCCTTGGGGTACGAGCCGGTGTAGGAGCGGCTGTAGTCATCCTCCACCTCGTACGACTGAAGCACGGACAAGAGCGGGGCTCAGTCGGACTGGCAGAACACCACAGCGCTCCACATCACGTCGGCACAGCGTCCGCGACACACTGCAGCACTGTCTTAGTCGTCAGCCGCACACTCCGACACGCCTCCACCACACACTCCGACACGCCTCCGAAGCACACTCCGACACTCCTCCACCACACACTCCGGCACGCCTCCGAAGCACACTCCGACACTCCTCCACCACACACTCCGGCACGCCTCCGCCGCACACTCCGATACGCCTCCGCCGCACACTCCGACACGTCTCCGCCGCGCTGTGCTGGCGACCGAAGCAGAAAGGGGGGAGGTACGCGGCCACATCATGTCACACACCGCTAAGGCTCAAATGGCTATTTGGTTATACGTGCATACTCTCCCCCAGCCGACTGCCACAGCGCACGACGTCACTTCTGGCGCCGAGCCCGATTTGGGCACATCCAGCAGCGCGGGCTCGGCGCACGGCCGTGGGCGGGTGCCCCCCCCCCCCCCCCCCCGCTGAGCTACACCAGCCACCATAAACTAGCGAGTCGACGAGGGGTGCTTGATTAAGCGCACTGGTCACGTGATAGCCTGTTTTCTTGCACGTGGGATCCTCACACACGGACGGCGGCAGCAGCTGCCCACCACAGGACGCGTGGCGATTACGGCTGGTACGGAGCGGGCGTCGGGCTGCACGCCCTGCACGGCTTCCCTGCGTGGGTCGGCTCTCGATGGTCGGTCAGCAGTTTGAATTCAAGGCTGTGTGGGAGCGTGTGGGCTTCGCCATGCATGATTGCATGCGCGTCGCAACCCGTCATGTTTGCTCAGAACCACGTGGCTGGGTTCAGGATGATTACAAAAAGCGCTCACTTAGTCAACAACGCACGGCGGAGATGCCCGCCGATGGCCTTGTGCCGGAGAGCTGACGTTACTCGGCCAGGGCACGAGGCAGGTTCAGTTCAACCGGCCGGTTGCAGCGCCCCATCAGAAGGATGACCAGCGCGACAGCAGGTCACCTGATCTCGGAAGGTCCGCTGCGATCGGCGTCGCCCGGGCCTTGCAAGGCCTTCAACCATCCTGTACGCACCATGCATTTGCAATTTATTTAAAACGCAGTCCGCTGGCGACCTGTGCCATCCTACTACCTATTGTTACTGAGCTCAGCGATTGAGTGAAGGAATGTCCCAAATAACGAGCGTGCCAACCTCCCCTCCAAGCTATTATGACCGTGGCACGCCCCCGGGCTAATGTCACGCTTTCACGAAAGTTCTGTGGGTTACTCCCACCCCAGCCCTCTGTCCAAAGGCGCAGTGAGAACCTTGGCAAGGAGGGGGGGGGGGGGGGGGCGCAGGGTTGACGAGGGCCCGCTCCCCCCCCAAAAAAATTGCCTGATGTGGACCACTTATTTAACAGCATATAAGAGGCGGCCTTTTATTCGTGCATGCAGGTTAGGACACCACAGTTGTACACATAATTTGGTGCATGCTGCTTTAGAAGACATGGTCAGCGATCTATTGAGATGTGACAGAAGGATGGAATCTTTTGTACATTTTGGTGATGGAACAAATTTAAGTCCACCCTCGTCCTTCTTATTTGCAGTTGAAAATTGTCATCGTATTGCTTAATATCTACTTTGATGCGACAATTCCACTGCCTAGGCACTGATCACCGCTCTCTAAGCAACATCACAGGTGCTTGTCAAACAATGCTGTTAATAGGTGACACTGACGTGCCATTTTAGACACACTTTAATGTATAGGTCTAAAATAAAGGAGAAATGATAAAAATAAATGCTCCAATAGTCTTGGAGCTTGCGGATTAATGACGAGTCAGCATAGTAGCAGAGCGGGCTTATGCGGGCTGGATCACTAGCTGGTCGGCGGGCCGAGCTGTGGGGTGATATTTTGGAGACAGCTGCGTCTCAGGTCAGACCAACACGGAGCCAACTGTTCGGTGTTGGTAGCCTCGGGCTGACATAGAGGCCCACACCGTCCCAGGGGTGTCCTCAGTAGGTGCAAGAGGCCTTCTGACTGTTATTTCAGGCCAAGGCCCTACGGCTGGGATCCATTATGCGACCTCCAGCCAGCCCTTCCAGTTCTTACCTCCAATGGGGCCATTGATCGTCAGTTCCGGCGAGCCCCCGGCTCATCTTCCAACTTCATCGAACCCTTCCCTTGGTAGACTCGAGGCAATCGCCAATACAGAAAACTCTATAAGGCACTGTGGTTCCCTGACATAAAAAGGGGCTCGATCAGTACAAATCACTGGCCCGGCTTTGTAGGTGGATGGGAAGTGGGCCCTCGGGCCCATACCAACACGGAGCCCGCTGTGCGATACTGGTGGTGCCTGGCCGGCATAAAGGCTCTTATCGACTTAGGGGGTTCCCGGTCAGTGCAGAGCCATCTGACCGTTATTTGAGGGCCCGCCTCCGCCGGTCAGGACTTCTGAATAAGACTCCAACCAGCCCCTTATGCCCTCAGGCCTTCCAATCGGGCCAATGATCTCGGTCCCGTTGGGCCCCCCAGGCCCTCTCCGGGCCTCCTTGAGCAATGTATGTGGCCGATTTGGGGGCCATTTCCAACAGACAAGCTGGAAGCACTGTGGGGCCACTGACACGTCCTGGGGCTCCGACCAATGTAAACGCTGGCCCCAGCTTTGTCCCTGCTTAGGAAGTGGGCTCTCCGGCCCATACCGACATGGAGTCAACCATGCGCTGCCGGTGGTGTCTGACCGACATATAGGCCCTTATCGACTCAGGGGCCCCCGATCGACACGAAGGGATCCTCTAGATGGCATCGGCGTGCCCAGCCCTGCGAGCCGGGGCACCTGAATACGACTTCCGGTCGACCTTTTGGGCCCATCGGGTCCTCAAATCGGACCCTTAATCGTCAGTTCCAAATCTAAGGAGGGGGGGGGGGGGAGCACGCTCCCTTTGCCCCCTCATGGCTCCGCCACTAACACATCTTATCCTATGATCGTGGCTCGCTGCGCTACGCAATACAGGTTCCTCCATGATGACCTTGGACTACCTCCAGAACACAAATCTTGCGGCGCCCGTAACTCAACTGCACGTGACCTTGATAACACGCACCGGTTAGGGGATCGCTGTGTTAGTCGCACACTGGTCTCGCAGTTGCATCATCAGTAGCCAAAGTTAAACAAAGGCCAGAGCATTGAGAATGGAGGCGGATGGATAAATGTCAGTGGATGGCTGTTCCAGGAAGTGGATGGAGTTAA